>NC_139637.1:22891375-22973875 GCF_964638095.1 Poromitra crassiceps
GCAATTATTATTTTCTTTTTTTGTCGTTTTTTTTTATATAAAGTGTCAAACTTAGTTTGAATTTAACTGCCCAAAATAAGAAGCCATGGATGTGAAAATAAGTCTTGCCAGGCAAGGTTTTAGAGGGATTATTTCCTGGCGGAGACTTCAATTTCACCCTGTGGGTGTCGAGCAGAGCGTGACGTGATGCAGCGCTGATATGAAGAACTCGAGCGCAATGAATGACGAATCCAAATTAACGTGTTTTATAAAGTGTGTAGAAGTGGTTTTTCGCAGCAAATGGCTTCGCCTGAAGGTGGGAAAGTGAGGTGTGATATCTCCAGCTACCTGACTGCAGACACCACCAGGTGTGATGTAAAGGAGAGGGGCAAACCAGATGATTGAGAGAGAAGAACGTGTATTATCTTTAAAGCCGTGCTCTGGACTAAACTAACTTCATTCAAAAGTTGTTGTTATTAAAACATTTGATTCAATGAAAGGTTTCTCAACCCAGAAATGACTGAACAATTCCCTGAATACTGAGCGGTGAAAAGTGGGCACTCACGGCTCTGCTAGCATCATGGGCAGAGCGTTCTCCTGGATCCTAGATGGTCTGTTGAAGCCCATGGCGTACACACCCCGCAGCAACTGAGGTTTCCTGTTAGTCAAAACAAGAGTGCCGTTTATAAAAGTAGATAAGTTACACTCACCCAGGTAAACCAACCATATCACCGTGTATCTCTACAGGTAGCTCTAAGAGCCCACGGACAAGAGAAAGCGGTCATCACTGTCAAGTGTCAACCAGTGTTGGGAGGGTTACTTTGTAGACATATTCCACTACAGATTACTGAATACACGCCCTAAAATATCATTTGTAACATTCGATTAGATTACTCAAATTAAGTAACGTATTCTAAATATATTGGATTACTTTTGGAAAATGTCAAAATCGTCTAGCTGAGCCCATTAATTATTTATTACATCATTTGTCTGGGTCACTCTGAATGTACGCAAACGCGAGGGCAATGTGGTCTGCCTGCGCACTATTGTAGCGTTGTGACCGTCTTCGGCATGTTTGTAAGTAAAACAAGTTATATTTCCATGTCAAAATCGCATTCCTGAGAGTGTTCTGGGCGGGGCCTGTCTGTGTGTCTCCTCCCACATCGCCATTCTCCTGTGCCGTGGTGCCCTTTTTTTTTTTAAATCTGTTCATGGGAAATGCGTACCTCATATGAATTTTACAACAAAACAAAAAACTAAGTAATCCCTTAAATTAATCTATTTTTAAAAGACAGTAACTGTATTCAGAATATACCACTGTGTCAAGTTTATACTGTTTCTTTATTTCAATTTAATGTTTTTCTAATGTCTCACTGACACCTACCTCTGTGTTTTTGACATAAGTTATGTTGTCGTTGTCATTGATATTGATGTTGCCGCTATATAAATAAATAAAGTATAAATATATAAATAAAATACTTTATCTACAAATCAAAACTGTAACTGTAATGGATTACAGTTACTCATATGTTGTATTTTAAATACTGTATTATTTTAAATACATGTGTCCAACCCTGGTCATAACCTGTGCAGACTTACAGCCTCAGCTCTTCAAAGGTCTTGATGGAGTACAGAGGAGAGGTGGGGTCTCTCTGGAGGACCTCCACCTGGTTTCTGCTCTTCACTAGAGTGTGGCGGACCATCTTGTTCAACAGGGACTGCTCAGCCGAGTCTGGTTGGCCACCACCAACTTCTTGGTCGCTCTTCTCTGGCTGCACAACGTTTCCTACACCAGAACACCACAGAAGAAGGTCAAAAACAAAAAGGAAAAAACAAGAACTGAAAAAATAAAAGTGGGAGCAATCGACCCATTTCATAAACAAACCGTTTTGGGGTGGTAAAGCAGGTGTAACCAACCATTAATGATATTGGTTACACCTGCTTTACCACCTCAACACGGTTGCTAGCCTTTTTCACTTCCCACCCAATTCAGGCAGGAAGTAACACAGGTGCAAGCAAAAACAATGAGGGTTTCCACCTTCCAATCCATTTAGGTGACCCAGTGCTGGGGCCTTCGTTAATGTTTTGCTTGCATCTGTGTTACTTCCTTTTAGACGCAAAATGGGTAAATTGATGGTAAACAAGAAACAAAAGCATTGATTAATTTACCATTTATCTCTCCCCTCACGTTGCGTCCAATGCGTTGCCCATCCAGGACCATTCTGGTCCTCCATGTCCTGTCAACCTGGTCAAGGACAAGATGTTTTTGGACATTGTTGGAATGGAAAATGGTGACACGTTATACAAGTTAGCAGAGTTAGCAGCTAGGTAGCAGGAGCAGCTAGCGTAGCTAATGTAAATTAGCGAGGGCCGTGTTGATGCTACTTTTTGCATGTCACAACAACTCACGTGCTGTCCATTTCAAACAAACTTACCTTCACGGGTACAGTCGTCGCTTCTTGCACAGCGACTGCCTGCGACCAGGAATCCTCCGACATCTTCGCAAAATTAGTAACGTCGTGTTTTTTTATGTTATTTTGTTAACGACACTTCATCAAAAGTTTGATGCAGCGAGATGACATGTGCCGCTTACCGCAACCTGCTGTGTGTGGACCCGACCTCACCCCTCATGCGGCCTTCAGGTACACAAGAAATATCGGAATTGTGACTATAGCTAAAGGAAACTTGTTATACAACAAGTAAACTAGGTGAGAATTGTTTTTCATGCCACTATCTCCAACCAAGTGTGTGTTAGAAATGTTTAAGGGAGATGTCTTGTGGGAGAAGTCGTGTTAACAGCGTCACGTAATTGTTTGACATTCCGCATTTTTATGTTCACTCATAGTTTAACTTTTGTTGTCATATATTTTTGTTATTTCATAAAACAAAACAGCACCAACCGAATTCAGCTTTTGGTCACACAGGGTTCTTTAGTGACCAAAAGCAATTGAAAGCGCGACGACAAGTTGTATTTATTTACGACTAGAGAGTTCGAAAGGGCAAACTTACGAACAAGCCATGAAGGCAGCATGATGTTCATCATGATCCCCACCCTGTTTCCAGAGGGACAGAGCCATGGGGGCACACGCTGCTGCTGCTAATACAATGGCTAATATACCCAATGTGAATGTAAGGCAATGACTTCATGTAGGCTAATTTAGCCTGAGAGCCCCTTATAAATCCTAGTTTATATAGTCTTGCAGTTAATAGGTTTTCATACCAGAGTCGTTGTGTTGATTTTGCATACATTATGCTATGTGTTGCTTTTTAAAATGTCTGTTTTGTCAAAGAACTGTCATACGTGTTAAGCTAATTTGTTAGCTAGTTACTCATTTCTTATCTGAATAACCAGGCATTGACGTGTGGTGATTTCTGGTGGAGAGATGCTGCTGTGAATCAGATTCCTGACATCCAGATGCAGATAAGACACACACACACACACACACACACACACACACACACACACACACACACACACACACACACACACACACACACACACACACACATCATTTGGCATAACTAGCTCAAAGCCAGACAAGAAGTACAATTTATACCTGCAATCTTATTAAGAACAAGAAGTATTGTTGAGTTTATTTTAGTCAATGAATGTGCAATTTTATTTGGTAGCCCCTGAATTCCTGCATTTGGGGTCAGCATGGGGGGGAAATCCTCCCGTTCTCCCCATTCAGCATAGTTAGCATTTAGATGCTAGTGCACTAGCCAGGCAGACAGGATCGGGGATTCAACCACCACAACAGACGTCTACGTACCTGCTTTTGAATCCCCAATCCTGTAGTGTAGAGCAACAGCACCGTCCTTTGGTGAGTCAGCCCATTGAGATATATGGGGTATCCCCCCATATAGTCCCTTCAGCACTCACTAGATCGGTTCGCGTGAAACGGCTGGGATGAGGATCAGCACTTCTAAACCTGAGGCCATGGTTCTCAGCAGGAAACCGGTGGATTGTCTACTCCAGGTATGGAATGAGTTCTTACCTCCAAGTGAAGGAGGTCAAGTATCTCAACCTCTTCTTCTGGAGTGGAGGGACAATGGAGCGGGAGATAGGCTGGAGAGTCGCAGCAGCAGGAGCGGTATTGTGTTCGCTTTACCGCACCGTTGTGACGAAAAGAGAGCTGAGCCAGAAGGCAAAGCTCTTGATCTACTGGTCGATCTTCGTTCCTACCCTCACCTACCCTATGGTCATGTAGGATGGGTCATGATGGGTCATGGGTCATCTTGAAAGAACAAGATCGCAGATACACGTGGTTGAAATGGGTTTTCTCAGGAGCGTGGCTGGCATCTCCCTTAGGGATAAGCTGAGAAGCTCAGCCATCCGTGAGGGACTCGGAGTAGAGCCGCTGCTCCTTTGTGTAGAAAAGAGCCAGTTGAGGTGGTTCGGGCATCTGGTAAGGAGGCCACCTGGTCGTCTCCCTAGGGAGGTGGTCCAGACACGTCCAGCTGGGAGGAGACCACAGGGCAGACCGAGGGCTAGGTGGAGAGATTATATCTCCATGGTGGCCTGGGAGAACGCCTCGGGGATCCCCCAGTCAGAGCTGGCTAATGTGACCAGGGAAAGGGAAGTTTGGGGTCCCCTGCTGCAACAGCTACCGCCGCGATCGGATCCCCGATAAGTGGTTGAAGATCGATGGAGGGATGGATGAATTCCTACATTTCTAAACCCAAATAGGCTGTGTTTTATAGTGGTCTCTCAGCAGAGCAGAACATGCAGCCATATCCACAGAAAGTCCCCCAGTGTTTCCCAGTCCGTTCTTCGCGGGAGCACCTCCAGATTTTCCACATTGATCGCACAGGTTCGAGTCTCAGCTCTCCAGTTATACTGCCTTTGGGAGAGAGTTGTTTATGCTCACAAGTACTGAATGGCCGTCCTCTCACATAGCAACAACATTCATTTAAATTCTGAGTGGAATCTCCCTTTAATCCTCATATCGTCTGGTTAGTGTGAGCGAGGAAGGGAGAGAGCCTGTGCGCGTGCGTGTGTGTGTGTGCGTGTGTGCGCGCGTGTGTGTGTGTGTGTGTGCACGTGTGTGCGCGTGTGTGTGTGTGTGATGGCGCGTGACCATGTTTGAGAGGGTGAGAGAGATAGCAAGTGAGATATGGGGGTGGTGGTGGGGGGGTGGGTATCTGAGTTTTATTGGCAGCAGGTTAATTTAATTGTGAAGCGGATGCCGAGTTGCAGCCAACCAATCACACGCCCCCACACACACCCATTTTCACATCTACCAAATGATTTATACAAATATTGACTGTCATGGTAACCTCACAGAGACAGCCAAACACCCACATTGGATTAAAACATTGAGAGCGAGAGAGAGAGAGAGAGAGAGAGAGACACAGAGAGAGTGTGAGAGAGAGAGAGAGAGAGAGAGAGAGAGAGTGAGAGAGAGAGAGAGAGAGAGAGAGAGAGAAAGTGTTAGGGGGTGATATGAGGGAGAAATGTAGTCTTCCCTATTGCCTGCCACCCACTTCTTCCCCGCATTCTCCCGCTTTTGCGTTTCATTCACTCTGATCCCGAGCCATCAAAAAGGAGACTTGAATGATGATGGCTCTCTCTCTCTCTCTCTCTCTCTCTCTCTCTCTCTCTCTCTCTCTCTCTCTCTCTCTCTCTCGTCATTGATCTCAGGGAGGTGCTGGAGAGAGTGGGTGGGTTGGTGCTGATGCTGCGAACGCGGGAGGGGGAGGGGGGGGGGGAAGGGGGATGTTTATCTGTAGCACTGACTGGACCCTCTCTCAGTCTCAGCCCCCCCTCCTCCCCCCTCTCTCTCTCTCTGTCTCTCACTCCTCTCTCTCTCTGTCTCTCTCTCTCTCTCGCTGCAAAGCCCTCCCAACTCCACCAGCCACAGCAGGGAAGGAGGAGAGAATTAAACAGAGAGTTTCATAACCACATGTTGCTTCTTGCTTGATTGCATTGCTGCAGCGGCGGCTCTGTGTTCCCCCCCCCTCCTTCAGTAACGGCAGCGGGGGCCGTCGTTGCATCGAGATAGTTTCGGCCACCTGTAGGCAGCAGACGCTCCTATTCCCTCTACGCCACAAGGAGCCAAGAGGAGCCAGCCAGAGGGAGGAGAGGAGGAGGAGGAGGAGGAGGAGGAGGAGGAGGAGGAGGAGGAGGAGGAGATCTTCCATCCATGATAAGTGGACTTTTGAAAGAGAGAGAGCCTCACCACCACATAACCAGTTGACTCCAATGAGAGGTAAGTCACTATAGATTGCATTGTCACACTGCAATATCTCTCTGTCATATTGTATATTATGTCTGTATTACGTTTATATTATGTATAGTGTATTTAGCATATTGTAACTGAAGAATCATATATTATATAGCATTGTAAAAAAAAATGGGTGGAAAATGCAGGATTATAACATAAGCAGCATTAATGTGTCTTGATTCATGCAGTAACTAAGCAGATGTGCAGCAGGCGGTGTGTTTCAACAGGTGGTTTGCTCTGACTGCATCTGTGCTCTGCGTTGACAGACAGTCATGACTCATAGGAGGAGTATGGCAAAGCTGACGGAGCGCGTCGAGGAGTTGATGCTTTAGTGGTCTTTTAGCCCCCCAGAAGGTTTGGGGGTTTGATGGATGTGGCTGAACCGACCAGGAGGAGAGAGAGAAGCATCCAGGGACTGTCAACGTTTAAGCTGAAGGAGCGTAGAAAAATGTCTGCCTTTGGATTGGAAAGCACACACACAAAAAAAACCCGATAGAAACCTGCTGAAATTGAGTTGTTTTTAGGGAGCAGCCACACACATAACGTTAAATTTAGATTTCATATTTCAACTTTTAATCCTCATTGCTTTTTGATAGAATTACGGAATATTTTTAGCGTCGCATTGATCGGTATAATGGTTAATTGACGACTCGTGTCTGCATCTGATCATTCATGTTAAAGCATCTTCTTGCTATTATAGACAGCGATGGGGATGTGGTCCAGTCCAGCTGTGCTTGAGTCTTCCTGTTGAAAACACTCGTCTCAATCAAGTCGTTCTGTTAATGGCCTCATTCTGTTATTCTGTGCAAGGAGGAGAAAGTTTCCCCCGAGGGACAGCAGGATGTCTGTTGCTATCTGCCTCTCAATCCGTGTGTGACTGGACACATGATGGCACTGTTGACACAGATACAAACAAAGTAGCGTCTTATATAGATTGTCTTATAGATTTCATCTGCGTGACCTTTTCTTCTCCATAAATAACAATCCGGTGCCCAAAACCACAGTTTGACTATTGGCAAGACTGACCTCGTGTGTCGGTACATTATGGATCTTCAAAGACTTCTTATGTAGCCTGCAGAGAGAGTATGAGTCTGCGAGTGGTCTCTAGGCAGTTAGGCCTATTTTTGAATTATCTCTATATTACCTATATTGAATTATCTTCATGATTTAATATTTTGCGGTTTGGAAAGGCAGGGGATCACCTGTTGCGCTTCATGCGGTTTCAGTCAGCCGTGGTATAACGGGTAACTTTGGGGGAGATTGCTGGTCAATCTGCAGGCGAGCAGGCAGGCAAGCAGAGCAGAGCCGTCTCTATGGAAATTGCTTTCGTCATAACAACACTTCCCCATCAAGCCTGTGTTGGGGTCTGGCAGCGCAGGCAGACCCTTGACAGCACATGACCAAGATTGCTGGTGTACGAGATGATATTTCAGGGGTGGGCAACTGGGGGCCCGCGGGCCACATGCGGCCCCCGCCCTCACTCAGTGTGGCCCCTGGGTCAATTTCCCTCCCCCCCCCCCCCTTTTTTTTTAACAAGGCGGACGTTTTTTGCTTAGGTTAGGTTACGTTATACCACCCAAATCTGTGTTGTTATTTCACTGTACATCCCAGAACATGGCGCTAATAATGGCGTTAGCATTGTCCATCCACATACTGTTTAATGTTAGCATTTGAGCTAACGCTATTGTAACAAACTATATCCAGGATGCACATTGCACATGCAACATTACTCATCTGATTAATATGACATATTTGCATGATGTACCCCCATCAAATTGCTGTAGCGGGCTGTTTTAAAGCTAGAGCAAAGTTTCTGGTGTCATCTGAATGGAAGAATTACTAAATTTGAATATGAAAAATATAAATGTTGGTATGATAAACTTTGATTAGCAGTCCTTTTCATCAAATTAGTAGCTATAATTGGGAGTGATGGTGTTACAGTAGGCTACTGGTGGAAGTGCACGGTCACAATCTGGCCCTCTGGTAGCGAGGACATTTTTTGTGTGGCCCTCTTTATCATCACAGTTGCCCATCCCTGTGATATTTACATAAAAGCGATTGCTAATTTTATTGTACATCTTATGCAATCAGCGATGCAGTGTTCGACCAGAGCATTGTTGAATTTGAATGACTTGCTTGTGCTTGTCTGCTGTGTGGTTTGTGTGTTGTTCTCATGATGTTAGCAGCATCAATTTGTGGTTTTGCTGTTGTTCCCCCCTTCCCCCCCACACCACCATGCATCTAGATTAGATTAGGGATGCACATTTTTATCAATTTCCTTAATCGATTAATTGGTCAGGTTAACGATCAATTAATGATTATTAATCATTATATTAAAAACTGCTTATGACATACAAAATACAAAATGCAGGGTTTTACAGTGTCTTTAGGCCGACCCAACAAGTTGATCAACCAACTAGACGTCCTGCATTAGCTGTCATTGTGCTTGTGGACGTGAGATATTTCAACATTGTTTTACAATGATTACAATGATTACTGTTGTGTTTTTGGGTGTAATTCTCCCACACTGGACCTTCTGTCTGCTAGCTTGGCTTTCTCCTTCCTCTGTATGAGCAGTGAAAGTTACATTTTCGTTAAACCATTTCAGAAAAGAAAAGAAAAATGAGAAAATAGCACATAGCCTACATTGTCGATGAATCGGTTAACATATAGTTTGATCGATCAAATTCTTAACGATCGATTAATCGATTGTCGATGAATCATTAACATCCCTAGATTAGATACAACTAGATTACCAATGCACTCACTACCTGCAGTACCTGATTCTGTCCGTGGAGAATATTTTTGAGGCTGGACGACGGGTTCGACAGCTGGGCAGCACACCGGTCCAGAGGCGTCGATGTGGCCGTGCTCCATGCCTTTGATGTCATTGCAGTGGTTAAGAAGGAGGGAGAGGCAGCAGACGCTTCTTCTTCTACAGACGACAGCTGGCTCATTGTATATTCTGACATGTCATTACCTGACGAGGGCATTCTTTGAACCCCCCCTGTTTGACGCGTGGCACCACCTGGTGGCACCCGACCAGAATCCTAAAAGCCAGCAGCGCCATCATGCCTGGACTCATCAGCAAGGAGCGGCGGAACGCCCTGCCCCTCAGCGTCTCCGACATCACTTCCTGTGTCAGGGGCTACACGCTGGCCATGACGGCCTCCATGACTTATGAAAATATGGAGGACCACGCAATCGAGGGTGAGTACACACTGCAGGTGATTGATTCGCCAATTACCCCGACCCAGTAAAGGGTTTGCTGGTAAAGGTCACGAGCAGCCTCTTGGGTCCTTTGCGAAAATACTCCGGCGTTTAAGGCAGAATGTGTAAACCCAGGCAGACAGTCACAGCAGTGGGCGTTGTGTTCAACTTCAATAAGGTGGGTGGGGCGGGGGTGGGATCGATACAGCATACTATCGCAATATTTTGTGGGCAATATATCGTATCGAATGCGAAGTATCGTGATATTTTATTATACAAAATGTCAAGTGCATGCAAAATTTATGACAGCTTTTATGACAATGTTGGTCAGTCTGTCTGCTTGACAATCTCATTTTGCTGCAATAAAAATGATTGGAGTGAGATGAACAGACTGAAAACTTTATCTCATTAGATAAAACAGATGTTGACAAAGTTTTTACCTTTGGGGACATCATTTGCAGTTGAAAAAAGGTAATAAATCACAATATATCGCAATACTCAATATATCTAGCATATCGCAATATTGCAATACTATCACGTCGTGACTTAAGTATCGTGATAATATCGTATCGTGGGGCATCTGGTGATTCCCACCCTTAGTCGGTGGCAGGGAGGGACATTTTCATTGAAATTAAATTAACTCATGTTTTTGTATCCCTAAAAGCGGCATCCGTCTCATAACTTGAAGTTACATCCATGTAACTAGGCGGTGAATATGTGTTTACACTGCTCGTTTGCTTCTGGTCAATAGGCTTATTTCAGTTGCTTCATCTCCTCCTGCCTTTTAGGAATCTTCATTTATCCCCTGGAGGAAAACGCCACTGTTGTGGGCTTCGAGGCGATGATCTCCAGTCAAATCATAACACTGCAAATCAAAGACAA
This sequence comes from Poromitra crassiceps, assembly GCF_964638095.1. Classification (NCBI taxonomy): domain Eukaryota; kingdom Metazoa; phylum Chordata; class Actinopteri; order Beryciformes; family Melamphaidae; genus Poromitra; species Poromitra crassiceps. The sequence goes on from NC_139637.1 coordinate 22,901,674, forward strand.
GGCGAAAATCGATGACTGTTACCTTGATTTCTGCAACGCGGCTAACGGGGCCGTCCAGAGTGGCACCGGTAAGAGTGCACCTTGTTATCAAGTGGTCGGTATTTATAGAGCCAATTATACAGATACAATTGAAGTGGTATATTGTTTTCTGTGGAGGACAGATATAGGGATGCACGATATATCGGCAATCATATCGGTATCGGCAGATGTTATGTCATTTTTTAACATATCAGCATCGGTCCGATGTTACACTGTTAATATCGGTTATCGGTATCAGCCAAAAGTTTCACATTGAGAGGAAACATTGCGGTAAATCTATGATTTCTGGGTTTTTCCAAATGTTTTGGAAATATACAAAGGCATACATTTTTCAAATTCACAGTGTTTACATGTTTTTCACTATGTACAACATTTTATTATCACAGAAATGTGTTGTTATACAGATCATATCGACATGGGTAAATATCTGTTATCGACCATAACATCAATGTTAATATCGGTTATCGGTATCGGCCAACATTTTCACATCGGTGCTTCCCTAGACAGAAAAGCATCAGTTTGCTTTTTTTATGTTGCTTTTTACACACCAAAATATGTGCAGATGGGATGTAAAATAATAATACCAATAACTTCTTCCTTTGTATAGCGCTGTTCGAAAAGCAAACTTTACAAAGTGCCTCACAATCGAGACAAAGTCAAGGTGACACAAGAAAGGAAAGACGAGGACATAAACATGTGTAGAAATAGGTCTAAGCCGAGAGAGATTTAAAAGACGACACTCTTTCAAAGCCCCTCTCTTTTAAATCCACCCTCAACTCTTTGAGGGGGGCTTCCCAAAGACTAGGTGCCCCCGACAAGAAAAGACTCCTTTAGTCTTAGTCTTAAGTCGAGCTTTAGGAATATCCACCAGACTCCCGAATCAGGAAAGTGGCGGCGCACTGGCTCATGTGGTTAGGAGGTGACGTCAGATATATACGTTTATAAAACGGCTCTCTCAAATCAAGCAATCTGATTGGTTCACAGCCATTGTATAAATCCAATAACCCACTCCAATAACCCATGGCCATGGGTTATTGGTTGCCATGGCAACTCTCTTACTAAAAGCCTTTGGTTACCTAAAAAAAAACAAATGGCGGAGACAGCTGTCAGATCCTTTTGAACCGATTTTCGCTTATAACTTTACTAATACTTCGCAGAAAATTATGTTTTGTACAAGAATAGATGCGGGCTAATGTCTTCTTTGCAAAAAAAAGGCTGTTAACCCCGCATTTAACCCCGTTAGTTGGTGTCGGGCTTTGCAGAAAGCACTCAGCTTCTCAGCAAGCGCGGAGAATGCAGCGCTGCGCTCGAGCTGCCTGTCGGGCTTTCCAGAAAGCTCTCAGCTTCTCAGCAAGCGCCAGGATTGGCCAATGTCAACTTCAGTCTCCAGAACGGTCCAATCAAATCACCCGCACGTCTATCTTCTTGCTAGAGGTCCCGCCTTACAGTAGTGTTTCAACTGACTCTATCAGAATACCATGCCAGTCGGACTTATAGTATTATTATTATATTTATATTATCATACTTGGAAACCGTTTTATAAAAGCAATATAGCACTCGAGCAGCGTGTGTTGTGGCATATATCCCGCTGATCAGCTGTTATCCCACGAGGCCGCAGGCCTCGTGGGATAACAGCTGATCAGCGGGATATATTTGCCACAACACACTAGCTCTCATGCTATATTGCTTAAATATACGTGACGGCCAATAGTGATCAGCTCTTAAAGTCAATTCGGAAACCGACAGGTTGCCAGTGACGTGATGCCAGAGCTGACAGGTGTTGTGACGTCTTCTGCTTTCACCGGTTTGAACATCCAGCTGGAGAGAGAAGTGGTGTGGCTTGTGATTTAAGCAGCAATAAAGAGAGTTGTAGTCTAGAGGCGAGGAAATAAAAAGCGTGAACGACTTTCTCAGGATTGATGAACAATAAAAAGGGCTTAATTCGACAGATGAGAAAGACGACGGCACACAACTCTCTCCACATGAACTTTAAAGGTTAAATTAGCATCGTCACACCTTCACACAGCTTTACCTTAGCTCAGGCGTGTCCAAAGTGCGGCCCGGGGGCCAGATGCGGCCCTTTGACCGATCTTAAGTGGCCCTCTGCTTGTCTCTCAAAATATACTATATGTGGCCCTCCTCCACACAGTATTAGTTAATCAAGTAAGTTCAATTAGCATTTTTTTCCGTTCATGTAACGATGATGACAGCACTATCATACAATTTGTAGACAAGCACCAAGTAGGAACAATACAAGCAGAACTAATGTTTTCAGATGGTAAATAAAATCCTTATAGTACAATTGTATTGTTTGTGATTTTTTTATTTATTTTTTATAACCCATATGATGCGAGAAGCAGCTGAACCCCCCGGTAATTTCACATGATCTAATCTGGCCCCCATTCAAAAAAGTTTGGACACACCCTGCTTAGCTGGTAGAGTGCCATGGTATGCCAGGTAGGCTATTATGGGGGCCAAATAGTACAATTTCTGCTATGTTTTAATTAACTCTTTTCCTGCCATCGACGTTATCTAATGGAATCTAATGGCGTCAGCGCCCCCATTGAGAGGATTAGAGAAGCGTGGCAGGAGGAACTTGGTGTTGATTTATCTGAAATGAACACTACCTACATTAAAGTGTCGCTAACTAAAGAATGGATCAAGCTAGAATAAAATGCCCCCCCCCCCCCCCCCTATGAAAGTATCTTTTGGGATATTCAGTGTTTACATATTCAGAACAACATATTCTGTGGGTCTTGAAAGATTAGTGAAAATGATCAAAGACGCTGGCAGTGGCTGGTAAATTTTCTTTTTTAATGCTGGCAGGCATTGAGTTAAGATGTAACAGACACTAGAGAGCATCAAACACATCATATGAGTGAAAGTGGATAGAGTGGATCTAAATGTTTGAATTTCATTTATTTTTCCTTTTGAAAAGAAAACCCCACTGGCCCTCCAAGTTATAATCCCCGCAACATAGTGCACATTAACACTGCTTTTATTTGGCTCTTTACTAAAGCTAGTCTGGTGTTACAGGGCACGTCGTGACTTTACTAAACCTAGTCTGGTGTTTACAGGGCACGTAGTGATGGATGAGGATTTGGAGAGGACAGTGTTAGTGGTTAACCTGGGGCTCATCCCTCCCATGGAGACCATCAACATTCTAGTCAGCACCTCCTCTGAGCTGTGCACGCTGCCCAGCGGGGGCATCAGGGTGTCGTCCCCCCCGGTGTGTACACCTCGGGTGCAGAGGACCATCAACGAGGAGCAGGGCCTGTCGCCGAATTTCCCCAGGGCGTGAGTAAAAAAACAAAATATTCAATGGAATATTATGCTGTTTGAAAAAAAAAAAAAAAAAAAAAATTTTTTTTTATATATATGTGGTTCTGGCAACATTTGATGTATAAGATGTGTTTTGAACTTGGATTTGGATATTCAGGTCCCCAAATAGAAATCGGATTATACAAAGAAATGCTGATGAATGATTGGATGGTCACATTTTGTCTGTCACTTTCAGGAGGGACAGGCATAGCTGCGCCCCGAGTCCCCATGATCAAAATCCCAACTCCACCCAACTGTGCTTGGCCTCACTGCTGGAGGAGGAGGCCATCAACTCCATGGACTACGAGTTCAACTTCCAGCTGGAGATACGAGCTCCTTACCTCCTGGCAGGTTAGCGCTCCCAGTGCTGCCCCACTGGCCAACTGTTAGCACTGCACTCATAAAGTTTCTTAAAAGAAAACACCGCTTTAGTTTGCATCAATTGTCCTGTAATCATAATATGTTGCCTTCTAGTTCTATGCTTCTGCATTGGAATCTGTGATATGCAATTGTGACGTGTGATGCATTCAAGTGCTGTCAGTTGGAAATAACAAAAACACGAATGCTCCACGAACACACTCGGTAGAATGCATACCTCCACCAGGCTTTCTACAAAGTTTCGTGGCGTTACGTAAATCCGTTGGCCACGCCCATTACAGCGCCCCCTTTTGGCCAGGGGGCATAGAAAGTGAATCAGTTCTAAGTTGTGCCCATGAGCTGCTTTTCTACCAAGTTTCGTGCAAATCCGCTCATAACTTTTTGAGATATCCCGCAGACAGACAGACAAGCGGGGGCGAAAACACAACCTCATGGCCAATTCTGTTGGTGGAGGTAAACACGAACCCTGATTTACTTAGAAGTACTTATATGTGTGTGTGTGTGTGTGTGTGTGTGTGTGTGTGTGTGTGTGTGTGTGTGTGTGTGTGTGTGTGCGTGTGTGTGCGTGTGTGTGTGTAGGAGTAGAGAGTCCTTCTCATGCCATCCGGGCCGATGCAGACCCGCAGGCCCGCTCTGCCACCAGCGTGGTCGTCACCCTGGCTGACAAGTACACTTACGACTGTCCGGTGGAGATCCTCATCTACCCCAGCGGTAGGTGCCGAGAGGCTCAACATTCACTTACAGCACGTCTAGCCATCATGGCGCCCCGATTAGTCTTATCTCGTCTCCAAGTACAACATTTTTGAAAGTGTGTTGTTTACGTCAGCTCTGTCATCTCACCAGCTATAGTGCTCCACAGTAGAGCTGCCACGATTCATCGATTAATTGATTATTCGATCGACAGAAAACTGTTATTTTTATAATTGATTAATCGTTTTGAGTACAATTTTAAGAGAACAGGTCTAAATTCTCTGATTCCAGCTTCTTAAATGCAGTGTTGGTGGTAACTCATTACAAAAGTAACATATTACATGTAATATAATACTTTTAGCAGTAACTCAGTAATATAACTTATTACTTATAGGATTTCAGTAATATTATACCAGTTACTTTGTCAAGTAACTCAAGTTACAAATTAAGTTACATTTGATCAAATCAAAGCACATATTTAAAAAAGATACAGTTATTTCCTAATCAAACTGTGTGTTTTTATGCAAACAACCACTATAGATGACAATAACAAAGGAAAAGAATAACATTTAGAATTTTGGATTGTTTTCACTGATTTCAAGGCGGTTTAAATTATTTTTCGGGATGGTTCCGGGGCGGTAATGTCATTCTGCTGCTGCTGTTGTTTTGGTAAAAGTAATGCAAAAGTACGGTAGTGTAATAAGTAACGAGTTACTCTACACAGAAAGTAATATTGTAAAGTAACTTATTACTTTCAAATGAAAGTAACTAGTAATATGTAGTATATTACATTTTGAAAGTAACTTGCCCAACACTGCTTAAATGTGAATGTTTTCTGGTTTCTTTACTCCTGTATGACAGTAAAATGATATTATCTTTGAGTTGTGGACAAAACAAGACATTTGAGGGCGTCATCTTGGACTTTGGGAAACACCGATCGTCATTTGCCTCCATTTTCTGACATTTTATAGACCAATAATCGACAGATTAATCGATTATGAAAAGAATCGTTAGTGGCAGCCCTACTCCACAGCCTCTATTCAGACGTTCCTTTATAAGCATAATAGTTCATCAGACCCGCGGCGAGGTGAATCACTGGCTCATTTTTGTGTGTCTGCTTAAACTGACATGCCCGCAGAGCCAGACTCCTTCGTGGGTGTTGTATTCTCCTTTCCTTCCCCCCCCCCCCCCCCTCATCTCTGTCGTGACCTGTGTGTGGGCTCCATGTCCTCCAGAGGCGGGAGAGTGAGCCCTGGCCTCGCTGATCCTCTTAAAGAAGGCTTTGTCCAGGCAAACAGACCCGGGGCCAGTGCGGCTCCAATTGAATTCAACTCAGTGTTGTGGCGGCGCTGCTGTGGGTTCCAATCGCATCCCAGGATGATGATCCGTCCTCGCAGAGAGATGGAGGGAGGGCAGACGTGGAGAGGCCGCTTCAGGCTGCTTTTACCGCAGTGTTTTTGCCAAAAAACAACGGCGTCAAGAGGAGATTGTGTCTATTCTCACCGTTAGCTTAGAGCAGTGATAGCCAGTATCATCAGAAAAACACATGTTTTGTGTCATAGAGTCGAAAGGAAATTACAGTAATGGAAAGAAAATGGTAGATCTTCACGCTTGGCCTCATTCCGAGTCCAGAGTCGCCAGGTTTAATTTATTTATCCAGTTTCATTTATCTGTTTTCCCCCCCCTTCACACCCTGCTGCAATACAACACCCTTTAAGAGAATCACTGCCACAGTTAATCCTTATGTGAAACTAGAAATCATTTTGCACCACAGATTGCCAAACTCACCCCCCCCCCCCACCTTATGCTGCTACCTGCTGTCAATTCCAGGCTATTATCAGGGGAATAGAGAGGCATTTCCTGCTTCAGCACTGTACCAGAGATTTTCTTCCGCCATTTATTTTCCCATAGACATTTCGTAAAATGCTTATAAAAATAGTTTTACTTGGTCAAACCAAATGATTCAGGTACATTTAGAATCGGGAGAGACCATAGCACATTTCACTCGGACCAAAGCTTTATAAAACAACATCGAAAAAAGATTTTCTTTAAACCCTCATTTATTTATTTTTTACGTTTTGGTCGGAGTGAAATGTTACGCGATCTCTCCTGTTTCTAAATATATCTGAACCGTTTGGTTTGAACAAGTTAAAACTATTTTTATAAGCATTTTACGGAATGTGTATTGGAAAATAAATGGCGGATGAAAATCTCTGGTACAGTGCTGAAGCAGGAAGTGACGTTCCACTTTGCCTCTCTATTGCAGCTAGCGTGTGTCGTCAGCTTGATGGTATGTCTGTGTAATGAATGCTCCATGGTGTCCTACCCTTTAGAGCCCCACCTGCCACATGCGCTCATCGAGGACGGGGACATGACGCAGGACGAGTACGACGAGCATCTTCACGGCCGGAGCGACTTCATCAAGGCCACCAAGAAGGACTCCAGCAACGAGAGGAAAGTGAGTGGGTCAACGACATTCAGCCATCTTCTTGGTTATCATCTTAAATGTCTGGCAAGAGTAAGAATTTTTGGTCTGGAGAAAGCCATTGGAAGTTCAATATAGGTTTTGCCATAGAGACACTGCGGAGCACGTCATCATTCAGAAACCACGCCCCCAAAACGGGGGGAAACACAAACTCCCCCCCCCAATCCTGGCATTCTCCTACATCGGGTGCATGGTTGGGTGTTGCACACAAAGATCATATATACGGAAGATGAACACTCCAGGGAGTACAAAAAACGTTTTTCTTTTTACATTTTTGTTGTCTGTGCAGCCCACCACACAACAGCTTTTAGCTATGTTTAATTCAAGGCTTTCCCCCGTGATGGCCGTGGCCTATTTCATGCAGTGAAATGGCTCTATGGCTCAATTTACATAATTTAAAGAAGGAAAAATAATAACAATAAAATAATCAAGTCATCATTAATGAGATGATAAAAATGGATGCAGCTGCTGCCAATTTATACACTTGTGAGGGGGGAAAAGTGTGTGTGTGTGTGGGGGGGGGTTTGTCTGTGTGCGTGTGTGTCACCCTTCATTCACTACATCTGAGCTGTCATTAGATTGTCAAGTGACCGACGGACCACACCAGGAGAAGCATGTGTGATTTAAAAAGGTGTTTCTATGGAAACCCTCCGAAGGCTCACCACATTCCGCCTGGACCTGCCTGCACATGGGCGGTTGACGTGCTCTTTCTCCCTCTCCGAAATCACTCGGGTCTCTTTTTGCATAAATTAATTAAAAATAATCAATTAATCACACTATGACCCCCCCCCCCCCCCCTATTACCATGTAGTTACTGAGCTGTAATGTAAAGTGCCAGCAAAAATCCAATTACCTCATGCTGACCGATGGCCCATAATTCATGCCTTTCCCACCGTCTGACTGTGTTGAGTTCTCTCTCTGTCTTTGGCCTTTTCTCCTTCTGCATGTATTAGGTGGACATCATCCACAAGCGTCTCCACAAGGACATCCTCCACAACCCCGTGGTCATGCTGAACTTCTGCCCCGATCTCAAGTCCATCAGCTCAGACCTGAGGAAGGTGCACGGAGAGTTCATCTTCCTCCTCGACCGCAGCGGCAGCATGAGCGGGGTTAACATCAGCCGTGTGAAGGTAGTGGTACCAAAGACGATGGGATTCAAGCAAGACGGCCCAACTTCAACTCACCTCCGGTCGTTTTGTCACGTGGGGTTTTGCCCACGGTTTTCCACGGACACGCCCACTTAGGAGACTTTCGGCAGGTCTGAGTCAATGGTTGACCACGCCCATTTAGGAGACTTGCTGCTACCATTTGTTAGGATTGGCGGAGACTGCGGCGGTGACCCATCTACAGTAATATAATATCTATGGTGGTACACAGCTCTCAGTACGGTGTGTGGCGTTCTGTTTGCTTTGCTTGTAGGGACAGATGTGAATATATTGATGCATCAATGCACACATTGATCAAAACGTCACAGGTTTGATGTATCACATCACCAGTCCCTAGATGGTGTTTTTCTTTCATAAAAGAATACATCAAAATGTGTTGCAGATTTGACACCAAATACATTCAAATGTATAAGTTTTAAAAGAAAAAAAAAGAAAAGTAAAAGCTTTCCTCAGTATTAGGAGGTTATATGTATAGCCAACAGTTTGAAGTGAGGTACCTGTAGACTAGTAGGCTGATTAGGCAAATTGCTCGCTATTCACCAAAGGTGATCACAATGACTACGTTTACATGCACACAATATTCCACTATTATTCGGAAAATGACAATATTCTGAATTTGATAAGGGTCATGTAAACAGCATTATTCCAGTTGCATTTTCCGAATTTGGCCTTTTTCCGAATTTAGCATTTTCCGATGAAGACATCTGGGTTATTCCAGTATTATTCAGGTTTTAGGAGGATTCTTTGATCATGTATACAGCGCATTCGGAATATGCGTCTCAATCAGGGTTTTTACCGCAGTTTGCGACGCACGTTGCGTGTTTGCGGTCAGCTAGAATAGGCGATATAATCATATAATCCATCATCTCTGGCACATCGATTTAAAGAGAGATAATTAAAGAGAGAGTGGTGCCCACAGAAGTCCAAAATGCTTGCGAGCCTGCGAGGTAATAACGTACTAGACTACTTTTTATGAAAGACTTCAGCAAGCTCCTGAAATGGAACCAAGTGATGCTGGTAAGAACAGCGCTGCTCTGTTTATTCTCAACAGAAAAACTCAGATGATTCTACCTGCATCTCCCCCCCCCCCCCCCCCTCCCCCTCACGTGTCGGGGAGGGCGAGCTACGGCTGCATGTGAACGGGAGTATTAGTGGATTATTCATTTAGTCAGAATATTGTCATTTTCCGAATATGGGCAAAAACCAGAATATTGTGTGCATGTAAACGTAGTCATTGATCTTTCAAGCAATCCTCCAGGTGTTACCAGATATGGTTATTGGTTTTGCTCCTCACCTCAGAGGCTCAGGATGCTCCCCCACTGCATTGCTAATGTGTCTATAACTAATTGGGCCGGCTGGTGCACCGAACCTCGATCATCGATGACGCACCTGTGACGTTCACCTGTGACTCACACTCACACATTTTGATTGGGTGTGTCCGGGGCTTAAGGCCGGGCTTAAGGCTTAAGGCCTGATGATGATGATGATGATGATGATGATGATGTAATGACTCTTCTTCACCCTCTTGTCTGTGATCTTTCAGGAAATGCCGCCGAATACCTCAACAGCACCATGACACGAAAAGCAGTGGCAGTGCTCAAACGCATTGATTTATTATGATTATGATGATTATTGTTGTTGTTGTTGTTATTATTATTATTGAATTATTAATATCCTACCTCACAGACACAGCGTGACTGGTGCCGCTCAAACTAGTCTGACTCACCTGGTCCAGACCTAGCTTAACTCGAGTCACATTATGTGTCAGACTAGGTTTATGAGTCACACAGGAAGTGTAAATACAATCGGGAACATCCGATTGTATTTACACTTCCTGTGCCAGACGGTCTCTTCTGAATAAGGTGAATAGAAGTGTGGCAGGTAATGGATATGACGATATTATGCGGTGCTGTTTCAAAGCCTTGAGCTTGAGAGGAAATGCTGAAATGGAGCCTATTTTCGCTCCTCTTCTTGAGAATGACACACTTGAAATGCAACTGCGCCGTAGACGACGAGCGTGTACCCACTGACCCCCGAATCAGCAGAGCTCGTTAATGGCGGGGGAAAGACGTGTGATCAAAATGGGCCAATGAGAACTATCGGCTGTAACGAGCGGAAAGGAGTTGCCGTCTTCTTCCTTGATCATTTCAAATATATTCATCTCTCTTTATAGTCTTCTATATGTTAATGTGCATCATTGGCTCTGTTCCTCAGGATGCCATGATGGTGATTCTGAAGAGCCTTTTGCCCGGCTGCCTCTTCAACATCATAGGCTTTGGCTCCACGTTCAAGTCCTTATTCACCACCAGCCAGAACTATGAGGAGGTATAGCAGCTCTGTGTGTTAAACAGTGTTGGGCAAGTTACTGAAAATTGGTAATTAGTTACAGTTACTTGTTACTTCTCTAAAAATAATTACTTAAAAGTTACTAGTTACTTCAAAGTAATTAGTTACTCGGGAAAGTAACTTTTGCGTTACTTTTAAAAGTCTGCTTCAATTGCACACATTATGTTAGTGTTGCTGTGCCACAGTGTGGCATTGAACATTCACTTATTGGGGAGGCTTATAGCCTATCAAGGTCATTAGCCTCTGGGGCTCTGCCTGGCTGCAGCTGCAGCTCTCTCCCTGGACTAGGTCTGAGAATCAGAAACCAGATAATCCTCTGAAGTTGTCCGTTATTTTCATGTCCTAAAGTAACTAGTAACTACTAGCCCAGTTACTATTTTAGTAACTGTAACTGAGTTACTAAATTTGAAAAGTAATTAGATTACTAGTTACTGCAAAAAGTAGTTAAGTTACAGTAACTAGTTACTTAGTAACTAGTTACACTGAACTAGTTACACTGGTGTTAAAATGAGATCATATCTAGGGCATGCTGCCAGTTTTCACTATCTCGTATCTGCTTTCCAGTGCTAAATACAGAAATGACAAATGTGCTACTGTGGCTCGACTGTATTATTAAATGAAGAAGCATGAATATAATATGTTCTCCCCTCTTCTTTTCTCGTCATGGTCCAGGAGGCCCTGGGTCTGGCTTGTGAGTATATCAGGAAGATCCGAGCCGACATGGGGGGCACCAACCTCCTGGCGCCGCTCAGCTGGATCGTGAGGCAGCCCATGTACAGCGGGCACCCGCGCCTGCTCTTCCTGCTCACCGACGGCGCTGTCGGCAACACGGGCGAGGTGATCGAGCTGGTACGCAGCCACGCACGCCACATCAGGCAAGTGTTACCATGATGAACCCAGTCAGCGTGTCTACCGGACTCCATCTTGACTTTTAGAATAGACTGAGTGCCGCAGGGATGACATATTTTTGTAGGCTTTATCCTACCGCCGCCATTTGGTTCTTCAGTGGAAAAGTCTATAGAGACTCACTGCATGAAATAGGCCATGCCCATCACGGGGGAAAGCTCTCCATTCACTTCCAAACACCAGCGACATTTTCCTTGAATTAAACATAGTTAAGAGCTGTTGTGTGGTGGGCTGCGCAGACAACAAATGTAAAAGGAAATCGCGAATGAAAGTTTTTTTGTACTCCCGAGCAAAACAAGGAAGCCATTGAGAATTGGCGAGAAGAAAAATGTGGATCTAGCTGTCAAGGAAGTAAGTTGGAGTGTTCATCTTCCATATATATGATCTTTGTATGCAACACCCGATCATGCACGTGACATAGCAGAACGGCAGGATTGGGGGGGGAGTTTTTGTTTTCCCCCGTTTTGGGCGTGATTTCTGAATGATGACGCGCTCCGCAGGGTCTCTATGGGGTTTTAGAATGGCGTTTTCACTTAAATGCATAAAATAAGGTATGTGATTAACAAAAGTTTATGGGAACGCAAATTTGGGTTCAGCATGATACTCTTCACAAAAATAACCTTTATGCCCTTTGAAGCGTTTTCTTTTTTTTTTTAAACGCATTTACGTTCCAAAATGTCATAAAAGTTATTTACGTTTGTGAAGATTATCATGCGGCACCCAAATTCCCATTCCCATAAACTTTTGTTAACCGCAGACCTTATTTTATGCATTGAAGCGAAAACCCCCATGTTAAATCCCATAGACTTTTCCTCTCAAGAACCCGGAAGTATAGTTCCGGACTCATTCCTGCGGCTCCTGTGCTCTGGTGATTGGGGGGTGGCGGGTGTGTGGGAGATCATTAACGTGGTGACAAATTGACAATTGTGCCTTTTTGACACTTTGGCAACCTTTGTCACTCACCGTGGGCTCCAGATCCATTTACCAAATGAACCATTCGAGTGTGAACCATATCTGCAGGGCAACGCCATACATACTGTACCCCAGATTGATATGGATGGCTGCCTGAGGTAGCTGGATTGAACATAACGTTATCAGACGCCACCGGAGCAGCGGCGGCAACACTGCCACAGAAGATTGGATGTTGTGCCGTATTAAATGAAAGCAAAAATGGCGTCTCAATAATAAATGTACGGTACCCTTTTTTGTTTATATTTATTATGCAAAAGGCACAGCTCGTTGATAACATGCAATCAAATCGGAGAGATTGTCAGCGGCTTAAATGCAAGCCGTGGTTATTGCGCTATAATCCTCTCAAAATGAAACCTGGGGAGACGCACCTTTATATAGACAGAGCTGTCTCAGTGTAGTACCGTATAATGCGAGTACAAACAGTCTGTCAGAGGGTGCAACAGCTTATGTTGACAGCTATTCGATACAGCGTACAAAACCAAAACTACTACAACATGTACAGCCACACAATAAGGAAGAGAGAGCGCTCCCTGCAGGACGGTAACAACACCCGCTGTCAGCTGAGAGAGAACGCCCGGCGGCACAATAGGTGGGCGGTGTACAGGGAAAGCATTTCATTTTGCCGTTCGCGTCTTTAATCTCACACTGTGAATAAATACCTCTCCCGACCAGAGTCATGCTGGAAGTCATCTTTAATCTCACACTGTGTGAATAGAGAGAGGCAAAGGGAACGCCACTTCCTGCTTCAGCACTGTACCAGAGATTTTCTTCCGCCATTTATTTTCCCATAGACATAGACATAAAATGCTTATAAAAAGAGTTTTACTTCGTCAAACCAAACGGTTCAGATGTATTTAGAATCGGGAGAGACCATAGAACATTTCACTCGGACCAAAACAAAAAACAACAACATTGACTTCTTTTTTTTCTATAAACCCGCATTTTTAAATGTTATGCGGTCTCTCCTGTTTCTAAATACAGTATATCTGTACCGTTTGGTTTGAACCAGTAAAACTCTTTTTATAAGCATTTTACGAAATGTCTATGGGAAAATAAATGGCGGATGAAAATCTCCGGTACAGTGCTGAAGCAGGAAGTGACAAAGTTCCACTTTGGCTCTCTATACCTCTCCCGAGTCATCCTGGAATAAATCATTTCATTTTGCCACTTGCATCTTTTAATCTCACACTGTGAATACTTCTCCCGAGCCGTCCTGGAAATAATTGACTTTTTGTCTTCCCCCTTTTAATGGATGAGCGCCGCCAGATGATTGCATTTAGTAACACAGAGCAATTCATCCACACATCCTGGCTCGTTATCACGCCATGCTGACAAATCAGCACAACCAGTCAGAGGCCAGAGCAGGATGACAGCGCCTCTCTCACTTCCAAAAATCCACGTCAGAGTCCCGGCCATGCAAAAGGTCACGTCTCCTTTTGAATCTACACTCTTTGCCCCCATCAAATATGCAAAGGAGCCATATCTGATATCTGGTGGCATGCGATCGCTATCTGATCTGTTTGTGATGAATGAAATTGACAGACCTATACGGCTTTACCCATGATGTGAAAACACCGCATCAGCAAACCTCCCAGGAGAACCTCGAGAAGCTGCAGGCATGCTGTAACTTTTCAGAATGAAAGATCATTTCCTGCTTGGCTCTGTCTGGGTTTTCCGCGGCTGTATAGAGAGGCAAAGTGAACGTCACTTCCTGCTTCAGCAGCACTGGACCAGAGATGTTCTTCCACAATTTATTTTCCCATAGACATTTCGTAAAATGCTTATAAAAATAGTTTTACTTCGTCAACCCAAACGGTTCAGATATATTTAGAATCGGGAGAGTCCATAGAACATTTCACTCGGACCAAAACTTTAAAAAGAAAACATTGAAAAAACATTTTCTTTAAATCCGCATTTTCTTACGTTTTGGTCCGAGTGAAATGTTATGCGATCTCTCCTGTTTCTAAATATATCTGTACCGTTTGGTTTGAACAAGTACAACTATTTTTATAAGCATTTTTACGAAATGTCTATGGGAAAATAAATGGCGGATGAAAATCTCTGGTACAGTGCTGAAGCAGGAAGTGACAAAGTTCCACTTTGGCCTCTCTATTTGACAAATGAGATGATTTATGGAGCGTTGTTGTTATGGCTTTTTGTAACATATCGTGATGCATCACAGCGTCTCTTAGCTCTGTGGGAAAAGCACACGTCACTGCTGGGAGAGATGATGCCTCTCATTAGGCTCCCATGTCTGGAGATCTGTGTCCACGGAGCTGCGAGTGTTTTTGCTGTGTTTGTTTGTGCAGATGTTACACCTTCGGCATCGGCCAGAGCGCGTGCAGGAGGCTGGTGCAGGGCCTGGCGACCGTCTCCAAAGGAACGGCGGAGTTCCTCGCCGAGGGAGAGAGGCTGCAACCCAAGGTACTCATTTCAAATGTTCAAACAAACTGGCAATCACTCACCGGTGTTTAAGAGTTTAGGTGCACGGCACACAGGGGCGTTTCTACGGGTGGGCCTGGGTAGGCACAGGCCCGCCCACCCACTTCTTGCCCTGGCCCACCCAAAAAAAATAAAAAAAATAAAGTATTGTTTGTTTTCTAGAGGCAAACTTGCTCCTGCCTTGCTAGCTAATGGTTTTGTAGCTTAAAAACGCAGGGCTCATCATCTCCAGAGTCTAATGCATGACGACTTCATGACATCTAGGAATTTTGCACGCTTCGCGCGCAAAATTTCGTCATGCAATTGCCCCACCAATTTTATCCAGGCCCATGCACCCATAATTGAATTTCTGCCTACGCCCCTGACGGCACAGGAGAACAGTTTAAGGAGAGGAGAGCCAGCACACAGAATGTCCTTTATTTGTGTTTATTCCAGTTTCACCAGGTACACAGACATAAACGTTTCAGCCTAACGGCCTTCTTCAGCGTGTTGCTGTGTCAGGCGGAAATGACGCTTAAATACAATGAAATGAGACCGGAAGTCCATTCAATAAACGAAATGTCATAATTCAGTTACAGTATATAAAGAATGTAAGAACCAAGCAATGCACAAGTTCCAATGTCAAAGAAAACAAAAATGTCTACATACAACAATGGGTGACCACAAAAATGCATTCATATTGCATGTATTTACAATACTAGTTTGGTCAGCCCCACTGTGTGGGAGAGCAGAACCAGGCCTAGGTCGAAGCCCTGCTGTGTTCAAAGTGACAGGTAGGGGGGAGTAAGCCAGGCCTGGAATACAGATTGATACAAAACAAAATACAAAACAATTTTTTAAAAGAATTATGCTTAGATAATTGGACATGTTTCCACTGTAATGGCCTAGAAAGAGGTCCTGCTGTGTTGTAAGTAACAGACAGGAGAGATTAAGCTAGGGCTGGAATGCATCATACTAAGTACATTTAAAGTAGAAAATAGACAATAAAAATATATTCATAGAAAATTGCACAGTCAAAGAAAGCAGCCTAATAACAGCTCCTCACTGAGTCCTTTCGGATGCTCTGTCTGAAGAGTGTGAATCCAAAAAGCCTCCCTTTGTAGCAAGGCCCTATCTCTATCCCCACCCCTACTCATTTCAAATGACATATCCCTTCTCTGCGACAGACAGCCCATTGCAGGTCACTAGGGGGCCGTTTTGAAGCGGTTGTAAAGTGTTTGAGAGTCTGCCACCGTTACCAATTATTAAATCATTCTGTCAACGAAAAGAGTCCCCTCGACGGCAATACGCTCACTTTATGTATGAGTCGAGTCGGGGTGTATTTCATATCTGAAATGAAGAAACCCAATTTATTCTGTTTCGAGTTTCAGGTTTACTTACTTTTACTCCGCAGATGATGAAGTCCCTGAAGAGGACCTTGTCTCCGGTACTCAGTGACATCGCCATCGAGTGGCTCTTCCCAGAGACCAAGGAGGTGCTGCTTTCGCCTGTGGGCAGCACCTTCCTGTTTCCTGGGGACCGTCTGATTGGCTACAGCGTGGTCTGTGACACCACCCGCTACCACTCCAACCCCAAATCTGTGAGTGTCTGTCAATGATCATTTTCACTGCTTCCCATTTCGAAAAGAGAAATCTTAGTCATCGTATTATGTATTAGGGGTGTCACAATATATCGTCCCACGAAATTTCGCGATAGTAAAACGTCACGATATGTATCGTTGAGATGAAATCTCATATCGTGAATTTTTTTTTTTTTTTTTTTTTTTTTTTTTCAAAAATAGACAAAGAAACGTCTTTGTTTGTTGAAGTTCAATGTGTGGAAAGTAGATCAGTTGAACAAGTCTCTGAAGAGACACATGAGAAGTTATACAGGAGAGAAACCATTCAATTGAGTTTCTGGCAAAACTGTTTACTTGACAGGAAAAACTGAAGATGCATAAAAAATAGACTAAGAAATGTCTTGTTGTTTGAGTTTGAAGAAAAACTGAAGATGCATAATGAGAATTTATACTGCTGAGAAACCTTTTAGTTCAAAGTAAATCTAAGTGACGGTGTAACTCATTCTATTTCAAGATAAGCCTTATCTCCAATCTCATGTTTTTTCTAGTTGTTATTGTAATAACAATTTCCCACAACAGCATATTTTGTATTTGTGCATTTCAAATAAAATACTACTTTTCCAGTCATATATTGTCATTATTCAAGTTTAAAAAAATATTGTTAAAATCGTATCGTATCGTATCGTTATCGTGAACCCAGTATCGTGATACGTATCGTATCGTGAACTGAGTGTATCGTGACACCCCTATTATGTATATATCTAATTTTCTTCTATGTTCAGTTTGCTAAAGAAAAACAACATTAACTAGAAGTGCACTCGGAGAGCGCAGACCTCCGCCAAGGCCAACACTCCAGTCTGCTATGTTTTACCGATTTTGTGAGTCGGATCGGATCTCTAACCCTGACCCACCCACATCCCCCTAGCCACTCCCCAAACCCCGACTCTCTACGACCTTCCTATCATTAGCTACGGCCCCTATTCACTAGCCCCGCCCACCTTCCTGACCACACCTCCTCCAACCACCCACATCCCCCTAGCCACTCCCCCCTACCCACCCCTTGAATGCCGACTCTCTACTACGACCTTCCTATCCCTTGCTACGGCCCCTTTTCACTAGCCCCGCCCCCTTCTTTGACCCGAATCCGATCGGATCTGCGCAAACATTTATTGGGTTTTTCCTTGGGCCATGCTACACCCTTCCACTAGGGGTGGCGGGAAAAATCGATACAGCATAGTATCGCGATATTTTGTGTGGCAATATATATCGTATCGCACGAATGCCAAGTATTGTGATATTTTATTATAGAAATTGTCAGGTGCATGCAACATTTATGACATTTAATGACAGTGTTGGTCAGTCTGTCTGCTTGACAATCCCATTTTGCTGCAATTAAAATGATTGAAGTGAGATGAACAGACTGGAAACTTTATCTGATTAGATAAAACAGATGTTGACAAAGTTTTTTTCCTTTGGGGACATAATTTGCAGTTGAAAAAAGGTAATAAATCACAATATATTGAAATATCGCAATACTCAAATTTATCGCAATACTAGCATATCGCAATATCGCAATACTATCGTATCGTGACTTAAGTATCGTGATAATATCGTATTGTGGGGCATCTGGTTATTTCCCCCCCTACCTTCCACCAAGTGCCATGAAAATCGGCCCAGTAGGTTTTCCGTAATCCTGCTAACAGACAAACGGCACCGAAAACATCACCTACCTGGCGGAGGTAAAGAACTCTTTGTTCCCTCTGAACAGTGAGTCATACTGACATGAATAGGCCTTGAGGCCCAGTCAATGTGAGTTAGCGCTCTATCAGGCCTTGTGAATAGAAGCACAGTGAAGCACTTGACCGCGACGTGTCACCGACTCCAATTCAACAGGATAAGAGGAGGCGATACAGCATGATGCGCTCCAACGAGTCGGCCAGCTCGGTGTTCTACCACTCTCAAGAAGAGGGCTTTGACGCTCAGGGGTCCCAGAGGGAAACACAGTCTGGACCTCTGTACGACTGCTACCAGGACTCCCTGTCAGAGTGCAGCCCCCTCAGCGCAGAGCACCACATCACGGGTAAGAGGCCGTACGTTTCATAAAAGACGGGGTTCTTCATTCCCACCGTTGTATTTGGCAGTTTTGTTGTTATGTGTGTCACTGTCTTGATGTGATTTTGGATTTTGGTGTTATCTTTGGTGATAAGCGGCCGTTGCTCAGGTGTTTTTGCAACCGCACTTCCCAGAGATAAGCTGCCAATCAAGCAGTGTCCAGTACCGTGGCAATGTTTTCTTTGGCTCTTCTGTTGATGTAGTTTGAGTTTCTGTAGGGGCCGTCTGTTGTCTGTTCAGCCATAGAGACACTGCGGAGCGCGTCATCATTCAGAAACCACACCCAAAACGGGGGGAAACAAAAACTCCCCCCCAATCCTGGCGTTCTCCTATGTCACGTGTTGCACACAAAGATCATATATACAGAAGATGAAAACTTCAACTTACTTCATTGACAGCTAGATCCACATTTTTTTTCTTCTTGCCAATTCTCAATGGCTTCCTTGTTTTGCTCGGGAGTACAAAAAAACTTTAATTAGCGATTTTCATTTACATTTTGTTGTCTGCGTAGCCCACCACACAACAGCTTTTAGCTATGTTTAATTCAAGGGAAAATTACGCTGGTGTATGGTAGTGAATGGAGAGCTTTCCCCCATGATGGGTGTGGCCTATTTCATGCAGTGTCTCACCCAGTTCTTCTATTTCAACCAAAACAAACTGCTGTGCTGCTGCTGGAAGTGTCAAATACACCACAGGATTTGACATGGGAAAGATCTACCAGACACCAGTGTAGAACAGCAAATTTAAACGTTTTCGTGAACTGGCTATAGGTTGAATCACTATTGGCCGATAGAGAGGAGCAAAATGTATATGTATTTATTCATATGAAAATGTCTCTGATTGTTACTTTAAAAATGACACAGGCATTGGAACATCTGCAGTCTATATCAGGGTGTGTTTGTGCTCAGAATGTGTTCATGTCTTTGAACAAAACTTCAAGGGACGTCACCGAGGAGGCGCGCATACAGCACCAACCAGATAGTGGACTACAACCCGGCGAAGAAGGTGTACACCCCCAGTGACCCCAGCTCCGTGGTGGGGAAGAACCCTCTGAGGAGAGCTAAAGTTCAGGAGCTGATTAACCAGACGAGCCCTGAGCACGGGACGCACTGGAAAAACGACTACCAGGTGCGGCCCGACCCGGACATGGAAACACTAAAAGCCAGGGTGTTCTGGTCGACAGGAATTCCAAAATGTTCATTACATTTTACATCAACAGTGGTTATTTCTGTTTTTGTCCCAGTGACACAAAGCCTATTTAGTTGCAGTACACAGATTTGAAGCTGAAGCTGACTTTTCTTGCAAGAAATTTAAACCAGAGTTGCTCTTAGTTTGACATTACAAATATACACATCTAGATACAAGCACATAATAAGCCACAATGTCTTATAGTTATATAAACAAGGACATTTCATTTTATATCCTGTTGCAATTTTTTCATTTTGTCCTTTTATAGGAAAGCAATATTTATGTTGAAACTGTGGTGACAAATGAGGAATAATGATTGGGTGGAGAAACAGACCTCTGACCCTGGTCTGGGCTGGAGGGTAATAAAGAATGCAAAAGACTAATGTGCCAAAATTGATGAATGATAATTAAGTTGGAATGTTGCTTAGGGAGCGTCTCAGTATAATCAAACAAAACTCACTCAGTCTATGGAGAAATTACATTGTATCTATTGCATATTAATCTGAGCACTGTAATCATAAGAATCCAAATATGGAATATTATGACTATAATCTCTATCTTAATTAATATGCTCAACAACAATATGTCAATCACTGAATATATATAATCATTAAAAAATGCTTCTGTTGCTGTGAATGCTGCAGATAGTGAATTATTTTTGAATGATTCTATGGAGGCTATAGTATTGCACAAAACCACATCTTATCCATCTGACCTACCGTAAATTCCGGACTATAAGCCGCGGCTTTTTTCCCGTTTTTTGGCCTTTTTTGCCCCCTGCGGCTTATATAACGGTGCGTCTTATCTATGGATTTTTCCAGCAAACGGCCACTCGGGAACCTCCAAAATCTATGGATGTTGGTATGAGGCAGAACGAGAGCAAGACAGACATTATGAGAGCGAGACCCTGATTGGATGATGTTGCAAAAAATGTGCCTCGCGACCTGATTGGAGCACTGTGCCACTACTCTCTCTCAGCCACTACGGTAAAACACCCTCCCTCCTCCCTCGCTCCGGGGGGAAAAAGGCAGCGATTGAGCCAGAAAGACAGTCTGAATGAAATTTAATGTAACATTCCCAATTCTATGTATTACATTCTAAAAAACTAACAGCAACATTTTGGAAGGCTAAGCCACACAACTAGCTCGTTGTAATCTAACATCATGCTTCAAAAGATGGAGAACTGGCTGTGTTACGACGATGGCGGCGATTGAGCCTGAAAGCCATGTCTGAGACAGTAGCGAGACAGGAACAACAACAGCAGCAGCAGCAAAGGATCATGCACAAACCCGAGACGAAAGGGACTGTCCGTCAGGGCGCGGACGACTGTGTCAGCAACTCCCTCCCGACTACCAGGAGAAAATTACAAACTTCGGCGAATTCACACAAAGAAAGATCAAGGAATATTCCATCGGACCGGAGCAGATCATAAATATGGATGAAGTGCCTTTGACGTTCGACCTGCCTCTCACTAGGACTGTTAACAAGAAAGGTGAATCGTCCATCACGTTGAGAACCACAGGTCACGAGAGAACGAATTTCACTTGTGTTCTTGGCTGCACAGCAGCTCCCGCCGATGGTGATTTTTAAGCATCTCACAATGTGTGATTTTGTCTGGGGATTAGTGACCTGACTTTTGTTTTGTTGAAATGTTAATAAATGGGAGCTTCCCCAAACAGCCATCTCTTTCCCGACAATCCCCTCTGTGCACGAAGCCTTACATATGGTAATTAAACATCAAAACACCCGCGGCTTATAGACCGGTGCGGCTTATATAAGAAAAAAATAGTCACCTTTGAAGGTGCGGCTTATAGACCGGTGCGCCTTATAGTCCGGAATTTACGGTATATAGATCTGGAGATCTGCAAATCACTTTTAAATTGAACTTAGACATGAGACCTTGAGTGATTGTGGTAAAATCACAAGAATTCCAATCAGTAGATCATGATGAAGTCATAGTAACTTAGATTAGAAAATATAAAAATATCGTTTTACGCATGTTGTCACGAGCCGATGCCAATCATCTTCCACCAGGGTATTTTGATGAAATATTTTTTTTCTCTGTTGTCCTCAGCCGCAGCTGGCGAGCCTGTGCGCCGCATCCTCCAGGGGGCGTCCTGCCAGCTGCCACAGGCCCTTCCCTCAGCAGGAGGGGCTTCTGCAGCAGGAGGCCGACTCCGAACCTCAGGCCAACCCTCCGCAGCCTGCCCCTCCGCAGCCTGCCCCTCTGCAGCCTGCCGCTTGCAGCAGCGCCGGGGAAGACGGATCCAGATCGTCCACCGACAGCCCGTCTGTCGGCAGCCTCGGAGATACGGGTTAGAGACCACAGCAAGGAGCTGCAGTATTTCACTCACCGCCGCCATGTTTGTCGGAAGAAGTTCAGAGGATGAGATCAGATTATGTTAAAAACAGCATCAAAAAGTTGAATATGTCCAACTGATCATTTTAAAAGTAAGATTAGAATGCAGAATGTTAAAATACTACTTTCATAATGAAGACATCGTGGTACAGCATCATGAGTGTGCCATGTGAGTCCACAGCGCATTACTTTACTACATTATTAAATTGACTGCACTTGCTCCATAAGGCATGAAAGGACTGACATGTGCATGAGTCATAGACACATTATGGCTCCTCTAACATAATGAAACGTTACATCCAAGCAATTATAGACATATAGAAACATAGAATCATGGTCGGAGTCAAATTACAAACCCTTGAATTCGGACCAAATTACAGCAGATTTTTTTATTAATTTTTTTAGCCCGTTCTGTGTCAACATCATCTTTAAAGGATTCAGTCAGTTCTTTTCGATAAATCTCAGTTGAGAAGGGCTGCATGTGCTCTCAGTGTGCGAGAGAGGCGACGTGTAGGGAAGGCAGGAAATGTTGTTCTATATTTAGAATATTAGCCAGGAAATGAATAAAACCCAAGAGCTCGCTTATTAGGAAACAGTTATTTGTGAGGCCATTAGTGCAGGTTGAGCACAGAGAGCGTCGGGCTAATAGCCAGTGATGAATTCAAATGAACAGAGCACAGTTCATGCCATGAATCCAGTCACAAATGATTAGTGTCAAGTAACAAGTACAAGTGGAATGTGAATCTAAGTGGAGTCACAAGTTCCGGTCACAAATCTAAGCCTTGGACTCAATTTGTACGGTAATCTAAAAATAATAATCACATCCAGGTCCTGGCTCCTGTCATATTTCAGAGGGCTACGGCCACCAGTTATGCGAGGCGGAGACCCCCCAGGAGAGCAGCCACGTGTCAGAGCTGGGCACCGCCCCCCGAGGCAGAGGCGACTGCAAGGCCGTGGTGTCGGGGCTGCTGTGCGGGAAGCCGGTGAAGTGGGAGGTAGTCTTCGACATCGAGCCCTACCTGAACGGCCGCGAGCGCGAGGAGAAGGTCCATGAGGAGCTGTGGAACGAGACCTTCCACCACCTGGCCGGACGCTCCATCATACAGGACTTTGAGCACATGGCGGAGAAGGAGTGCGAGATTGAGCACGGTGCGCTATTGGTGTATTCCAGTGGTCACAGGAAAAAAACAATATTCATATGAATCTGGGGGATATTGAGCACATATTGGGGGTGGGCTGTGGCTCAGGAGGTAGAGCGCGTCGTCCACCAACCAGAAGGTCGGTGGTTCGATCCCCGGCTCCTCCAGTCCACATGTCGAAGTGTCCTTGGGCAAGACACTGAACTCCAAATTGCTCCCGATGGCTGTGCCAGCACCCTGCGTGCCAGCTTGCCGCCTTCGGTGTGTGAATGGGTGAATGTAGGCACATTGTTAAGCGCTTTGGCTAAAAGCGCTATATAAATGCAGTCCATCCATATTGAGGATTTGAGGGCTACATGTATGCAATGACCGCTTTTCTTAAAATGAAAATGGCTCTATCATACCACTTATGCCTTATTTGTGTTCAAAATGAGATAATACATTGTGTTTCTATTTCACAGGCTCTGGCAGGAGGTACCAACTCTATGCTATTCACACCAGCAAGGCCTGCAATATACTCAGCAAATATACAGCATTTGTTCCCATTGATCTGGACACCAATGAGTATTTGCAGACATCTATTGAATACATAAACTCTGGTAAGTCATATGGATTTAATGTATGGAAGTTAAGATGACTCATATAGAAACTGTTCTTTGAATAGGGACAATAACGTCGACCTCAGTGCTTTCATCAGAAGCAAACTTGACAGTAGCCAGGGAAGGAAGCCTCTAATCTGCATTGTCGTGTCTTTGAGAGACGTCATCTGGAACCTTACAATGAATTAAGAGTCTGACTTTGTGGACACATTTACATTCAAATGAGTCAGAGCTTCCTCCACGCTGAAAGAACACTACTGTATGTGAATCAGTGGGCAAGCCCACCCCCTTCCCTCTGAGGATGTGGAAGTGAATTGAAAAGCTGTAGTTCCTCGAATGGCCACTAGGCGTCGGGGGCAGTAGGCATTCCCCCCATGTTGAAATGGCCGGCTTTGTAACATGATTAAACATCTTTCCAGTTAGGGGCGAAACACGGTTTTGGTCTATATAGCTAATTTCACCTTTTCATAACAACTGTAGGGGGGTAGATTTTTATATAATTTTATATAGTAAAATAGATGATAGAAAAGGGGGTGATTGACACATCCCCTGTCCAGTGATCACGCAGCTTGCCGATCATGGACCAATAGCAGGCGGAGCTGCGGCTCTGGGAAACTCCCATCTCACGTGAGGTGCGGAAGGACTCAACCCATTCACTCCCACACTGCTGACGAAAAATCAAGATGGTGACACCCACCGTTTGAACTCCGCCAGGAAAACGAAACGTAATGGGATTATAGATACGTCCATATTATTTATGTCTATGATGTGAACACATCCTTGTCAAGGTTACATCACAGTAAAACACCTGTGAAGCGGAGTGATACATACCCAGTGATACGTCCCAGTGCTGTTATACTGTATATCAGCACTCGTGGAAATGCCTCTTGTCAAATCAAATTGCTCAACCGGAACTGTTGTATAATATAGCCTATAGCTTTGGGAGAGACTTACCAAATATCATATTATGTAAAAAGTAGGGATGCACGATATATCGCAATCATATCGGTATCGGCCGATGTTAGTCATTTTTTTACATATCGGCATCGGTCCGATGTTGCAATGTTAATATCGGTTATCATTATCAGCCAAAATTCACATTGAGATGAAATAATGCAGTATATGATTTATGGGCTTTTACAAATGTTTTGGAAATAAAGAAATGCATTACTTTTTTCAAATTCAGTGTTTACATGCCTTTTTCACTATGTACACAATGTTATTATCATAGGAATGTGTTTTTATACAGATCATATCGACATCTGTAAATATCGGTTATCGGCCATAACAGCAATGTTAATATCGGTTATCGGCATCGGCCAAAATGTTCATATTATCGGTGCATCCCTAGTAAAAAGCTATTGGGTTTTTCAGGTGAAGGTCTGAAGAGGGGCTCCCACTCCAGCTCTCGTTCAGGCAGCAGGAAGAACAGGGTGTACTCCGTGGGCCTGGGCCGCTCCCAGTCCGGCTGCGTGGCAGAGGAGGCTGAAGACGCCCTGGCCAACAGTAAGACCCAGGCTGTCCCCTGTCTGTCCACATGGGGACCTGTGTGACAGCAATGGCTGCTATTTTGCATTTTCTATTAGATCCTGGACCAGAGTCGCTGTCGTTACCGTGGTAACACTTAACTCGGCAGCAGAAGGAGAAGAGATTTTTGTTTTTGAGAGAGAGCAAGTGAAGTGAGTCAAGAGGGAGTAGCTATCATTCAGGGGGTCAAGTTGATGTGAAGTACTTCTCGGAAAGATGAGTTCTCTGATTATAATTCATGTTTATATGTGTTATTATTATTATTACCTCCACTAAGCCTAAGTGCTTTTTCATTTTTCAATATGTCCTGAAAGAGCTGCAGCAGAACATGTAAACACTTGTTGGATGCCTGGATCAACGGGCTACATAGACGTGTGATGCTGTGATATGCTTTTAACCTGCCCGTAACCCTCCTGCAACCTTTTTGCTTGAGTGGTTGGAGTGGGCACGTCTGTAAAGGGGAGACTCGTGGGGACTCATAGAATCCATTCTCATTCAGATATCTTGAGGTGAGAGAGGTCAGGGGTCCCCTTTGAAATTGACCATGCTGGTTTTTCAAAATTCATTATTTAGCCCCCTTCCTTCCTGACAAGGTAGCATGGCATCGTTGGTCCCAATGGATGCTGTAGGTCTTACAGTTTCATAGCCTATAAGTATCTTCACTCTAGATTTAAGAATGAGCCCGCCAGAGCTCGAGTTATATCGGCCGCAGACGCCAGTAGAAAATCAGGGACATTTTCGGGGACAGCTCCGGCCGGGGACAGGTCACCAAAAACGGGGACTGTCCCCGAAAATCGGGGGACATCTGGTCACCTTAACCATACTTGACACTTGTCAAGTTAGATGATTAGAACTCTTTTGACTCAACGTGTTAGGTGGCGAGGATGGACTCTCCCCATGCAGCACCCCCTCTTCCGCTGGTTGGGAGAGATGCAGCTTTGCAGAGGGTAAGTTCAACGTGCCAGGTAGTCCATGTTCAACGCGCCAGGTAGTCCGTGAATGTGATGATGTCTCTCATCAGTTTGTCAAACAACATCCAACGGTCTTCGAACCAGGTGCCGGACCACAAAAGATGACAGTAGGAAAGGAACGATGATGGTGTTCTGTAGCTCCCATTTAGTTCATTTTTAGTTCATTTAATTACCCAGTGTAACGTTTCGAGCTAACGCTCTTAGCTCGGAGCGTTAGCTCGAAATGTTACATTGGGTAATAAATGGCAGCTACAGTGTGCGGACTGGGCTCATCATTCCTTTCCTACCCTCATCAGTTTGTCGCCATCAAGACCCTTTAGACAAACTGTCAGGTAGTCTCTTGTCATTTTCTACAGAATGTCATTTTATTGTTCTAAAATGCAAAACATATTATTATTGACGTTTCAGTCCCCTTTGGGTGAGAGAAGCCAACACATTTTTAGAGTCCTCAGATCTTTTCTGCAAACATGGACCACACACACACACACACACACACACACACACTTAGGCATTGTTTCTCACTCTCTGATTCTGTGTCTCTCTCTCTTTCTGTCTCTGTCTCTGTCTCTGTCTCAGCCTCCCAGAGGAGTCCATCTGTGGCCTCTGACCAATCACATAAATCGGTGGAGAGCCTCTTTTCTGCCAGGTGGGGTGCTGTTCAGTAGGGAGTCATGCTGAATGGTTTGGCACGTACTGTAAAATGTATACTGCATCTACTGAGCACACACAGGCACTTCAATGAAATCAGTGCTTCATAATATGGAAATGCTGATTCTGTTGAACTCTTCTCTATCCATCAATTTTTTATCAAGTTTATTCATATTTCTCCACAATTGTACTTGGCCAATACCCCTTGCTGTCCCGGTCGATTCACTGCCGATCTGGGGAGAGCCGTAGACTAGCACATGCTTCCTCCGATACGTGTGCAGTCGCCAGCCGCTTCTTTTCACTTGACCGCAAGGAGTTTCACTGGCAGGACGTAGCGCTATCCCCCCCAGTTCCTCTCCCACCCGAACAGGCACTCCGACCGACCAGAGGAGGCACTAGTGCCGCGACCAGGACTCATACCCCACTGGCTGCCCACCCACAGACACGGCCAATTGTGTCTGTACGAACGTCTGACCAAGCCGGAAGTACTGCCGGGAATTGAATCCCGGTCTCCGCGGTGGTAGGAGTGCTTTCCCTCTACACTGCCCAGATGCCCTTCTCTATCCATTCCTGTTGCCTGATTTTGATTTTTTTTTGTCGGTGTCATGTGTCAGGGTCTATAGAGAGCCAAAGTGAACGTCACTTCCTGCTTCAGCACTGTACCAGAGATTTTCTTCCGCAATTTATTTTCCCATAGACATTTCGTAAAATATTTTTCTTTAAACCCGCATTTTTTTTAACACGTTGAGTGCCAAGGACGAGATATCTCGTCTTACATAATCCAACCGTTGAGTGCCAAAGACGAGATATCTCGTCTTACATAAAAAAAAAAAAAATTTGACGGTGGGACATCAATCAACCCCTTTTACGTCTTCTATATCAATATTGGAGGAAGAGAATGTGTATAATCTATTTTACCGACCACTAAGTGGCGACAGTTCTCTCCAGACAGAGAGAAAGCCAGTCCGCGGGAGAAAGCCATTCTAATTTTCAAGGAAATAGCTGGGCGAAAACTCTTTCGATTTCACACACACACACACACACACACACACACACACACACACACACACACGCGCACGCGCGCGCGCGCGCACACACACACACACACTCGAGTACCTTTGCGCATAAATAAGACCAGAATCGCAAAAGCTCTCAGCCGACACCTCAAGAAACGAACGAGCCCGTTTCCAGACTCGCCCGAGAGCCGCCAGCAGCAGCAGCCCAGAGGAGCAGCAGCAGCAGCAGCAGCAGCAGAGCAGGAGTAGGCTGCCTCAAGATTGGAAGAAGGGGATCGCGAAGGAATTTCTCTCCCGTGTCTAACCCCCCCCCCCTCGCCTCTCCTCTCCTCTTCCCCGCTCCTGCGATTCCCTTCTATTTTTTTGGGATCTGTGAGGCAACAGAAACTCGCCTGTGACAAAACACTGCAAAGCCACACCTACGGAGGGAGGAGTTTGGAGACACACACACACACAAAACAGTATACAGACTTGCCCAAGGGCACCCATAATCACAGGCACGTGGTTCTAAAAATCCATTTATCTCAAAACTCTCTGAAAATCTCTGAAACCATGCTGTACTCAACGGCTAATATCTACATAACTACTAAATCTACAAACTAACTCTTTTAGACAGAGAAAGCACACATTCTATTAGTTCTTTTTAGATGATTGGTGTTCACGAAGTCTTAACAGAAAAGAATCCTCGGCTCTTGTAAAATGAGCCAGAATCCTCCAAAAAAAACCTGGCACAACTTACCTACAGCATTGAAAAAACGGCTGGCACTCAATGTGTTAACGTTTTGGTCCGAGTGAAATGTTATGCGGTCTCTCCTGTTCCTAAATATATCTGTACCGTTTGGTTTGAACAAGTAAAACTATTTTCATAAGCATTTTACGAAATGTCTATGGGAAAATAAATGGCGGATGAAAATCTCTGGTACAGTGCTGAAGCAAGTGACGTCCCACTTTGCCTCTCTATTCCACAGTGTCAGATGAATGGCCTGTTCTTCTCCTTTCAATAGGAAAAAATACCTTGTTTAAAACTTGCCCTTGATGCAAAGAATTTCTATTATCTGACAATCTGCAAATGGACCCGACTAATCAAAGGAAATGATTACAATTCTTGCCGGAGACTGCTGTGTTCGTTTTGTCTCTCTCTCTCTCTCTCTCCATTTGATGAATCCACAAAAGGAAAGGAATGTAATAGACCAGATAGAAGCAGTACTGTACATAAAAGCTAAGTGAGGTGTGTGTTACATCACACCTGTGTTACATCACACCTGTGTTACATCACACCTGTGTTACATCACACCTGTGTTACATCACACCTGTGTTACATCACAGCTGTCTCTCCCTGTCTTCCTGCCAGACTGGCCCTCAGCAGGACTCGGCTCCTGACTCGGGCTGCCAAAGGATTCATGTGTCGATCACACAGCAAGTCGGCTGATTCGACCGGAGAAAGTGACAACGAGAACAAAGACTACATTCCTCTGGTGGGTATCAGATCCATCCAGAACCTCACAGGTCCAATTTCAGGTCAAACAAGATTTCCGTATTTGATTATGAAGGACTTGGGCGTGCTAACGGTATATCAACTTACATTGGAAAACATCGTGGAAGTCTCAAAACACACCAACCATCTTAAAGGAAAAAATGCCTCCACACGAGCCGTTTTGACTTCTGTGACGTTGTGACATCACAACGTCACTCATTCAATTTGCCCGCAACTGAAAATGGAGGACAAACCTTGTTGTCTGTACTAGCATAGCTGTGTAGAATGGAAACATCAAATGCACCAAAGAAGGATCTATCCTAGATCATCTTACCAGAGGTCCTGCCCCCTTCAAAACAGTGCATAGTTAATGAGGAGAGAGACAGAGCCAATAGAAAGGTCCCACAGGGGCTGTCTAACCCCCCCCCCCCCCCCCCCCCAACAGAATGAATAACCCTGTTTAAGACCCATGGGACATCTTTTAAACAGCTGAAATAGCATGAAGTGGTACCTTTACGTGGATATTCTGTCAATCTGCATGGTAATTAGTTTGGTACTTTGGTATCATGGTACTTTTTTTAGGTCTTCAAAGTAATGTACACATTTTTGGGGTAAATGTCTTACACTGAACACCTTAAGAAAATGCCTTGAAGTGGGCTTGTGACTGGAATGATTGCTGCTGTGAATCCATCAGGGAAAATGTGTCACTTTTAACCCATTGATACCTGATGCAGCATTTGCGTGTATATCCCTCATTTGTGTGTGTATCCCTTTAAGACTTCTTATCTTAAAGGGATACACACACAAATGCTGCATCAGGTATCAATGGGTTAAAAAGTGTTTCCTTTTCCACAGGTGTCGTTGCAGTTGGCCAGCGGGGCGTTCCCCCTGGACGCGGCTCTGTGCGACGCCATTCACGTGCCCATGGACAAGCTGAAGTGGACCTCCCCGTTCACCAGCCACCGGGCCAGCCTGGGCCACCTGTCGCACTCGGGCAGCCGGCGCGCCGACAGCAGCAGCGACGACGGACGAAAGTCGCCGTCTGAACCGGCGGAGCTGGTGGTGGTCAGCAGCCACAGCCCTTCTCCGCTGACCAGGAGTCCGCGGACCGACACCGGCCCTCCGGGTTTGGTCGGCCCGTTGTTCGGCTCCTCCTCCTCCGCCGCTGAGCCCCCTCTCTCCCCCCACTCCCAGATAGACAGCGGGCGGGGCTCTGAGTCGGACAGCCTGGACATGCCCCCGGCTACAGCCGCCTCCCCCGGCGGCGCCGTGCTGAGGCGGATGGACCCGGAGAGCATGGTGTGGGCCACGGCCGTGGCTCTGGCCTGGCTGGAGCACACCTCGGCCAGCTACTTCATCGAGTGGGAACTGGTGGCCGCCAAGGCCAGCATGTGGCTGAGCGCCCAGAGCATCCCCGAAGGCCGGGATTTAGCCTCCATCAAGGCTGCTGCCAACCAGCTCTTCATCATCCTCCGACACTGGGATGAGAACCTGCACCTCTACATGCTCTGTTACAACCCCAACACTGTCTGACTGAAGACACGGAGCTTTGAAAGTACTCAGTCAATCCCACATGATACTATGCTAACTGAGGCTGTACTATTCTTTGTTCTACAGTTATGCCTTCTGGAGTCTGATTCTGTTGTTGCAGTTGTGAGCGTTGTGTAATTGGTCGTTTCGTCTGTTTGTGTGACTCTCCTCCGAACATATCACAGGCTCTTCAGAGGCACCATGGGCAAGCTATTACCTCGCCGGTGCCATATACTGTTAGCTGGGTCTCTGCTATGTAGCATCGGATCTGATCAGAGTTATGCTATGTAGCATCGGATCTGATCAGAGTTATGCTATGTAGCATCGGATCTGATCAGAGTTATGCTATGTAGCATCGGATCTGATCAGAGTTATGCTATGTAGCATGGGATCTGATCAGAGTTATGCTATGTAGCATGGGATCTGGTCAGAGTTATGCTATGTAGCATGGGATCTGATCAGAGTTATGCTTTGTAGCATGGGATCTGGTCAGAGTTATGCTTTGTAGCATGGGATCTGATCAGAGTTATGCTATGTAGCATGGGATCTGGTCAGAGTTATGCTATGTAGCATGGGATCTGGTCAGAGTTATGCTATGTAGCATGGGATCTGATCAGAGTTATGCTATGTAGCATGGGATCTGATCAGAGTTATGCTATGTAGCATGGGATCTGATCAGAGTTATGCTATGTAGCATGGGATCTGGTCAGAGTTATGCTATGTAGCATGGGATCTGATCAGAGTTATGCTATGTAGCATGGGATCTGGTCAGAGTTATGCTATGTAGCATGGGATCTGGTCAGAGTTATGCTATGTAGCATGGGATCTGATCAGAGTTATGCTATGTAGCATGGGATCTGGTCAGAGTTATGCTATGTAGCATGGGATCTGATCAGAGTTATGCTATGTAGCATGGGATCTGATCAGAGTTATGCTATGTAGCATGGGATCTGATCAGTTATGCTATGTAGCATGGGATCTGGTCAGAGTTATGCTATGTAGCATGGGATCTGATCAGAGTTATGCTATGTAGCATGGGATCTGATCAGAGTTATGCTTTGTAGCATGGGATCTGGTCAGAGTTATGCCAGAGATTTGAGTTTCACTGAGAAGAATGCCAGTGTAATAGCTAGCATGCTGGACCGTTGACCATCAACAACTTGAGAAAATCTATTATTTTCATCATATTGATGTCTGGTTATGGAGAAGATGCTGCTAAGAGAAAGCTGTTCCAATCATTTTATGTTCTATAGCCTAAACTGTTTTTAGATTTCTACAGTGATTTCAGAATGCATTGTGTTGTGGGGAAAAAAATACCTTACATGAAAAGACTGTCCGGGTGCCGCTAACTTACTAGCAATGCTACCGGTCTTTCTCAAAGCCTGCTTGCGTCACACTGTTAGTACTGTAATTGGTGGGATTTTGCAGTCTGATGACAGCGGAGAAAGTATTATGCAAAAGGCTAGCCAAAATACAAAATATATGTAAAGATTTGGCTCTATGACTACGTACCCCACTAGCATGTTACTTTTGTTTCTCCTGGTGTCACCTCTCTGGGGTCTATCTCACAGTAGAGGTTCTGGTTCTGATCAAGCGGCTGTTTTGCTTTTCAATGAAGAGGGAGTGACAGTGACAGAAACTCATCTACCGCAAGTGCCTCTAACCATGGTTCAAAAGTCTGCAGAATGTGTAGATGTGTTTCTCTTCTAATCTATTCATTCAGTTTTGTTTTTATCTTTCCTTTCTTGCAGTTTTAGCAACTTGAATAATGACCAGATCTTTTTTTTTTCCCCAAAATGTCTTTCTTTCTTTCTTTCTTTCTTTCTTTCTTTCTTTCTTTCTTACCTTTCTTTCTTTCTTTGCATGTTCTCTTCAAGCATGTTTCAGTATTTTTGCCTCCCCCCCTCCTCCCTTATTCCATTACAGTGTTGTCTGTTACTCAGGTATATATTTATTTCCCTCCACTCAGGCCGACGTATCCTCCTGCATGGGCACAAGTGTTTAAATGTGATGATGTTTCATGACTGGTTGATTGTGACATTGGGACCAATTGTGCAGCATTTCTGAAATAGATGTCAAACAATAGTATATTTTAGTGCTGTAACCGCAGTGACAAGTGCGCCTGTAATTGTGATCAGTTGTAAATCTCATGTACTGGGGTTCAGTTGTTTAGTACGGTACCTTTCAAAAATTTGCTGTGTGCGTCTTTTAAAAATGATTGTCGACTGTTTGAGGCTGTTGAACGCTTCTGGTGTGCGTTTCTAAATGTCTATGCTATGATGACGAGCTCTGCAGGTGCATGTAATAAAAAATATTTCCAGGCCCAACCTGCAGGTTCTATAGCTATTATTGTTCGTTCGTGATAACTACCGTAAATGTCTCAATGAAGTAATACTTCATATTTCCAGGACAGTAGCACACAGAAATAATGTCTGTTGGGTAATGTTAGAAAATAATGTCTTTCTAATGGGTCCCATGGTGACAATTCCCTCTCCTGCTGTTATTAGTAAGTGCATCGACTGCTTCAGGTGCATTTCTCCCCTGGGTTACACAGTCTGTGCCTCATTAAGAACAACAAAAGGAACCATACGACCCCCCAGGGAAACGAGACATACCCACCCCGTTACAGTAACCTGCATAGTAAAGCATAACACCAGGGATGAGCTACTTTGATGATGGAGAGGGCCACACAAAAAAATGTCCTCGCTACCAGAGGGCCAGATTGTGACCATGTGCACTTCCACCAGTAGCCTACTGTCACACCATCACTCCCAATTATAGCTACTAATTTGATGAAAAGGACTGGCAATCAAAGTTTATTATACCAACATTTATATTTTTCATATTCAAATTTAGTTCATTCTTCCATTCAGATGACACCAGAAACTTTGCTCTAGCTTTAAAACAGCCCGCTACAGCAATTTGATGGTGTGTACATCAACCAAATATGTGATATCAATCAGATTAGTAATAGCGTTAGCTCAAATGCTAATGTTAAACAGTATGTGGATGGACAATGCTAACGCCATTAGTGACATGTGCTGGGTTGTACAGTAAAATAAAAACACAGATTTTGGTGGTCTAACACCTAACCAAAAACGTCCACCTTGTAAAAAAAAAAATGAAATTGAAATTGGCCCAGGGGCCACACTGAGTGAGGTCGGGGGGCGCATGCAGCCCACGGGCCGCCAGTTGCCCACCCAACAGCATGTGTGATGTCTAACAAATGGAGAGAAGGTGGGAGATTTCGAGGGGGAGAGTGAGGTAGGCCTGGACACACAGATGAGGTAGACTGAGGTTGAGGTAGATTACAGGCCCATTAAAGGTAGCGCTGCTAGATGATAGCCATCTCCAACCCTGCTTCAGAGATCAAACAAAACACAAACCCTCCCACTGGTAGGCTACATGCTAGCTGCTTTGAAGAGCAACAGACATGAAAGATCCCCCCTGCGTTAACACACAAAAACAAAAAAAGCCTCCGGCATTGTTGTAAGATGTGCAGTGTTTCTACAGATTTGCATAAATTACATTATCTGACAATGTACTGAGAGATGCATTATGGTTATTATATGTACCGTATATGTTTGCAACTGCAAACACAACATACCTAAGTGTTGTTGTTGCTATATATAGGCTACTGCCTCTGTAGAGTATTGTAAGAGAAACTCTTACCTGAGCTATTTCCATGACATTTACGGTCTATCTAAAATGAACTAAAATCAATTTATTTGATAGATTACTTTTGGGGGCATGCAGCAAGGGACCACAGGTTGGATTCGAACCTGGCTCGGCCGCGTGAAGGACAAAGCCTTTGTGGTACGTGCCCT
Organism: Poromitra crassiceps; assembly: GCF_964638095.1. Lineage (NCBI taxonomy): Eukaryota > Metazoa > Chordata > Actinopteri > Beryciformes > Melamphaidae > Poromitra > Poromitra crassiceps. The sequence continues at coordinate 22,936,367 of NC_139637.1, forward strand.
AGCAGGTGAGACACTGGGATGCCCTTATCTATGTATTTTTAGCAAACTGTTGAGTTTGCTTGAGTTGAAACAAAAGCTAATAGTCTTTGCATGGGCTCAGTTAGTTGGGAACGGAAAAACATGCAGTCTCTCTCTGGAAATGAATTATTATTATGATGCAGAGCGTGCTCCACAGAATTTTGTCTAAATTCACTGATCACGATGGGTTATCTATCAAAAGACTAGCAATATCGATATGACATAAGTAGCAAGTATTATGTGATCAATAATGATACTTATGACGTCAGAGATCAATATCCAATGAGGGAAGAAAATTATGGGTCTTAACGTGAATCTACTGTTGTCCCCATGTCTGATGGTTTGGCTTTTGCAATTAGAAAGGTCTCCATAGCAACTGCAGGTCTTGGTTTCTGGCATGCAGTCTTAATAATTCACAGGCATTTTACACAGACAGACAGGTACTCTATGGGGTTAAGTTTGAGAAAGGAGGCTGATCAATAGCGTATGCATGAGGAGGACATGCAGGGACACGCAGGACAAGTCCCCTCTCTGCACCTGTCCTGGGGGGACTGGAAGAGCCTACAGTAGTATTTGGTCTCCAGCTTGAAGCGGATATCCTCTCATTTGAGCTTGAATTGAAACTCTCCTGGGATGTTGCAGCCTCATATGGGTTGCTATGGTTGCAGTATCAAAATCATCACAACAGAAGATACTTATAGATTGTAATTAAAACAGCACATTACGGCTAATTAATGTGCAGACTGACCATTGATCGTTCGTCACTGGCTCTCTCACCGGTTGCAGGGATCAGCCCGGAAATGTCACAAGAGTCAATACTCGCGGTTCTGAAAGTCCCACAGAAATATACTGAACTACAGCAAGATCATCTGACTGGTTTGTGGTGCTGCTGACACCCCATAATACATGGAAAAGCATGTGCATGTGCTGTCTAACAAATGAGAGTGAAGGAGGAAGAGAGATGGGGAGAGAGAGTGAAAGGGGGAGGAGAGGGATACAGAGACGGAGTGGTCCATCACCACAGCTAATTAAAAACAGAGGCAGATGATATACGCTCGCTCCATCCCTGTCTGAGAGGAGCAACTGTCAGGGTTCGACAGGTTTCACAAACATGACAAGGTAAACACCAGCAATATCATATACGGATGGTTAATAATGACACGGTGCATGTCATACCCTATTACACACTCTTAGAAGAAGTGGTTCGATATGGAACCTTTAAGGGTTCTATAGCTTGGCATGTATTTGAAACCCTGAAATGGTATTTCAGATCTATTTATTTTATATATTATTTTTGGGTGAATGCGGTTGGATTTCGAAGCGTGAAGGACAAAGCCTTTGTGGTACGTGCCCTATCAGGTGAGCCTATGTAGAACCATTTCAGATGGTTCATTTAAAAGAACCCTTGGGGTTGCATTTTGGGGTTCTATATAGACCCCTTGGGGTTCTATACATAAGCATTATATAAGCACTTTTTAAAAATAGAACCACTTTTTAAAAATAGAACCACATTTAAAAATAGAACCCTTTGGGGGTTCTATATAGAACCACTGTTTAAAAATAGAACCCTTTGGGGTTCTATATAGAATCATTTGGGGTCCACCAATCAGTCGACACCTTAAGAAGAAGAAGGGTTCTTTGAAGGGTTCTTTGTTGTCTTTCAGAAATTGTATAGAACCTTTTTAGACATGGGGTTCTTTGGTAAATTATATAGAACCATACGTTTTTATATAGAACCCTAATGAACCGTATTTTCTAAGAGTGCATGCTGCTCAGTATTTCCATTCATCTTATCTTTTTTCCTCCAACTGTATTATATTGAAACCAAACTTGGTCCCACTTGTGTAAGATGATAAGAGAAGAATAAGCACTGAAATTGAGCTAGAATTGCCTCAGTTCAGGGATACAACGATTTAGATCTTATACAAGATCTGCTATCTTTTCAACACGTCCTTATCATTTCCCACACTAGGGCCTTACGTGCTCTGCATACCTACTGTCACGCCATGTGGAAGTATATCAGAGCCACATTTTAAACAGTAAAATCAACAAAAATGGTGTTAAGCCAATCTGTTTTTCATAATATGCGGCCTATATGGTTTTAACCGAAATATACGCGGGTGTGCTGTATGCATCCTTTATGCGATGCACTCAGCAAAGAGATAATCAATATTAAATTAAATGTGAAGCACCTCACAAAGACTGTCAATATTCATTCCCTCGCTAAAAGGTTAGATTTGCCTCTGACGGTTAACAAATACAGCAAAGTAAAGTGTCTCACCCACACATTATCCCACTCAGGTCCCAGAGAAGTGGAAACCCACATTCACTCTGGCACGCAACAAACTGTAACGTTATAACTATTGTGGGTAATTATTTTCAGGTTAGGTGAGGAGACAACTGGCACATACAGATCCTTTCAAAACAATTAGAATATCATGGAAATACCATGGATGACCGTGGGCTTCAGTGGATTGTCAAGCAAAGACGATTCAAAAATTTGTCTGAGATTTAGAGGGAGTGGACTGAGGCTGGAGTCATAACTGAGAAGTAACTGCTGATTTTCTTCACACTATTCTAATTTCTTGAAATACTGTTTTGGGGGTTTTCTGGAGCTGTAGGCCAAAATTATGAAAAATGAAACAAATAAAGCCTAGAAATATTTTACTTTGTGTGTAATGAATCTATAATCTATGAAAGTTTCACTTTTTGAAAGGAATTATGGGGGAAAAAAACATTTGCATGATATTCTAATTTTTTGGAAAGGATCTGTATAACATGGAAGGAGAACAACAAATCCATATGAAAGTGAAAGTATAGTCCATATTAAGCTTCATGTCCTCAGTGTTCATAACTGTGGCGGTCTGATGATCATTTATTCAAACACATCATATTACATTTTCTAACTGTAAGCCCCTGTAAGTACTGGCATCGAGGCCATACACGGCTGCTGTAGTTGCAGAAGCGAAAAGCTCACATGTGGGAGGAGACCAGAGCGGCCATGGAGAATGACTCGCAGGCACAACCTCCTCGCTACAGGAATGAGATCATGGATACAAAAAGAGACTGAAACAAAGTTTCTCCTCAGGGCCCACTGTCCGTGAGAGGAGCCAGACGAGGCGATGGTTACTTGGTAGGATGTTGTCTCCTGGGGAGCAGACCTCAGGGCAGACCCAGGACACGCTGGAAGGACTACATCTCCCAGCTGGCCTGGAAATCCACCAGGAAAAGGAAATCTAACCTGCACTGCTTACCCTGTTGCCCCTGCAATCTTGACCCAGATAAGCACAATGGATGGATAGATTGCAGGACAACAAGCACAAACCTTTAAGTCCACGGCACAGTGGCCATTCAGCGTTATGGCAGCGCGTCCAGTACCCACATGGCCCTAGTCACTCCCCCTGCCCGCCCCTCCAATCAAGACTCTCTACCACCTTCCGATACGGCCCCTTTTCCCACTAAACGTCCATGAGTGTCTGACTGACTGACTGACTGAATGAATGCATGTGTGTCCTGACTCTTCCATCTTATGACCCCAGCTGGCCCAGCGTCATGGGAAGAACCGGGAAGAACCCTGGCAATCACACGACTACGACTGCTATATTTATTACACTGCAACCATCTCACATTGACTCCCTATACATTATTGTGGTGGCAGTAAGTTAAAAATGAAAGAAGCTACTCGGAGGTTACCAGATTCAAATCCACAGACGAGCTGATGAGAGAGTGAGTGAGTGAGTGCTTCAGAAACGTCCTGCTGAGCAAGTGGCTTGAACAAGGCACTTCACCCTCAGATGCTATAGCAGAGTTGTAGAAGAAGACAGCCCCCTATCTTCAAATCCTGAGAGACACACAGTCAAATGTAGGATGACTCATTGATAAAACCAGTGTGTGTGTGTAGGCTACATACTGTATGGGTGTCAAATACACAGAGCACATGCAAAAGAATGTGACTAGCTCTCAATGAAACATCTAAGATAGATACACTGGATTTATTTGAGGTGAGATCATAATAAAAGGCAACAAAAATAAACATTAATTAATTAATTAATTAATTAATTAATTAATTAATTAATTAATAGATAGACAGTCCATTCTCAAGGCGGTCCATTTAAATATGGCTTCCCTTCACTGATCCAATTGCTACACCCCCATGCTCCCACACCACTGCTGCTGACAAAGCATTGCCTCCACCACCCCAGCCTCCACCTTTCTAGTTCAGAGTCTATCTAACGTATATTCAATAGTCTTGCTTTGGGCCTTTACCCTTGTATACCCTGCTTGGCTAATCGATAGGGATGTCACAATAGATCATCCCACGATATATCGCGATATCAAAACGTGACAATATGTATCGTTGAGATGAAATCTCATATCGCGAGAAAAAGAAGCTGAACACGGTGGCACCGATCTGCATCTGATTGCATGCTCACTCTCCTTTTCATTGCTTTGTTTGAACAGACGAGGGACATTACAGACACGGAGGGATGAAAATGGTGAAATGACTCAAATTAGCGTGGAGGATGCCCCCTCAACTTACAAATCGATTGCAAAAAAATATTGTTAAAATATCGTATCGTTATCGTGAACCCAATATCGTGTATCGTATCGTATCGTGAACTGAGTGTATCGTGACACCCCTACTAATCGAGCAGGGAGCGAGCGGCGCCATCAGCGCAAAGCACAACTTTATTTCCATTTGTTGTTTTGCGCTAAAATATGGTTCAATCTATGACGAGAGTGTTCCTGACTGAAACACATGTTATTACAGGCATACATCATCTTACCTCTCATATCTACGCAGCAAGCAATAACACCACCCACCCACACAAGCACCATAAACTTTCCCAACACACAGGTCTATTGACAGTGTTATCAGTGAGGAATCCTCTCTAACACCATGTATTACAGCATCTCGTACTCCCTTGGCAGGATACAGAATGGTGGTCGGGGGTCTAATTGAATCCAGGGCGCTATATCATTGTTTCTTTTTTAATGGGAGCCACTTCCAGAACAAACTGAAGCGCCGGCGCTCTCCAGCTCAACACCTTGACCAAGAGGCTGCTCTCCCTCTCCAGCTCAACACCTTGACCAGAGGCTGCTCTCACTCTCCAGCTCAACAACCTTGACCAGAGGCTGCTCTCACTCTCCAGCTCAACACCTTGACCAGAGGCTGCTCTCACTCTCCAGCTCAACACCTTGACCAGAGGCTGCTCTCACTCTCCAGCTCAACACCTTGACCAGAGGCTGCTCTCACTCTCCAGCTCAACACCTTGACCAGAGGCTGCTCTCACTCTCCAGCTCAACACCTTGACCAGAGGCTGCTCTCACTCTCCAGCTCAACACCTTGACCAGAGGCTGCTCTCACTCTCCAGCTCAACACCTTGACCAGAGGCTGCTCTCAGGGTACAACTATAAAAACAAACCTGGTCTCAACTTTGCAGCAACTAAAACCGGGGATGCGGGAGTCGGGAGGCAGTTGTCATGGCAACTGTTGGTGTTTTCTTTCCATGGGTGTTTTTTATTGCTGCTGTGTGTCATCATAGTTGCGAGGGGGAAAAAAAAAAAATATATATATATATATATATATATATAATATATATGTATCTATATCATCTCAGACCTTTTCGTGTTACTTTTCTGCGATTCTCTCTGACAGTTCTTATCTATCTCACAGTTGTTAGTCATCTTATAGCATCCTTTGGGACATACCTATGAATATATATGTGCTGTATGTGCCAATATGTGCCTATTCATCATTATTTGATGTATTTCCCTCTGATGTTGCTTTTTGCTTTTGCACAGTAGTCTTCATGCTGACACATTCTATAACCAAGAAAGTTCAATAGAGAGGCAAAGTGACCGCCTACTTCCTGCTTCAGCACTGTACCAGAGATTTTCATCTGCCATTTATTTTCCCATAGACATTACGGAAAATGTTTATAAAAATAGTTTTACTTGGTCAAACCAAACGGTTCATATATATTTAGAATCGGGAGAGACCATAGAACATTTCACTCAGACCAAAACTTAATAAAACTACACGGAAAAAATATTTTCTTTAAATCCGCTTTTCTTTTTAACGTTTTGGTCTGAGTGAAATGTTATGTGGTCTCTCCTGTTTCTAAACATATCTGGATAGTTTGGTTTGAACGAGTAAAACTATTTTTATAAGCATTTTCGGAAATGTCTATGGGAAAATAAATGGCGGATGAAAATCTCTGGTGCAGTGCTGAAGCAAGAAGTGACGTTCCACTCTGGCTCTCTATTCAACAAACTGGAAGGCAAGAAAGAATTTAAATGAGTGTGCAGTGAATCAGGGAAACAAGCTCAGACAACAGACTATAAAACGTGCTCCGTCTGACGTTGAAGTCCAATTAAGGAACCTCGGTTCCACAGCTAGTATCCATAATTCATCAGCGTTAAAGCTGCATAGTGGTGTAATGTGCCTATCAATTAGGAGAATATGCTCCTTTTTGAGAGACACTCACAAAGCTCTCTACTGACTCCATCTCAGACATTGTTGTTATTGACGTCATCAGTACACACGCACAAGAACTTTAAATGACGAATAGATTTTTTTATGATTTATATTTTATTGCTTTTCCAGGACATTGACACTCATAATGAATGGTAAATGGTATATGGACTGCATTTATATAGCGCTTTTATCCAAAGCGCTTTACAATGTGCCTACATTCACCCATTCACACACCGAAGGCGGCCAGCTGCCACGCAGGGTGCTGGCACAGCCATCGGGAGCAATTTGGGGTTCAGTGTCTTGCCCAAGGACACATTGACATGCGGACTGGAGGAGCCGGGGATCGAACCACCGACCTTCTGATTAGTGGATGCCCTGCTCTACCTCCTGAGCCACAGCCGCCCCATAACATAATAATAATGATTACATCAAATGTGGGAGAAATGTAAGCAATTGAGATTAAAAAAAAAAAACATACATAAAACACACAGCACAGCAAAGCACATAGTATCCAACAAGAAAAAAAACTACAAAGATGGCGCATGCTCGTAGGTTAAGTTAAATTATGGTTACAGGCTACAGTGAATAGCAGTCACAGCATATTTGGTACAATGATCGGTACAATGATTTACCCCACCCTGACCACGCCCCCATGAGCCAGGCTGAGCCAGCTAACCCAGCGTCTATGACGAGACATCGCCTCAACCTATTCCATAACAATGTGTTTTGGTCCCAGCATCAGGGCAGTCTGGACTCTGGACCCAGTCAGCACCGGGTGCCGTGGAGTTAAATTGCTTAGCCCTGCGGGGATCGCCCAGAATAAACAGGCTTGGTGAGAAAGGGACGCTCTGACCTAGAACTTTTTCAATCAATATATTCGGGGATGGCTGACCAGAACCTCTGCACCCCTGACCAACCCCACAGCATGTGAACCAGAGTGGCATCAACATCCATGCACCTCCAACACCTAGAATCATCTGCCAGGCTGCACTCTCGTAGCCTGGATGAACACAATAAGGCTCCACTCACCCACCGTAAAATATATATTTATATATATTCACATCAGCTTCCCTTATCAGTCTGAGGGTGGACGTATTCTTATCTGAATTAAATGATGAATTGATAAAACAAAATGATGTATCAATTTAGATAAGGATTTGGATCAAGAAACTATAGCAGCCTTCAATGTCCAATAGTTGTAGAGTGGTGAATCATGCAATTCTGCCCACGTATGAATGCATGATAATAAATAGAATCAACAGCTGTTGTCTCCATTGTATGTCTGAACAGATTACACAGTCACATTGTGGCCTGACCTGTGTCTCCTCAGAGTGTTATTTGCCTTGGTGGTGGTAGAAGCTAATTAGTCTTACTGTCAGAAGACTGAGATCGCATTCATTGAGGTTAGCCCTAATGCAGTCAGGTTATGAGGACAAACAAATGGCAAACACTGCAAGGTCCTTGAAGTAGATCAGCACTTTGCTTTAGTTTTATTGTGGAAATAAATGAAGTTAGACTGTGAATGTCGTCTCCTGAAGCCATGAAAATCACACTTGAATGGCACTTAATGACACTTAACCCAGTTCAATGATACCCACTATGCGACTGACATTATTTTAGTAATTTTTTTCCATGTATAAATAATAAAAGTCTGCCAAAGATGCACAAATTTCTAGTAGCCAAAACCACTTCTTTCTTTTTTTTAAAGAGAAAATGCAAAGAGCAATGTAAAGTAGGTTGCAGGCACATCAAACAGAAATATATCTTGTGGATACTGCTATTTATCTCGAATTCTGAAGATTTGAATCCAATATCAGAACCTCGAGGGGGATGTGTGGGGAAATGCAATCTCATTCAAAACTGCAGATGACATTCACTATTTTTTAAATAAGCAAATTGAATGACATAACTGTCAGTTCAACCGACGTCACCAAGCCTGTGTACAGCTCTTGACATACAGTTCTTGCATGGTCGTCGTGCGCAATTGAAATTCAAAACTCATAAGTGGTGCATAATAAAGAGAGTGTCTTTGATGGTTCATCCAGTATCAGTATAATAATCCCTGCTGCTAAAAGCACTGCAGGACTAGACTGGAGCTCCTGGGTTTCCATGGTGCTGGACCAGAGCTGCTGCTTTCATGTTGAAGGTACAATGAGACAGAGAGGTTAGCTTGTTAACACACGACTATAACGGGTGAAGCAAGTGCAGGTTTATAACGTGAGACATTTTGATGTCATTGCTTGATGTCTGTGGGAAAACTTTGTTTTAAACCAATATCAGATGTAAAGAACAGTATGGAGATTTCAGGGTCACTTATGAATCAGAATCAGAATCAGAATCAGCTTTATTGGCCAAGTATGTAGGCTACACATACAAGGAAATTGGCTCCAGTTCGCTGAACTCTCAATGTACTCACACAAAAGAAAAGAAAAAGTAGGCTCAGGCTAAAACAAACAAGAATCACAAAGGATAATTAAACATTATAGCATGAACTACTATATACAATGCGATAATAATAATAATAATAATAATAATAATAATAATAATAATAATAATAATAATAACAATATTAATAATAATAATAATAAGTGTATGAAAGAGTATCTATATTGTATGTATATTAAGGGAGTATAGTATGGATATATACAGTTATAGGCAGTTATTGATAAAGGGCAGTATTAATATAGTTATTTACATGTTCAAATAAACTACATTTATAAACAGGTATTGCACAGTTATTTACGTGTATAAATAAGCTACATGTACAGTATAGACAATCAGGTCAGGTGTTGTACAGTTATTTACCGTTCAATGTGAATTATGAGTCTCCATAGTGACTATGATGTGACTTTCATTGTCATAAATATGTCAAGCAAAGAGGATCTATATATAGTGTTATTTCTGCTTATACACTCCCTGCCAGTAGATTGCTAGAGAGAGAGACTGAGCGGCTATATAATACGACTGAAAAACAGATACACCTGAGGGTTTCTGGAATAATATGGGATCATTAATTGGGATGATTTGAATAATAGAAAGCAGTTAATTGTGCCCCCTTGGAGCCATGTGTGGCCCTGCTGCCCTAACATTGAATCTTCTACTTCAATGTGGGGAAATGGTCCTAATGGTCCTACCCCTACCCTACCCCTACAGTACCACTAACAAACCCACATCCACCCAGCCACGCCCCCTACCCACCCCTCCAACCCCAACTCTCTAAAACATTCCTATGCCTAGATACGGCCCCTTTTCCCGAGGCCATCCCCCTTTCCTGACCACGCCGCCCCCATCACCCCTAGCCACTCCCCCTACCGTCAACCCCGACTCTCTCTCCGACATTCCTATCCCTAGCTAGCTAGCCTGCCTTTTGAGGTGAGCTTCCTTCTATAAGCCTCTAGGGCAGGGATACTCAACTTGCTTTGCCCGGGGGCCACTTTCGTGATATGATAGAAGGCCAGGGGCCAGTTAATAAACAAACAATATACATTTTTCTGTGGCGGATTGTAGGTTTTTAGGTGTCAGCCAGAGTTTAGTCTGACAATGTTGTGCACACCGGATAGTTAGTTAGGTTAAGTTAGTTAGGTTAAGTACATACATAAGTGCCTGGGTAGCAAGCAGACAGCGGTATTTGACAATTTAGCAGCTAAATCATAGATTATTGAAAGATATTCCATATTCCAGACTGAAATGCTTTAACAGAAGTGGAGTATTGGCCAGAATGACATGAACATTTGGACACTTATTCAGCGGGTATCTTGCATGTTGCGTTCAGGTGCACTGTAATTTTTTTTTTTTTTTTTTTTCAATTCCAACGCAGGCCACACAGGGGGCGCGGCCCGCAAGGTGAGTACACTGCTCTAGGGGTTTTCTGAATCTCACCTGCATATTGGCTTCTTCTTCTGTTGTTGTGTTGCTGCTGCTTTGTTTTTATCGTGCAAATAAATAAATAAATTAAACCTTGACAGAGAGACTATAAATACTGTCTTGTTTTGAAGTTGCTGCTGTAAAGCGTGAGTTTTCTATTTCATCTTTCCTTCCTGCTTTAAGCACTGCCTCAGGAAGGATTCACAGAAATGTATACAGCTATACGTTCGTAACTTTTGTTTAATTTTGTGCACGTGCATATGAACGCATGTTCACGTGCGGCGCGGCACAGTTATTCTGTTCCGAGATGCAAGTCTATAAACACCATTGCCCAGGCGCAAAGTCAGAACACAGCCCTGGAAGTGGCTGGCAAGCGCAAGCAAGACACAGAAAAACTGAGAGATGCACTGGCACTGCCCAACTAGGCAAGACAGAGTGTCCTGTCTTTTTTACCATCTTCTGCCCCCACTGGCCACGGTTGCTGCCAGCACCGTGGGAAAAAAACTTTTACATTCTTGATTGTTTTTTACTACAACTGTCTACAATTTATTAGATCAATTAATTTATAGGCTGGATCACTGAAAAAAGAAAGAGGAAAAGACGTGTGCATTTTTGTATTTAGGCTTGCATGCCAGATGCTACTGGACATAGTGGCTCTATTCAGTGAGCAGATGCAGCACATTGATTGTTAAGGTCAGCTCAGTCACAGAAGTCACTGGTATATTGATCGGAGACAGTGGAATTGTAGTATTTCATAAGGTCAAGTGTTGGTAAACAGCTCTTAGAAAAACGTGACATTTAAAATACATCACGGCAAAAATATCCCTCGTGATGGATATTTTCAAGTGATGACTGCAGGCAGTTTGTAGCAGCAATAACAGTTCAATTTGTTCATTCTTTCTTCGCTGTCAATTGAATATCCATACTTACTGAATTGTTACAAGGACAGAGTGCTCAGTAACTCTAATAGAAAAGACATCCTTCAATTTTTGACCTGAGAATTCTTCAATCAATACGGTTTCATTGAAATGATCTCTATTATATTCTGTGCTGCACCATTCTTGAATCAAACGATATTTTGCTACATTAACGTTCCTGTTTCCAGTGCTGCAGCAGTGAGGACAAAGTGCATCCCTGACTGAACGGTGAAGAAAGGCCTGTGGAATTTACAAAGTGTATTTAGTGCATGCCTCGTCTATTCAGACCATCTGGTGCGAGGGTATTAGTTAAGTCTCTTTGTCCATAGAAGGTTGCTGAATAGTTAAACCTACTGCTTTGGCCGACACATCTTCCGGGTAAGTTCCTCTCTAAAGCAGTGGATCTCAGACTTCTTCGTGTCAAGCCAAGGACCCCTAAACCAGTGGTTCTCAAATGGGGGTCCGGGGACCCCCAGGAGTCCGTGGCACTTTGCGAGGAGGTCCGCAAAACGTTTTCAGGAAAATAAAAATACAACACTTTTTTGCGTGTGCAAAAGCTTCATAGTTCAATGAAAATATTGTATGCTTTAGATCTAAAATGGTTCATGGATTACATTCTAATCTAACAAACCTATCAATTTAAATGGCAAGCACGTTACCGTGGAAACAATTAAGCTTAGCCCAAAATCACAAATCAGAATGAGGGGGGCCCCGGTACATTTTCTATCTTCTAAGGAGTCCTTGGCTGAAAAACATTTGAGAACCTCTGCCCTAAACGGACACAAATCAGACCACAGTCTCCCATTTGATAAGATTTCGTCCCAGGGTCCCCCCATCTGATAAGATTGGAGCTTTTGTGACCTCTCCTGGAACCTGTCTTGCAGGAGGGGGTGTTGGGGTTGTTGTGGGGCGGCTTTAGCTCAGGAGGTAGAGCGGGTCGGCCAATGACGCAAGGGTTGGCGGTTCGATCCCCGCTCCCTCCCAGCTGCTGTCGTTGTGTCCTTGGGCAAGACACTTAACCCTCCTTGCTCCCGATGGTGTGTAGGCACCCTGCGTGGCAGCCTGCCGCCATTGGTGTATGAATGGGTGAATGTAGACTACCTACTGACTGTAAAGCGCTTTGGATAAAAGCGCTATATAAATGCAGGCCATTTACCATTTAGGCCATTTGTTAAGCTGATTGGGTGCACCTCCTGAAGCCCTTCAAGCCATCCAGTCTCCCTCCCTCTTCACCTTTTGTTATTATGTATATTTGTATATTGTATATTTGTTATATCATCACACGTTTTCTAACAGCTAGAATCTAAACAAAGTCTGCATTAACCTAGCTTTGAATTTTTGAGGCCATTTACACCTGGCATTAATGTGTTTTCTGCCATCAGATTGCAATCAGATTGTGTTTTATCACTTGAAAGTACAGGTGTGAACGCCTCCAAAACGCATTGAAGAAGGATTGCAATCTGATCGGCCAAACCACCTCCAGAGGTGGTATGGGATGCATTGTGTACACATTGAACACAAGTGTAATTGCAATGTGTCCTCTCAATCTGGATACAGCAACTTCATGCGGATTGAGAGGACACCCATTTCTGCCATAAGACTGTAATCAGATTGCAATTAATCTGATGGCAGGAAAACGCATGTTAACGCCAGGTGTAAATGGAATCAGGTTAATGTGGTCAAGTACAATCTGATTGCAATCTGATGACAGAAAACCCATGTTAATGCCAGGTGTAAATGGCCTCTTTGTGATGCAGTTCACCCCAAGTAGGCTTTTGTGACCTCTCCTGGAACCTGTCTTGCAGGAGGGGGCGTTGGGGGCGTTCAGCTGATTGGGTGCACCTCCTGAAGCCCTTCAAGCCATCCAGTCTCCCTCCCTCTTCACCTTTTGTTATTATGTATATTTGTATATTGTATATTATTTGTTATATCATATATCACACATTTTCTAACAGCTTGAATGGAAACAAAGTCTGCATTAACCTAGCTTTGAATTTTTGAGGCCATTTACACCTGGCATTAACATGAGTTTTCTGCCATCAGATTGCAATCAGATTGTGTTTTATCACTTGAAAGTACAGGTGTAAACGCCCCCAAAACGCATTGAAGAAGGATTGCAATCTGATCGGCCAAACCACCTCCGGAGGTGGTCAGGGATGCATTGTGTGTACACATTGAACTCAAGTGTAAATGCAATGTGTCCTCTCAATCTGGATACAGCAACTTTATGCGGATTGAGAGGACACCCAAAAAGATCTGCCATCAGATTGCAATCTGATTGCAATCTGATGGCAGAAAACGCATGTTAACTCCAGGTGTAAATGGAATCAGGTTAATGTGGTCAAGTACAATCAGATTGCAATCTGATGACAGAAAACCCATGTTAATGCCAGGTGTAAATGGCCTCTTTGTGATGCAGTTCACCCCAAGTAGGCTCGACGGTCATTCCTGCCAATTGCCGAACTTCCATGCGCCACACACCCAGGTGAGGGAAGACTTACGGAACAGATGGTTACCATGGTTACTATGACGTTTGCCCAGGAACCTCCAGGTTTAATTTAAACAGAAAAATAGACTGGGTCAGGTCTGAGTTCACACCTTCTTTTCTCTGGCTTATTTCACACACCCCCTTTTCCCCTGGCTTGATATTAAACAGAACTGAACCCCAGCCCGGGTCAGATCCACCAATAACCCAGTAGGAATGCTCTGTGTGACGATAGTGGACCACCAGTGCTTCTGGGTCAAAATCTCTTTGGCCAGGTTATGAGGAAAATACCACCTTCTAGTTATAGCCTACATGTTGTACAGTGTAATTTCACATAATGGGCGGCTAAGATTGGTAACATATCTACTACAGTAAGTTTCTTCTTATCTCTTGAATAAGAAGCAACGAATTGGAGACTTCAACCTTTGTGATCCAAAAGATCTCAACTAGACAAGATGTAGTTATACTGAGAACACCTGACAATTGTTTCTCCAGGATGAATTGAGTATGATTTTACTGGTCATGACCAAACCTGTATACTGCACTGTATTTCAGGCCTCAAAATAGGGTCCAGGGACCCCCAGGTGCCCATGAGGTCCCCGGCAAAAAGGGGGATAACTTATTTTCACTATAATTCCATCCACAAGTAACACAATGACAGAATGTATCACTGGTTTGGTTATGGGTTTCATACACTTTCTGTAAAACATCTAAAAGCAAAAATCATATCAGATGGGGACCCTGGGACAAAATCTTATCAAATGGGGGTCTGTGTGTCAGTTTAGGGGGTCCTTGATGTTGAAAAAGTTTGAGAACCACTGCCTGAGGCCGACATTGTGCTTTTATGGTAATAAGCTAAAGGCAGACATACAGTACAGTGGATAGTTGAGGTAATGACTACTTTTGCAAATGAAGCACCAAAGTTAGAAAACAAAATTGTAATCCAAAATGAAATGTAGTCAACTGTCGTGTAGTTGCTTTGTTGCCTAATATAAAAAATAAAAATAAATAAAAATTCAAATAGTGCATTATTCAGGCTTCGTCAATTACCAGAGAAGATAACTATAAATTACAAGTTTAAAGGGGAACTTGCAATATAGGTACCTTTTTTGGTAAAGTAGAATTTAATTAATTAAACCTTCACTAGGATTGAGAACTGTCCATCTTTGTCTAAAGAAGAGCCTTATTTTCCCATTGTACGTCTGTCTCAGAGGCAAACATCCCCCTCTCCTGGCAGAAGTCGTCTCCATCCTCTAGCGACTGAACTCTACATGATGTTTGACCGGTTTTATCTTGTCTTTATTTACACAAAGCGACCTTGACATTATTTCTCAAAGTAATTCAGTGATTCAGATTGATTGTTTTCCCCAGAAACGGACGTACATTCATTTGTCTTTAATGAGGTTTCAGTGGGAAATCAACATTTAGCCCACTTCCCAGGTAATGAATAGATTTACCAGCCCGCTTAACAGACAGGCTATTCAAGAAGCATTAGGCCACATTACGATAACACAGATCAGCAGTTTCCAAGCCCAACAATCAATGACTGTGGTGGGCCAAGGGTTGCTCCAGTGTACTATTCTTTATTGGCCTTTTTCCCAGCAGTCATGTTGCATCTAAAAGGGAGGAAGTAGCACAGGTGCACCAAAATCATTAATTAGGGTTTCAAACTGCCAGTTATGTGTTCCAGTGCTGGGACCCTAATTAGAGAGTTGGTTGTACCTGTGTTTACCCTGCCTTTTTAGACACAAAATGGCAGCTGTGAAATAGGCCCATTGAGTTTGACCTGTTGCCTCTTGCTCCGCCTGCTGCGGCTGTCAGTCCAGGGACCTGGCAGAGAACGCTTGCTTCCCATTTCCCCCAATAGACCCTTTTCACAGCAGCCATTTTGTGTCTCAAAGGCAGGTTTCCAACTTCCAGTCCATTTGGGTGTTCCAGTGCTGGGGCCCTAATTAGTGAGTTGGATGCACCTGTGTTTACCCTGCCTTTTAGACACCAAATGGCGGCTGTGAAAAGGCTCTATAGCGGACACAAAAAGAACAACACAGACTCAGTTTTCTCTCCAGAACAACAAAACTACCACACAGTGGCTTGTACAGTGCATCCTTGGCTTCCGATATTTGTCCTCTTCTCCAAACTCTGAATGGAAATGTTAATTTGAAATGCAACCTTGACCTCGCCTCCCACCCCCACAAGACAACAACATGATCATATATGAAAGTTAAAGCCCAAAAGAAGAGACAAAGTGAACAAAATTCCAACAAGCTTGGATTGGACATATTGTATATCACATAGGATATCTATTCAATATATCTACAATCAGGGTAAACTTGGAAAGACATGCAATTTAAAATTGTTTGTTTTACTTAAGCCATCCCCCCTTTTTTCACCCTTATTATAATTAAATGTACTATGGCTCATCGGCAATCAAGTATTTTGCTTTGAAGAAAAATATTGCTTTATTGACAGTGTTGTTGGGAGTGATGACATATTACAAAAATAATATATTACAGGTAATATATTATTTTTTGCAGTAATATAACTTATTACCAATAGAATTTTGGTAATATTATACCAGTTACAGTAATATGTCAAGTAACGCGATTTCCAACTTGAAACTGAGCTGCTGTCAGCTCCCTGTTAGGTTGCATTCCACGTATGGAGTTACATTATGATGCATTCATCTACTCATTAAAAATGAGTATTGGGCGAAGGTAAATTATAATGTTATTATATGTTTAAATGTAATCCTGTAGCAGCAGCTTATAGTAATTATAACTACTGATGTCAAGACTTTTTTTCAAAGCACATATGTAATAACACATGTAATAATTTAATTAATTTATGAAGATACAATAATTTTAATTTAATTTATGTTTTTATGCAAATAACCACTATAGATGACAATAACAAAGTAAAAGAATAACATTTTGAATTTTGACGGTTTACCCTTACTTGGACGTTTGAAATTATTTTTCAGGATGGTTCAGGATGGCGGTGTCGTTCTGCGGTTATTTTGATGAAAGTACCGCAAAAGTAGTGTAATAAGTAGCGAGTTACTCTACGCAGACAGAAATATTGTAAAGTAACTTATTACTTTCAAATGAAAGTAACTAGTAATATGTAGTATATTACATTTTGAAAGTAACTTGCCCAACACTGTTTATTGAACTGAACAGAATGTTTATACAAGGGTCCTCCATTATGAACTTATTTGCAGTGTCGTGCGGTGCATATTGCCCAAAGTATCGTTACAGGGAAAGCTTACGGTACGATAGAGTATGGTTGCTTGATATCGTGTTCATGGTTATCATTACATACTGTACCTAGCTAGTAGATATCGTATGTGATATACAGTATGTCCAATCAAACACTGCATTGCCAATGATTTCTACGTGTACATCAGCTGTTGTAAAGCGGCACCACCCTGTCTATCGTCGCCCTGCAGATGGGGCATTTCTTTGGCTCTGGCAGCGTCCGATAGCACTGGGCACAGGCACACACATGGCCGCACTCGAGGAAAACACAGGAGCGTTCGCGGCTCAGGCAGACGGTGCAGGCACTAGGGGACACGCTGCCCTCCTCTACGTCCAGTTCAAGCATACGCTTCCTCTGCTGCTCCTTGAAATCCTCCAGGATGCTCCTCTCCTTCTTCCTCTGCCTGTGGTGCACGTAGCGCTTCCACAGGATGAACACGAGCGTGGAACAGGCGGCGACACCGAAGACCACGGTCAGAACCCGCCATATTCTGACGCCGTTCTCCTGCTTCCTGAGCAGAGACTCGTAGTCCAGCCGGCTGAGGAAGTAGCGGAAGCTCTGCTTCGGAGGTTGGAGCTTGACCAGGCTGTTGTCCAGGACCAGCTCTCCGACACCCGTGACGCTCTCGCCCAGCCGCAGCATCTCCTCGGTCTCGTGGATGCCCTTGGGCCGCTCGCCGCTGATGAAGTGGCCGATGACGTTGGACAGGGACTGGACCGTGGGGTGGAAGTTCTCGTAGGTGGTTTCCAGGTCCAACTCGGCAGAGTCTAGCGGACGCATGACCCGCACCGTGGCTGTGACGGCGTCGTCGTGGGACACGAGGTCAAAGGGAACTGTGTTGGTGCGCTGGTGGATGACCTTCTCGGTGTCATTCCTGTTCATACAATTCATACAATTGTTACTGTTAAGATAGGGCCGCAACAAACAATCATTGTCGATTAATCTGCGACTATTTTCTCAATTAATCGATTAGTTGTTTGGTCTATAAAATCCAATAAGTGTTTTCCAAAGCCCAAGATGACATCCTCAAATGTCTTGTTTTGTCCATAACCAAAAGATATTTGGTATTTGATATTTAGAGAGAGAGTGGCGTCAGCAGAGGACCAAAATGCGAGACTCATTAGCCAATGAACAGCCAGGAATGGGTCTTGTGCTACTTTTGCATGCTAAAATAAAGCTGATAATGTACAATTTGATTCAAGAAAAAACAAAACCTTTCAAAGGACAACACAAACTGTCCATTTTGCTGCAACTCGACAGTGCTGCTTAATCCAGGACCTTACTTCCTGGAACTCTTTGAGAGTAAAAACAGTGGTCCATTGGAGTGAATGGAGATGTCGCGGCTCTTCTACATACATGGCTCTGGCTACACACAGTCAAAGAAGCCTTATAAGGACAAGCAGTCACCCTTCATGCCTACTGATGCCTACTGACTGTACATGAGGCATTATAATAATTATAATATTATAATAATTCATTATAACCCTCCTACTTACCAGATATGAGTTGTGCGATTCCACACCATCTTCTTCTCCTTCAGGGTCAGCCTTTCAATAACGCCTTTGCAATTGTCAACAAACTGGCTGTTTAGAGTTTCCTTCACAGACCTCACGACACCTGCAGAGGGCAGCAAATAAGACATTGTGTCAATATTGTCAAAACTGTCAAAACTGTCCATGTCCATAAAAAAAAAGTCTAGGTTAGCTCGTACCATTTAAGCTATACTGTAGTGTAGATTGCATCATAGAATTAATTTGCATTTTTGCAATTTGCATTAATTTGGTCAAACACACCTTCTATCACAGCATATGGGACACATCTTCCAGGAGTTTCAGACAGGATGTTTTTCAAATCCTGGTCAATGGATATCTTTTTGGCTTCCTGTAGAAAACAACATCTGAGATCAACAACTGAAACACATAGCACATCTGGAACAAATATATACAGGTATGCATCATGACGACAGATGTTGACCTTTAGTCTGGCAACTGTTGTAGCTCTCCTCCTGTAAACCGAATAGAAGACTGCAGTCAGGACTGAGCTGGTAGCTAAAGTCACCACTTGGGCTGTTGAGGGTTTCCCACCGGAATCCATCATGTGAGTTGTGAGTGATCTGCAGCATCTGGTACTGTTGTGACAGAGATCACAGGTGTTAACCGATGCCAAAGTCAAATGAATGCTGCTCTAGTACTACACAATACCAACACAAACAACTCTAATGTCACAGGCTGTAGTGTAAATGGGCTCAGGGTGTTGAACTGGCTAGCAGATTTGCCATTTTGTACCAGATAAATATGATGAGCTGCCAAACAGCTGGTTTTTCGACAGATTGACAAAGAATAAACAGCTTTTCGTTCATGGCTATAGTGTTATGAAGGTCACTCACCAAAACATGAGATAACCTGCAACGTCATCAAAACAAAGCTCCTGTCTCCCAGTTTAGCTTGGTGACACTGACTTTCTTGTATTTGGACAGAGACAATTCAGTATAGCGTCACATGTTTGACTTGTGATGTTATTTGCAATGCAATGACTTCGCCAGAAAAGTAACGTTATATTGGTAATAGTTACTTACTAGCAAAAGCTTCCTTAGTTAGCTAGCTAGCTAGCTAGCTTCTAGCTAAGGAAGTGCTGGTCTACAGTGCATTGACGTTAGCTAACGTTAGCTTAGCGTTTCACAGCTAAAGCAGTTGTTGAAGGTGATTAGATTATTCCTAAATAACTGCACGGAAAAACAACAACATTGCAACTGGTAATAGTTTGTTCACTAACAGCTTCAACGGTTTTGGCTACCCTTTACTCACCCTTATTCTCAGAAAGTGACGTTAGGTTTAACAACAGTTCCCCACTCCAAATAAGTCCTTCAGTTCATAATACTACCTACCTGCATTTTCATTCTGTACCAGCAGATGTCAGTATACAATAATTTATGCTTAGGGAGGGCCATACTAACTACCACCAAACTCTTAACTTACCTTACTAATATCTAGGTTACTAATAGTAATACTATGACAATCTTCACAACACACTATGACAATTAGCCTACTTTTTGTAGGGGTGCGGCTTGAAACTCTGGGTCCCCTGACACAGATTCTCATGTATCTTGTCAGGGGACAAATCTGTAAGTCAATACAGTCAGCTGAGCTTAATGGTCCCCTCCAGCCTGGGAGGTGCAGGAGTGATACATAAAAAGGTGGGTGTTGTTGTTGTTGTTGTTGTGGTTGTTGTTGTTGTTGTTGTTGTTGTTGTTGTTGTTGTTGTGGTTGTTGTTGTGGTTGTTGTTGTGGTTGTTGTTGTGGTTGTTGTTGTGGTTGTTGTTGTTGTTTTCTTTCAGTTAAAAATCCCTCTTGCTATAGCTTACAGAAGGCTACATCAGTTTGATACTGCTAATACAGTAACCTAACTGAGATATTTACATTGTAGACATTTGTCTGATTAAAAAGGTATTGAAGTAGCCTAAATTATATTGCATGATACTGTATAAAAATGTGTTTAAACTAGACCAGGGGTTTTCAAAGTCTGACAAAAGCACAAACTCCCCCCAACCCCCCTCCCCCAGTTTACTTAGCCTACTTTTTAGTTTCACGCTCAATTCCTAGATGCATATGGGATCGTGATACTGTATGTTATTTGATCCCATAGACACTCAATAATTTAGCTAACGTAGCCTGATATTGCTGTTTGACTTCAGATTACATCACATACATAAAAAAGGTCTGTCTGAAGGCATTTGTTTGTTTCTGACTCTGGGAGTCGCACACATTTAGGCTATTCTATGTGATCTGCTTTTGATAACTAATGTAATAACTAATGTAATATTTTTTCACTTCCCTTTCACTGAGCCTCCCCTGAAACTGTTTGGAGACCCCCCCCCCCCCCCTGGGGAAGGCCCGCCCCCCACTTTGAAAACCTCTGAACTAGACTAAACTAGTGTCCTCTAGACTAAACCCTCCACTAAATTCCCGGGCGTCGAGTCCCAACAAAGTCCCCCCACCCCTCTCCCTTCATGTAAATTTATGTCTTGTCTAAATACTCATTTCATATTTGTCCAATCAAATCAGAAAGTCACAGAAGCTGAAAACAAACAAACAAATCAAATCAGAAAGTTAGGCGAACACAGTCAGCACTAATACTTTACAGTCTGCAGCATACACTCTGAACAGTTACCACTCCACAGGCCTTTACAGTAGATTTATTTAGTCTCCAGTGGGCTCGGAATCAAAGAAGATGCTATCAGCATAAAGCACTCCCTCCTCATGGAGTTGTTATTTATTCAGGGTGTAATTCCCCCTCCAATCTTAGAAAGAATCTGTAGATAAGGACAAATACATTAATGAATGCAACCGCATGAATACAAAACAGCCATTGTCCTTGTTTGGAGGTGGAGTTGAGCTTGACCCACTGTCTCTTTTTTCACCCCTTTTATTAGTGAACTATTAGGCCTACATCCAACAACACACAACACGTGTGTGTGTGTGTGTGTGTGTGTGTGTGTGTGTGTGTGTGTGTGTGTGTGTGTGTGTGTGTGTGTGTGTGTGTGTGTGTGTGTGTGTGTGTGTGTGTGTGCGTGCATGCGTGCGTGTGCGTGCGTGCGTGTGTGGGTGTGTGTGTGTGTGTTGGGGGGGGTGCATTCAAGTTCTCATTGAATGTCCCTCGAGTTGTTTCTGCAGGGCAAGTGAAGGGGTTCTGGTTCTGGTTGATGTACTGGTTAAAGCCGTGGTTCTAAAGTGGAGTCCGCGGACCCCCCCCAGGGGTCCTTGAGGGGGTTGCAGGGGGACCCAGCAGAAAGAGTACTTACCTTGATTCGATAGGCCCTTTTCACAGTGGCTATTTTGTGTCGAAAAGGCAGGGTAAACACAGGTGCAAGCAAAACATGAATGAGAGTTTCCAACTTCCAATCGTGGCAGCCATGTGTGATGTTTAAGGCAGAAGAAAGTGTTAGATTAGGGAAAAGAATTGACCTGATGAGAACTAAACAAACAACTGAAGAAATCCACTCTTACATAAATATACTGTAGGTTATGTAATGCAATGTGAATGTGTAAAAATGCAATAGATATACATCAAAGAGGCTTATTCAGTTATTAAGTTGAAATATAGCCTGGTCAGATCAGATGTCAGATCCATTCAGAAGCATCCAGCTGACTGAGTCATGTCAAACTCAATGGTATAAATCTATGACTCACACTCTGCACTGCTGTCATGATTACATAACAGCTGTTCTCTTCCTGGGACACTTTTCAGAGGTTTTGAGGTGGCAAAGCAGGACAAACACAGGTGTAACCAATACCATTCACAATGGTTCCATTCCATTTAGGTGATCCAGTGCCATCCACCTGTTTACCCTACTTTTACACTCAAAATAGCTGCTGCAGTGTTTCCCACAGGATTTTGAGTATTTGTGGTGGGGGACCGCAGACCCCCTAGGGGAGTGTGGGGGCATGGCCCCCCGCGAGATTTTTTTAAACATTTTAAAGTAAAATGCATGAATTTGGTGTACTTTGAGAAACCTTAAGAGCAAAATTAAAAGGCTAGATCTATGAAGAACATGTCATCATTAGTGTGCTGTGGGTTTACAATGACAAACTAAATTTCTCCCTATAGGTCAGGGATACTCAACTTGCTTTGCCACTTTTGTGAAATGATAGAAGGCGAGGGGCCAGTTAATAAACAAACAATATACATTTTTCTGTAGCGGATTGTAGGTTTTTGGGGTGTCAGCCAGAGTTTAGGCTGACAGTGTTTTGCACACCGGATAGTTACGTTAAGTTAGTTAGGTTAAGTACATACATACGTAAGTGCCTGGGTAGCGAGCAGATGGCGGTATTTGACAATTTAGCAGCTAAATCATAGATTATTGAAAGATATTCCATATTCCAGACTGAAATGCTATAACAGAAGTATTGGCCAGAATGACATGAACATTTATTGGACACTTATTCAGTGGATATCTTGCATGTTGCGTTCAGGTGCACTGTAAAAAAATATATACCGTAATTTCCGCACTATAAGCCGCACCGGAGTATAAGCCGCAGCAGCAAAATTGCCTGTTTGTTACATATATAAGCCGCACCAGACTATAAGCCGCAGGTGTTTTAATGTTTTTTTTTTGTTTGTTTTTTTGTTTTTTTAATTGTGTTTTAATGTTTAATTACCATATGTAAGGGTTCATGCACAGAGGGGATTGTCGGGAAAGAGATGGCTGTTTGAGGAAGCTCCCATTTATTAACATTTCAACAAAACAACATAACACAACACCACCTGTGTTTTTTTTTACAGTGCACACAGTGTCCGCGGTGTGGTGAAAAGAGGGCAAGAGAG
Source organism: Poromitra crassiceps (assembly GCF_964638095.1). Taxonomy (NCBI): domain Eukaryota; kingdom Metazoa; phylum Chordata; class Actinopteri; order Beryciformes; family Melamphaidae; genus Poromitra; species Poromitra crassiceps. The sequence continues at coordinate 22,959,711 of NC_139637.1, forward strand.
GAAATTAAAACAGAAGTGGATTTATAGTTAGAAAGAGTGCTAAAAAAGAGAGTTTTTTTTTTTTTTTTTGGAAAAAATCCATAGATAAGCCGCACCGGTATATAAGCCGCAGGGCCAAAAAACGGGGGAAAAGCCGCGGCTTATAGTCCGAAATTTACGGTATATATATATATTATTGTGGCGGCCCGCCACAAATTCCTTTATGTATGGGAAACACTGTGCTGTGAAAGGGGCCTATAGAGGGGTTTCATGGAATTGTGTGAACCGTTTTAAACCTAGCTTATTTCCTGTCAGATATTGTATTAGCAAACACTGCAACAGGAAGTAAACATTTAGAATGTTTATGTTGTCAACTTAGAAGCTACCGTAGACAACACAGGTTAGTCAGTCTGCTCTGTCTCACCCTCTCTCTCTCTCTCTCTCTCTCTCTCTCGCTCACTCACTGACTCCACACATGCTCCACACCCTCCAGCGTTTCTTAAAGAGCAAGAAGTATAAAAGCCAGAGCAATCCTTGTTAAATCACAATGCATTCTGATGAGGTCAGCTTAAAGTGAAGTTTAAGCTATGCAGTTCAACTCGTGGAGCTGGAAAAAAAAAAAGCTGAAAAAAGTCAAGTTGTACTTGAAAAGTCAAATGGTTCCTGGTTTGTGCTGTAAGCAATCTCCCTTTGTGCTTCAACAATCCAGCAGGTTTCCTCCCAAATCAAACCCAGAAGCAGAAGCACACCATTTTCTCAGTGTGCTTTAAACCAAATTAATGGTTTAATGGTCTCCAAATTAATGGTAATTGATGGTAAAGGAACCCACCCTCAGGTAGTAGCCTAACTGTTAATATTATAAATCTGTGATGTCCAATAGCAGTAATTTTATGATGAAGTGTTGTAATTTACTTTTTCTGGTGTAATATTTGTCTAAATCTGCCTCGTCTACTTCAGTTAGTGATTTCCTACATTTCCCAGAAAGACTTTTGACAACCCCCAGAGTGCCAGAGGAATACAAGTTTATTCTGCTCCCATGGACAACATTTAATAGACAGAGACACACAGTTTCGATTCGATCTTCGTCAGTGTCATGTAGATCCAACTCGGACTTTGTCTCTAAATGGTAAATGGCCTGCATTTATATAGCGCTTTTATCCAAAGCGCTTTACAATCAGTAGCTACATTCACCCATTCATACACCGATGGCGGCAGGCTACCACGCAGGGTGCTGGCACACCATCAGGAGCAATTTGGGGTTCAGTATCTTGCCCAAGGACACTTCGACATGCAGACTGGAGGAGGCGGGAATCGAACCACCGACCTCTTTTATCCAAAGCGATTAGTGGACGACCTACGGCTCTACCTCCTGAGCTACAGCCGCCGCCATCTCTGTCTATCAAATGTCGTCCACGGGAGCAGAAGAAACTTGTGTTGCGAGCCCTCTTTTCTCAGGGAGTCATACACCAAAGCAAAAGTTATAACAATCATTTATGAACTAAAACAAAGGGGAAACAACTAGACAACAAAAACTACAGGAAAGAAAGGTGCATCGTGAGGAGGGAGAGAGAGACTGAATGGTCTGAAGGCCTTCGCCCAATGAATACACCATCCAATCAACCTAACAACCACAACACCAGAGAGCTCCTGGGAGAGTGGGATGGTCTCATCACACTTGTAGATGTTTTATTACAGAAAGCGCATGAAACCCATGACCAAAAGAGTCATACATTCTTACTTATTGTTGGAATTCTAGTGAAATTCACCCTGTTTGCTGGGGGGCCCCTGGAACGCCTTCAAGGACCCCTGGTGGGGTCCCCGGACCCCACTTTGAGAACCACTGCTCGAGACCCTTAGAAAAAACATTGGAAGTTCAAAAACGTAATAAAGCCGGGACAGAAAAGTCCTCTGGCTGAAATCAAGCCCGACACATGAATGATTGACCTATATGAGAATTTGGGGCATGAGGTACCTCCTTTTCAACCCCAGCAGAAAGAACAGGAATCTCCTCAGGGCTTCTATTCAATATTAGTCACCTTGTTTTGCTAACTTGCAGAACAAGCAGCACTTATTGGACTTGAGACTTGGACTTGAGTCGCACTTAAGTCACACACACACACAGTGACTTGAGACTTTGACTTGAGACTCATCCTCAAAGACTTGAGACTTGACTTGGACTTTGGGACTTGTGAACAATCTTTATTTTTGTTTATTTCAGTTTTTATTTTTTGGTGCATTAACATGAAGGAAATGTCTACTAATGTCATCTCTAATCATTGCTGCTCTTGTATTCTAATAGATAAGGAGTGAGGATAATACAGTACATGCTTTAAATAACTTAGTTTTAGCTATGCAGTGTTCTAAGCAGACCGGATGGCACGTAACAGATGATAAAACACTCATCCATAAGAGACTTGAGACTTGACTTGGACTTGCCCCTCAAAGACTTGACACTTGAGTTGGACTTGTGACCAAAGACTTGAGACTTGACTTGGACTTGCCAAAAAATGGCTTGTGAGCATCTCTGCCTCAGCCTCCCACATCCTCACTTTCTCTGTGTCTGTCACATGTGACTTGTGTTCAGAATGCCTGGCCTAGATTCACATGGATTTGAAACAGACAGAAATAGAGACAGCGCAGCAGATGGAGGCCACGGCTTCCTGGGAGGAGATCAGATGCGTCTATGTCTCCATGCTGTAGTCTGGAGGGGCGCGACTGCTGCAGGCATTGCTGCTGTGACTGATCCAGATAAGCCTACAGCTAGTGGCACCTAGACTACCTCTGCAGCATCCAGACAAACTGCCTCTCCTCCACCACCACCGGTCCAATTACACGCTGAACGCCTAAACACGTAAACCTCCTCTCATTATAGTGTGAGATGTTTGAAGGAATCCCAATGAAGGAGAAGGCTGCAGTGTTAATGGAATTGCAACATCAGATTTACCACAGATAATAATGTAAAAATATGTCAGATATATGTATACATTTGCATTTGAAGGAGCCAGGTTTCATTCACTTTCCTGAAGTTCTAGCACACTCTCAACTTTCATGTCATTCTGATTTGACAAACAGCCTACTTACTCATCAGCATATAAATAGGCTACGGCATAAATTACAACCTCATCTTTTGACTTTTGACTTTCATTCAATTTATGCTTGACAGGCTCAAACAATGTGTGCATCCATATCAAAAGTCTTAGGAGGATGGAAAAGCCACTTCAAAAGCAAAATATTTCCACAGAAAAGCCATTGAAAATAATTGGAAGATAGTATCCCCCCCCCCTTATCATTTCACTGTGTTGCACAGCTTTTAGCTGCAGTGCCAAAGTCACGCCCACGTCCGGTTTGGCATCTGCACCAAGAGATTTCATCCATAGCCATTCCTATTCCAGCTGCACTTCGCAAAATGCTTATGAAAATAGTTTTACTTGGTCAAACCAAGCGATTCACCTATATTTGCAATCATGAGATACCAGAACATTTCACTCGGACCAAAAATAAAAATAATTGCAATTTTTCGAGTTTTCAAAAATGCAATTTTTGTTTTTGTCGGATGGATTTTAGATGTGGAGGGAAATGGCAGGTGAAATCTCTTGGTGCATATGCGTAAACCGGAAGTGGGTATGACTTTGGCTCTCTATCCCCCAGGAGTACATTCTCAGTGAAAAGCACCTTATGAGAAAGCTCTTCCAAGTCAAGATATTAAAATCAACTGGCATATTGTGCACCTGTCCTGGAGGATTGCCTTTGAGGATTAGCAAATAAAAATGCTGGCTGTATAATGAAGCTATTTGGCACAGTCTCAGAGCGTTGTGGCGTTTATCATTTTCTTCCCTTCCAAACTTCAAATGTGTGCTGCCACTTAGCTGCATCACGTAACTCATCAACTCATGAATGCAAATTATGCTGAATCATTTCTACAGGGTGTCATTAACCTGCAGGCAGCAGGTGAACTGTGTGAATAAATAATATTTGTTGGAAATGTTCTATCATGTCTATGGAAGTTTTGAATATAGAGTGCTGAGTATAGCATCAAAAACGTCCAACACGTCCTCATTCCGAAATAACAGAATACGTTGATTTCCAATGACTCTCAAGCCCAAAAGGACATATGAGCGAAACAGTGCATGGAGGTGACACCTCGAAACACGTCACACGTCGGTTAATTTGAAAACGTCACGTCGATTATCTTAAAATATCGGTTATAATAGGCAACTAAAACAACTTTGGTTATGTTTATAGGCAACCAAAACATCTTGGTTAAGGTTAGGCAACTAAAACAACTTGCATGGCCGCAACTACCATTGAGGACACCGAGGTCATGACCTCGGTATTCAAAAAAAGAAAGAAAGAAAAAGAAAAAGACCCGGCTCCCAGATCTATTCATCTGTCATTGATGTTTTAAAGCCCTCATAAATAACATGATATATGACATAGTTGATCAGAAATGCAACAATTTGCTTCCTCTCTGTGTGCTATATAAGAGACATAACTCACCAAAACGTTCACATTTTGCATTGGGGCTAGACTTTGGGGACAGTTCTATTGAACTGAATGGGTAAGTAACTCCCCTGTAAGTGATGTTTGTGTAGATGGGCCATTGTATTTAATTGAGCAATATTCTGCCATGTGACCTGTATGCAGAATATATATTATGTGGTGATGAGACATTTATTTTTTGTATCATTGTAAAGCAACAGCACAGTAAAGAGGATATTAATCTAATGTTAGGCAATTAAAACATTACTTGGTTAGGGTTAAAAATGGAACACGTCGGGAGGCGAACCAGGTCTCTCACAACGAGGAAGTTGAAAGATGAGGACGTTACCAGTCCACCAATCCCAACCCTTCAGCCTTACTTGTGAGCGAGCTATTTCAATACCACGTTTAAAGACGGCCAGAGGTCACCACTACTTCCTGGTTACACCTCCCAACTCTGACGTACGGCACTGAATGCAGAGGTCAGAGGCCAGAGGTCACCACTACTTCCTGGTTACAGCTCCCAACTCTGACGAACGGCACTGAATGCAGAGGTCAGAGGTCGGAGGGCGCATCCCTAAACACTGGCCGTTTCAACCCCCTCGATAAACCACCAATGCTGTCGTTTTCCTTTCCTTGTGAGGACGGCCTGTTGTAAGCTACAATTGCATCATTTTAAGATGTTTTAATTTATTCTTATTTCTGCATTTTCATTGCATCAGAATTAATGAATCACCTATAGTGTAGTAGTAGTGCATCTTCCCTTTAGGACACGAGTAAAATAAGGGCGACGTGACCCGCCGGTCTCCTGTGGATGTACCATTCTCATGATTAAGGCAGCGAATTAGCCTCCTAGCTGTATCCGATGTCCTCCTACACTCCATTCACTAAACTATGATTCACTTCCAACAGTATTACGTATTCAGCCGAGCCTATGGGAACCTGCAGTATCTGAAATGAGGCTTTATTGATTTCCATCTCTCGATGCTTACACTCCACCTCATATGCAGACAGAGGTAATCATATATCTCCACGACGCGTTCAACAGACCCCCTTAGCATCGTTGCCAGAGACCTCGATAGCATCTTATTTCTTGATTGGGTGTATCTGAAGGCTTGTTAGCCCGCGTGGCAGCAACCTGATGTATGAAGAGAACCGGTGGCAGTAGCCCATTCTGTCACCGCTGCTCTCTCATTCTGTGCGCCGCCTTGCTGCCCTCACGTACGCGACCATAAATCAGACATCTTAAGAGCCGCGCGGCCCCCCCTCTCTCCCCCTCTCTCTCTCTCTGCCAGGCAGGCTTCCTCTCATTGATTACCCCGCGCTGGATAAGTGTAGCGTGATGAAGAGAGGGCCCAATTCAATTAGGGCTGCCTCGCCAGACAGAAATATGTACCGTGCGTGCACCCGCCCCCCGGATGAAAGGAAGCCTTCAAGAGCATAAAGTAAAGAAACGTAATACGCAAGAAGAATATGGGCTCATGTTTGGGCTAGACAGCAGAGAGAGAGGGTTGCTGCGCAGATAAGAAGTAATTGGATTGCTATAGAGGATAACATTCAACACCCGGGCTTGTATGTATGTGAGTTGATAACGAATATTATGTGTGTAAAATGTTCAAGGGAATGAGATAAGGTGACCAGACGTCCCAGATTTCAGGGACAGTCCCCGTTTTTTGGTGACCTGTCCCCGGCTGGAGCTGTCCCCGAAAATGTCCCTGATTTTCTACTCCTCACCTGCGGCTGAGATTACTGTTTTTCAGAGGCTGTAGCAGGGTCATTGTTAAAGCGAGAGTGAATACTCGTATCATATGAAACTAGAGGACCTAAGGCATCCCCTGGCCACAACCGTGTCATGCTAGCTTGTCAGTAAGGGGGCTAAATAACGCTCCAAACATAGGCTTAATATGGCGATTGTCCATTTTTTGTATTTCTTAGATTATAACATTGGATATTTTAATGATATATTGATTGCCGAATTGGAAATGTCACCGATTTTCATTTCAGAAATCTGGTCACCTTAGAATGAAAGGGAGAGACGATGTGAGAGTTGAAGGCTGGAGTCTGAAGGTTGGGTTGGACTCGGCAGCTCGACTGTAAACAAACCAGGCTGCAGTTCATTCCTTTTACAGTTGAGTTAATGGTGAACCACTGATGAAGCTGCTGCTGACTGTTGGCCATCGACATTAGTTCCACTGGATCGGGCTAATGAACACAAGACACAAAACACTTCACTACATTGCACTGTATAATGACTGCTTTCTGAGCATGCCACAGGGAGACACCACGCTGCTGCTCTCCAATCAAATCAAACCTATATTTAGTGCATATAATCTGCTTTGCGCGTTCCCCCCCAGCTCAATTATAACAGCCAACTTTATTTAATATGGAGCAGATTTATTAAAATTCCAGATTCTCTTTGTCTGAAATAACCAATACACATGTAATGTAGTGGTTCTATTTAATTTGATTCATATTCCCCACGTTTCTCTCTCCCCAAACAAGCAGCAGTATAGAGTCACAAATTCATAAATGCATGCATGGATCATATTATATTATATTGCTTTTAGACATTTCATACAAAGCATATCTCACAGGCCCCAATATAAAGCAATTTTGTCTCATTGGGTTAGGCACAGAGTAAACTGTCACGCAGAAGACAAAGAGACTGGTTGGAAATGTAAAATGGCTGAGAGTCAGTGACTCCTCAGACGTTGCCTATAATTTCACTGAACAACGCTCTTATAAATGATGATAACCCGGATGGCAGATAAGTCAATACTAAACACTAGCATCCATCTCTGTAAAGGCCAAGGCATGACGGGTTTTTTCCAATTCTGCATTAATCTGCGTTAATCTTCTGCGCTATCTCAAATCACAGACGTGATTTATGCAACCACCTTTGTTTAGATAAGGCTGCTCAATCGTCTTCGGAGACTCGAGTGTTGATGAAAACAGCTGATCCTGGATCAGATCGCACCGTACAGATCATCCAACTAGACTAAGCAGACAGTCTTGTAATCATCCTATAAGAATGCCAAGTGTGTGTGTGTGTGTGTGTGTGTGTGTGTGTGTGTGTGTGCGCGCACGTGTGTGCGTGTGTGCGTGTGTGTGTGAGTGAGTGAGTGAGTGAGTGAGTGAGCAGAAATTGCGTTCGACCACCTCTATGCCATTTTACGTGCGATCGTGCTGAATCTTTCAGGAAGTGTTAAGAGCACCCCCTGCGGGTGACCTTAGGGAGCCGGATTTTTTAATTCGGTAATTAGGGCCGACTAAATGGACAAAAATGGCTATTTTGTAGCCAAAATGAGTCAACGCAGGTTCAGCACCAGGGAGAGCTCCATTTGTTAGCTACTGATGGAGCACACCTGAGTGGAGGAGCACAGCTGAGCGGAGCATCAGAATCAGCCAGGGAAGTGGACTATATGAAAACCCTCTGGGGAGAGAGAGAGAGGCTGCATGCCAACTCTGTGAGCAAGGCCTCACTAAATGGCCAGCGATTGTGTGCTCCAACGGGTACCAGAGGGGACGAGACACTGCACGGGTAGTTCTAGAGTGCAGCCTCTCACGATTTCCTAAGCGTTTCAATTCTTGCCATTTCCAAACAGTCTTGAAATTGGCCGCGCACCCTCTGGCTATCCATGTGCTTTACACAGAGGCTCTTTTCATTGTGTGTCCTGAGCCACTGACAATAATTGAGGTTTAAAAGCGTGAATAGCTATAGAAGAATAACGCTGAGAGAATTCCAAAATAGTTCTGCTTTGCACATAATTCACTCTCATTTAGAACGAGAATGAATCCTATCAACACACGACGACGCAGTGCCTCTAACAAAAATAGATTTATTTTTCAATTCATGCGTTTGCTTTTATTCATAGCACTTTTCATAGTATGAAAAGCGATTTTTTTTTAATCATCAGTGTTGCCACAGTAACTAACTTCCTTTCTGCCAGAGTCATTTTCTCAGCAGAGGACTTCATCTATGACAATTGAGTCCATGCATGCCTGGCCCCCTCAGTGGCAGATGCAGAAGATACTTATGATGATTCATTGATCTGTTCTTCTTATGAAGTGTTGGCCAGTCCAGCTACATGTAGATCCATAAGATCAAGCAATAAAAGGTGCCGGAGCAAATTAATCTGCAAACTGCAGATTGACTTATTTCATATCAAGAGTGAACATATTCTGCTTGTTGTCTTGATTGTGCCGAATATCAATTACATTTTCATAATTGCAAATGTGCAAATGGGAATACGTCAAAATGCATTTATCTTTCATCCTCTGAGCCTTTAGATGCAAATGCTTATAGAAACAACTATAGATTTTTAGAAGCAAACTCATACTGATACTTCTAATAATAATAGCAGCAGCGCATAAATGAAATTATAACAACTAGACCAGGTTTGTAATTCAACCAAAAATAAGATGAAGCCATTAAATAGACAGCAACAGTCATTTTATTCTACTTGTGTCAATAAATACATCCCAATTCAGCAGTTTGGTTTCATAAACGACCGTCTATGACTTCAATTGCAGCCTGATGGTGTTATTATTCTTATTATTAATTATTGTAAAGATTTCAATAATTTATGAGTCATTTGAATTCCTTGAATCTCTTTTATGCTTTTGCGTCATTCTATTGGCATATTTGACATGTTAGTAGAATTAATGAGAAGTAATCAGGCTGTCCCCATTTCACTTGCCCCCAAGGCGACATACCCCTCTGTGGTTACCAGAGGGGCGACATACCCCTCTGTGCCTCCGGGGTTACCAGAGGTTGCATCCATACTTTGATATCTCAGTATTATTATGCTGGCTGGATAAATAAAGCTTTGGTACGGAGCCATTTGGAAGCAAAACAACGAGGCAGGGAGGGAGGGTTGGTTGAGGGTGCCTGAGCGCCGGGCTACAGCAGGTCTCCTGCACTGATCAGCGCTGCATGATGCAGACAACAGAGGAGGAGGAGGAGAGGAACGAACGAGAGGAGGAGCGAACAGGGGAACAGACTGGCTGAGCCTCACAGCTCTCAGTCGCTCCTCTGTGCTTGGCAAAGCTGCTTCTCTCTATTTCTCTCTCTCTCTCTCTCTCTTGCACACGGCAGCATTGCCTCTCTCTCTCTCTCTCTCTCTCTCCCTCTCTCTCGCCTATAAGCTGACAAAAACAAAACGCAGCGCACAGAGAGGGGCTCACTCCCCCTCCAACTCCTCGCGCTCCCGCACCATGCTGCCCTGGAGAAGGAATAAGTTTGTTCTGGTGGAGGACGAGGCCAAGAGTAAGTCCAAGACGAGCCTGGGCTCGGGGCTGACCTACCACTCCATCCTCTCCTCCCTGCTGCGCTCCTGCCCCGACCTGCTGCCCGACTGCCCCCTGGCCTGGGTGGGCGGCGTCTTCCGGACCAAGCGGCAGAAGGTGGAGCTCAACAAGGAGGAGCCCGTCTACAACGTGCGCTACCTGGGCAGCGTGGTCACCATCGCGGCCAAGGGCGACGGCTGCACCCGCGAGGCGGTGGCCAAGATCTGGGCGAGGAGCAACTACGGCGAGCAGAGCGTCAAGATGAGGTTCGCCGCGGGGCCTCGCGGCATCCGCATGGGCGCCGACAAGTCGGGCAAGAGGAAGCCCACCCACCTGTACTCCCTGGACCGGATCACGTGCTGCGCCGCCGACCCGTGCCGGCCCAAGATCCTGGCCTGGGTCTACCGGCACCAGGTGAAGAACATGGCGGTGGTGCTGCGCTGCCACGCCGTCCTGGTCAGCAGGTCGGAGAAGGCCCGCGCCATCGCCCGCAGCCTGGAGCAGAACGCCGCCTCCGCCTTCAGCCAGTTCAAGCGGCTGAAGCGCCAGAGCGACTTCCGCCACTGCCAGCAGCAGCTGCTGGGGGGCGGGGGGACCACGGCGGTGCCCCTGATGCCGCTGAGGAGGCTGCTGAACGGGCAGTGCCACTACAGACCGCCCGCCGACGACTACCCCGGGAGCGCCACCCGCCTCTGCTCCATCACAGAGGAGGAGGAGGAGGAGGAGGAAGATGAGGAGGAGGAGGAGGAGGAGGTAGAGCAGCCAGAGGAGGAGGATGTCGAGGAGTACCACCTGGGGCGGCAGGAGATTAAGCAGAGGGTTTTAACAACAAGCACTGACCCGACTCAGCTGTTATCGGAGTTGGACCTTGGGGATATCGCCGGGTTGGAGCAGTGCCAAATCAACTTTGTCAGCGACAGCAACAACAACACGTTTACGTTCATAACCTCTCTGGTGTGAGGAGTGACCCCAGTGTGAAAGGATTCTGCAATACTTACAGCAACACATTCCTCTCCTTGCCCTTCACTGGTACCTGACACAGGCTCTCCTCCTGCCTGCCACCTCCATGTTGTACCTACTGTGAAGTGTTTACCAGAAACTTCTCTCCTACTACCGGGTGACAAGGCAGATGATTTCTATGTGGGGGTAGTATCGACGCCCGGCCAGATGGCTGCTTAGCCAGATTGACTGTGGCAGTTTGGGGAACTGCGTGTTTACAAAGAGGACTGGCGATGCACAGACTTAACGATATAGCACAATGATGAACAGTGAGGACAGTGGTTTGAGAGAGAGCCGATGACACCGGGATCAACGTGGTATACGTGACATTTGGGTCACAGTATCGAACCAGGACGTGATTTTTTTTTCCGTCCCCTGTGTTTCTTTATTTTCGTGAGTATAATTATTGCCGTGTTTGCCAGCAGCAGGGACGTTTTTCGGATCGACTTGTGATATTTTTTCAGGGAGGTTGTTTGTAAAATTTGTGTAATTTTTTCTAATATGACAATCCTCGTTGATATTGTTCACAATTGACCTTTCTGAGTGCATCCGACGAAGTTTAATACTGTTTTATCAATGATCACAGCCAACTAATCAATTAGGCTATAATTTAGGAAGCAAGCCATTGAGTGGACATGTTTATCGCTGCCGTTTGTTGTAGTCCTCCTATCATTTATGCATGACAAGTCAGCAGTGACATTTAGTGCTGAGCTTTTGTCGTCTTTTAATAGTAGCATATTTGATCTTTTGGCTTTTCAAATTAACACTGTGATACGTGTGTGTGACCAGGGACAAATACACAGCTATTCATGGAGCAATTGTCTCATTTAAAATGTATTGTATTTTCCATCCTGTCTGCAAGACAAGACAGTTTTGATTTGTCATAAGAGCACTGAATTAGAATTTTAGTGCCAATTTTTGCTAATGCAGTTTTTCCCATGTAAGCCCTGTCAAAAATGCAGATTGATGGACCCTTATTTATTGGAGTACACAAAAGGTTTTGAATGATTTTAGCAAATTTCCCATTGATGAAATCTGTGCTACTGTCTAAAGATGCATTGTGATTAATAATGAGATTAAGCTATTTGTATATTTATTTTCAAAATACGTTGAATAAAAATTACCCTCACTTGGATTTCCTTTTTGATGCTCGGAGAGAGGGTGCTTCTAGTTTCAACTGAATTAAATTAGATAATTTAAATGAATCCAACACATGTGCATTCCATCAGTGATCATTTGCATGTTTCTGATATAGAATGACATGTCTAAGCTACAGACAAAGGAAACAATGTACAGTAAAGTAACATTAATCATAACAATGCCTCATATTGGGGCGTCTAGTGTCGAGGCAGACGTGGGTGTGGGTGGGAAGCCGGTGGGGTATGTGTCCAGGACACTGCACTAGTGCCTCCTCTGGTCAGTCGGGGGGCGCCTGTCAGAGGGGAGGGGAACTGGGGAGAATAGCGTGGGGGAATAGTGGATCCTCCCACGCACTATGTCCTGGCTGCCGGTGAAACCCCTCGCTGTCAGCTGAAAAGAATGGGCTGGCGACTGCACATGTATCGGAGGAAGCATCATTGTGCTAGTCTACCGGCTCAACCCCAGATCGGCAGAGAAGGGGTGGGGCAATGATCGGGACAACAGGCGGAATTGGCCAAGTAGAATGGGAAAAATGTGGAGAAAAATGTTTTATTAAAATACCCCAATGCCTCATATAATAACGTTGCCTGAGTTGTAAACACAGTAACAGATGCCCTATCTTTGCCCTGGGAAAAGATAGCAATATCAAATTGTGGTAAATATAAATGGGCAGCGGTCTCAGTTAGATGTGGTTGTGATGGAGACGTTTCTGCTGGGCTGGCATTGGCCTCTCAGCCCTTCTTACTCTGAGGGGAGCAATTAATCACAAATTGAAATGTCGGGGAAATGAACATAAAACACCTGCCTCTGCAAGAGCGCCGTCAGGCTCTGACACATCCAGCTGATCCAAGACGGCTACCAGGAAGTGGAGACAGCCATCAACCATTTTACTGCTACTACCTGTATCAACCATTTGACAGATGACAGACTCTATCAACCATTTTACTGATATCAGAATCAGAATCACTTTTATTGCCACAGTATGCAAGTTACAGGAATTTGTCTTAGTGTCTGTATGCAGCGTAGCGGTCAGGTCAATATACAGAGATAAGAAGTAAGAAAGCTAGATAAAGACAATCACAACTTTGCAAGTGCAATCAAATCGAGTAAATATCACACAACATCAACAATTATTTTTGCATGTCATAGCCCAATGAAACATTTGTACAATACAACTGTTGTGGAATTAGACCGTAGGCAGATTAGTCTTTATCATCTTTTTCTTAGAACAACAGTGATTTCTTCCCCATATTTAAGATCATGTTACACTGCAAAACATGTATTAATGATTTTTGCAATTACAGATGTTAAAACTTGTCAGAGATTCTGTGTTATTGTGTTACCCAGCCAACATCAAAGTATACTGCTTGATTTCACAATTTAGAATCCACATTAAAGGTTCCATACTATGCTCTTACAAAAAAAACAAAAAGACAGTGGTCTTTGATTTGATAATCTTTATTTTGAAACATGTAAAAGAAGTTAAGAAAAACAAAAACAAAAAAACATAAAAAAAACAAAAGAATAATACAATAAACTCAATTGGCAAACTCTCACACACAAGACAAATTTAATATGACATGTTTGAAAAGGAGTAGAAACATACATAAGATACACATACACATTATGTACATACATCAACACACACACATGCGTGCCATGCATTTCAGTACTACACATATCAGCATATAAACTATATATAACTCATCCAGAATCTCATATAGGCTGTGGGCCCCGTCAAGCGCCCAGCCGATGCCAAGCCCACCCCCTTCAAGTCAGGCCAACACAGCTAGGGGGCGCCGCAGCAGGGAGCATGACCACACGACCCAGAGGCAGACATGAAAGCAAACGATGAATGATCAAACAAAAATGAGACAACAAGGACAGAGGGGGTACCAATTCATTCATGAATTTTGTAATTTTTTTCGTGAGAAATAGAATGCAATCTTTAAAATAAGGTGATTAATTATGTTGCAACCCCCCCCCCCCCCCCCCACAACACACACACACACACACACACACACACACACACACACACACACACACACACACACACACACACACACACACACACATCCAGACTCTGTGGGGCCTCTCCATCCTCTCAGGTTCTCCCCTCATTAACTACTGTATGCACTGTAATGAGGTGCTGCTCTGATTGGCCGCCTGATTGCCTGGGTGAAGGGGGACGGTGCAGACGCGGAAACATGACCAACATGGCTGTGTGAGAGCAAAATGATTGATTGATTGCTTATTGTATCTGTACAATAATGATCTAT
>NC_139637.1:22983875-22991375 GCF_964638095.1 Poromitra crassiceps
GGGGATCCGAGGTATTCAGTTGGGTACATATTGGGGGAAATATGACTCTTTAATATTCTCTTTCAGAGTCGGGTCATTGTGTGGCAATAACAATGGGCATATTAGCTACTATTATTAATTTTTGAGTTTGTGTATTCCCTGCAGTCCCTCCCCTTGATGTGACCGCTACGCTGCATACTTAGGCCATGTTCACATTACAGGCAAATCCGATTCGCTGCTAAAGTCATTAATCATCATTATCTTGATTGGTTTCCCAAATCTGATTTTGGAGTGTGTCCGCACTGCCACAAATCTTATTTGGGCAAGTGTTCAAGTCGGATCTGCGTGTCCAGATACAATGAGCCTATCTGCATGGGTGGGTAACGACATAGGCGTCAGTAAACAACTAGCTCTGAAGGTGCTTTCCAACGCAGAGGCACAAGAAATGACCATCATCTCTTGCCATCCAAACAATCGCGCTCCTGCAAAAGACACTCTCAAATCTGATTTGGGTGATCAGGGCATCCACACTGAAGTCACATTAGTCGAAAGCAGATTGCGGAAACTACCTCCATATGTGGATTGGGACAAGTGACACAAATCAGACTTGGAGCGTCCAGACTCATAAAACCAATCTGGAGAGAATCATTAATAGGTCATTAAAGTTCAGAAATCGGATTTGGCCTCCTAGTCTGAACATGGCCTAAGTCAAATTCCTCCTCAAATTCCTCCTATGTAATCTGATTACCTAGCTACTGTGGCAATAAAAGTGATTCTGATTGTGAATAAGCTTAACAGTGCAATGTTTAATGATTCCAATACTGTGAAAATCCACTGTGGGAGATAGCATTGTAGTACTTAAGAGCGGTCTTGCGTGTTAAAATGAGCCAATTACACTTCCTGTTGGCTCCATTAAACTGAGACCACTGATGCTTTTAAACCCACTGACAGCAGCAGGCTGGTAGCAGGGCACTGCTGCCAAGGAGGCCGCAGGGATCTCAGGGCATCACGGCCAGTGGGAGGGGCAACAACGGGGGCCATGGCCTCTGTGAAATTGAAATTCCTACCCTGGTATGTGTGTGTGTTTGAGAGAGAGAGAGAGAGAGAGAGAGAGAGAGAGAGAGAGAGAGAGAGAGAGAGAGAGAGAGACCCTAGACTGTGAGGGGGTGAGAGAAGAGACGTGAAATGAGTGAGTGAAAGAAAGAAACAGTAGATAGATAGATAGATAGATAGATAGATAGATAGATAGATAGATAGATAGAGAGAGAGAGAGAGAGAGAGAGAGAGAGAGAGAGAGAGAAATAGATAGATAGATAGACAGACAGACAGACAGACAGACAGACAGACAGACAGACAGATAGAGATAGATAGATAGATAGACAGACAGACAGAGACAGACAGACAGACAGACAGACAGACAGACAGACAGACAGACACAGACAGACAGACAGACAGACAGACAGACAGACAGACAGACACAGACAGACAGACAGACAGACAGACAGAGACAGACAGACAGACAGACAGACAGACAGACAGACAGACAGACAGACAGATAGAGATAGATAGATAGATAGACAGACAGACAGACAGACAGAGACAGACAGACAGACAGACAGACATATAATAGAAAAGGCCTCATTAATTGACTCAAAAGTTCTGTTCCGTGCCTCTTTGTAACTCAGTGCTCCCGGGGTAGACTCTGCTCCTTGGGCGATGCTTCTGGCCTTTGACCAGTGAGCGCTAACAGTAAGTAGGCTACTACGCACAGCGCCGTGCTGCATCAGCTCCCTCTGTCCCTGCACACTTATATACAGCCAACAGCCTGACCGAGGGGACTTCAGTGATTTATCATGGCCAAGGCTATAATCAAATCAAAAAGAAAAAACAATGTCGGCTCACTTGTGTAACTCAATTGGAGGGGAGGGGGAGTATTTTTGTTTTGTTGCATGCAGCTAAGCAGTACAAGAAAGAGCCTCCTGCGTTATTCTGAAGTGAGTGAATTTATTAACACTCTTATCATCTTGATTTGAACATAATCATCTCCCATCTTGATCCTGCTGATATCTCGCTCGCACGGCACTTCGCACGAGGCTTACCCAGCAGATATGATGATGGTTTGATTAAATGTCATCTCTGAGCATGACGAGGGAAACCACGTCGCTGTACGGCGAGGAGCTTGCGAGGAGCATCGGCGCGGCAGGGGGGGGAACATCTCCATTAGCTGTGAAGCTTGCTGTGCTGTGCCCTTGCAGTTCCCCGGGGACCCTGCGGGGCGGAAGGCAGCTGCCGGTCCATGCTTAACAGCCACAGAGCTGTGACACCAAGCGTGGAGCTCACTGCCTCGCAGCCAACCAGACAGCAATATCATGACATAACGATGTCGCCTAATGACACGCGGTGGCATTCAATATTTCATTGAAAAGGCAGGGTTTAATTCGATGTGATAGACAGCAAAGTGCTTCATAATTTGTGCCGGTGTTCCCGGCGATTTATGTTGCCTTGTCGAAAAATGCTACCGGCTATCGCGCATGAACGGAGTTATTATAGTGGCCAGAGCCAGAGAGAGAGAGAGAGAGAGAGAGGGAGCTCCAGAAAACGGCTCTTGGTGACTTCCAATGACAAATGGCACCATCAAATTAATTAAATTAAATTTAGTTTTCGGCACATGCACTGGGTGACCGCCATCTTGCACAGCCTTCTCCGTTTCTTTTATAGCTCCATGGCTGTACTGAGCACCACCATGCCTCCAATGCGCTTGTTGTCTTGATTATGTTCCAGAACCCAGACCGACTGGTGGGACCTCATCAGTTATAAATTAAGCCCTGGGGAAGGCGGCTAGGGAAGGAAGGCGGCTAGGAGGGGGATTTAATATTCACAGGAACATCTGTGGGGAAAGTTCTTTGGAAAAGGTTGCGGAAACTTCTAATGAGACAAACACCTCCAGTGACCTCAATCTGCAAAACTGCAAACTTAGAGCTCTCATTGCAAAAAAAAAAAAAAACTTACGCGCTAACACCAAGGGGATAGCTCGTAGCTGTGAAAGCGAAAGTAACTTAAACCTGCATTCTTTCAGATGGCCTGCAGGGGGCGACTCCACCGGCAGGGCAAAAGAGGTCAGATTGTATGGAAGGGAATGGGACAAATCACTAATACTTCTCAATTGATTGATGGCCCCAGTAAAACACTTTCCTAATGAGTTTAGTCTCAATCGCTGATTTGCCAGTTTCAAGTCTTCTTCAATACAGCATGATGGTCATTTTGTAAATTATGGTCGCATTTCGAGTAAAATAGATGATACAAAAAAGACTATGCTTTGTGGTGTGATTGACCGGCTGCAGCTCTTCTTGTCCAAATTCACGTCACTTATGGCTCCATATAACCAAGATGGCAATGCGTGACATCACAATAGCTACTGTATGTCCATTGTCCATCTATTTATACGGTCTATGGCTAACACAGTGGTTCCCAACATTTTTTTGGGCTCGTGACCCCACTTTCACGTCAAAACTATAGTGACCCCAGACATTCGAAACACAGACCATTTTTAGCCAAAATTAATTTGTTTTTGATCATGTAATAGTTTGTAATAGGCCTACTGTGTTACAAGCAATCGTTCATTTTAAACCATCAAAGCTATTTCATGCGTGTTATTGGGGACGGCAGCTGGAGGCGGAACAGCCAGGACGAGCCACAGATTAGTGCATTGTTTCTCACTTTCAAGATGTCGTGAGGGTGCAGGTGGGCAAAGAAATCTTTACATTTCTTTCCTATTTTCTGCTGCTCTGATTCTGTGTGTGTGTGCGTGCGTGCGTGCGTGCGTGTGTGTGTGTGTGTGTGCATGTGTGTGTGCAAACTTTGCCCGCTGTTTCTGTTTGAGCGTGGAAATTCACATAGCTCGTCACGTGTGATCGCATCTCATCAATCAAGATATATGTCGAGCTCAGTTAACAATATCCAACATTTTATTTGCACTCGGTTTTTATGACGGCAGGTGAAAACTTAGGATACCGTTTAGTCATTTTAAATTGTGTGTCGTGTTTTATTTTATTATAATAATAATTATTATTGTTGATCAATTACTAGAAATTTCAGGCGACCCCGTTTGAATTACATACGACCCCATTTGGGTTCGCGACCCCACGGTTGGGAAAGCATCTGTTAACTATGAGCTGGAGGAAATAGAAATGGGTGTTGAAATCCTGCTCGTACATCATCCTTCCAATCATAACGAGGATGGAGGTCACACAACATGCAGCAAGCAAAAACCCTCAAACTTAAACATTTCATTTAAAAATAATATCTCCGATTACAAACTAAGCTAATTGTTATGATGAGCAACACATCTGACAGGCATGGGAAGCTGTTGTTGCCTCCGCTCTCTTTGCCGCTGTGTTTTTCTGTCAGTTGTTATTGCATGGGAGGATTTCAGTGATGCATACCGAAAACAATGACCTCAAATGGTGCCGGGGAGGGAGAGTGGTGGTGCCATGTGTTGTTGTTAACAAGGCATTTAACGCTAGAAAATAAATGCTGTGCACACAAAAACCCACCCCTCATGTCCTCATTACCCATTCATGTTTATTCCAGAAAAAGGAATTGGGGATTCACGGTAGAGTACATCTTCACTATCTTACAGCAGCCTGCACCACAGCCTGAGAAGCATCCCTCTGCCAATTCATAAGCACACTGTGGATATTTTGCCATATTCAACTAACAGAATATACTCTCACCCCACTACAATACAGATTAGGCTATTATTCCTGTGATACCAAGCAATATGAATTATATATTTAAACATAAACTATCTCTTCAAACGCTAGAAACCAGACAGCTATACGGCTTTTATCTTTGAAATCATCAAGAGACTAAACTTGAGGCTATGCCACTGATGATCAATGGAGAGAATTAAGGTTTGGGGCAAATCTTGAACAGTCAAATGATCTTTTTCTGACACTAGCAGTAGAAGTTTGAAGCAGAAAAGTTGACTATTCAATGCCAATAGAACAGTTGCAGGATGTATTTTATTATATAATATATTAATATATTATATTAATAATATATATAGCCGTGGCTCCCTTGTCGTTTGCCTTGAAGACTTTTTCATAATACCATCCTCCGGAAGAGTCCTAAAGCCCTAAAGTCCAAAATCCAGAAGAAGAAAAAAACCTGAATCAGGACTACCATGTCTGAAATAATATTTTTGTATTGTTAGTAGTACAATGATTAGGTTAAATTGTCAAACTAAAAATAACATTTAACATTGAATTTTATTAGAGTGGATTTGCTTATATAGGAATAATTCTCAATAATTATATACCCCCCCTTGTCCCTAATGAAGGAATTGTGGTTTGCTCAGCTGGCAGGTGCCGTGGGTGAGCTCTCTCTAACCATATACTGTGACATTCGAGGTTTCCTATAGTTACTGTATGTGTTTGGGTAGATCTGTTGTGGGATTGCTTAGAGGTCGCGACCTCTCCCCGGAGGAGGACACAACAATGAGGGTGGCCTTCCTTGAATTTGACGGGCTGTAAAATATGTAAACAGAAGACAGGGGGTGCTATAAATATCAAGCCAAGAACCTGCCCCCGCTTTCTGTTAGGCCAGACACATTCTCCGTTGAAAGGATGGAAACAGGGAGGGCTCTGTTTGTCCCATATATTGGACTGGAATTGGGTGTGAAAATAAACTGATCGTGGAACAAACTCATGCTGCATGTAATACAAAAGGGAAGAAAAGAGGAGCAATTTATCTATTTATTTTATTTATTTTTTAAGTAGGCCTACTGTAGTTATCAGAAAGTGGATCTTGAATCCCAATATATGTTATGTAGTTCGTCATGATATTGGTTGTCATTTCTCAGAAAACACTTCTCTCATAGTCTTTTCATAGTCTCCTGGAGTTAAAAATGTAAGCAGTTAATTAACTGTTGCACAACATCACAACACACAGTACATGATATGATACATTAGTGGAGAAATCAATTAACTGTCCGGATGATGAACGACACCTCCGGATAACATCAGACATTAATTCATTTGCTGTTGTCACATGTCTTAATCAGTGGTTTAGCAGCAACGTGTGAGAGTGTGAGGTTGGAAGTCGACGTTATTAGTTGGTGTGTGGTGGTGGTGGTGGTGGTGGCGGCTGGCTCCGTGTCAGCTAACTCCCGAACAAATTGGATCGGAAGGATTTACAACGTACCTGATTGCGGTGGCGTGTGGGGGTAATGAGAACCTTTTAAAATGAGATTGCCTAGGGCTGGGGGGGGGGGGGGGGGGTATCACAGAAGCCAGGAGGGCCCTAACCTCCCCCCGCACTGCTCTAATAGTGCCGCAGACATTTCCAGAGCGCTCCACCGCTTCATGATTCCCACTGCTCAGCTGGAATGAGCACACCTGCCCGTCAAGTAGAGTGGAGAGAGGCTGCTGCTGCTGCCCCCGGAGAGCCGGACCCGGGCAATATAAGGCAGCCAGGCCCACTTCAATTCAGCAGGGCCCCCGGTTGTAAATTGGGCAGCGGCATGTCATATCAGCAGCCTGGCAGCGCCGGTTCTGGCTGAACTAATCTCCCGGAGCTTTAAACAGCGCGCTTGTCAGAGAGGCAGGGGGTTCTGCCAAGCCTCTCGCAGCAGCTTAGCCCAGCCTGAGTGGCAAAACAATCCCCCATAGCCCGCCTCTCCTCTCCCTCTCCTATCCGCTCAGCTGTGCCGGTGCACTCTGGAGTGTATTGAAATGCATCTGGGGTGCTTGAAGCATGTCAACGACGTACTGCATTATTCAAGGAGTTGTTTTTCCGCACGTGTTTTTTATCCGTGCACACAGTGATTCATTTGAGACATCGAGCGTATGTTCCCCCTAGAGAAAATGACAATAGCTGTTGTTGTTGTTGTTGTTTTTCTTTTTCAATCAGCTCAGTATTATATTAAACCAACGCCATCAGATAAATCACAGGTGGCCTTGTTTCATAGGGCAGACTTGGTGTAAATCTTCCCAGGTATGAGAGCTCGGACGGCCCTCCCACCCCTTGCCACGGTTAATCACGGCACTCTACATTCTCCACTCTCCACTCCACTAACCCATTGACACCCATAAATAGTCATTTTGTCAGACCATTCTGCCTCATCGTTATGCATGAGACGCGATCTGAGATGACGCCAATGTGACTCACTCACTAACACACACACACAAAAAAAACGTTAGTCACGGATGTGTTCAAACTGAGACATGAATACAAACGCTCTTTCAGCTTGAAGTGATTATTATTCTTGGCTTGTTGTGTCTTGTTAACAGCACTGTGGAGAGGACTGCCTCGCGATTGCATCCTTGCGGTCTGTGAACCAAATGAAAAGTTGGCCTAGCAGTTGATCAGCGAAACGATATGGGCCAGTGCTCTAGTTCAGGAGGAGTCCCCCGAGGAGAGAGTGGTACAGGGACAATTGTTCATGAAGTCAAGTTCACGACATGCCTTTTTGTTCATATCCTATAGAATGATCATGTATGTGGTACACAATCACACCTG
>NC_139637.1:22996375-23167299 GCF_964638095.1 Poromitra crassiceps
TTAATGTCCAGGCAGTGTTACCGAGAATACAAGTTCCTGATAGAGATGGCCTGTCTCTCTCACTAAAGAAGACATCTCCCGGTATTTTCAAATAGTAAGCAGTCTATTCAATTTACACTCAGGCCGTCTGTATCCTTTGACCAAATTCAGCACATTTATTACTACAGCAGATGATGTGAGAGCATCTTGGCAAAAGGCTTCCAACTACAGTATATTCACGGGGGACTTAAAGCTGAACCAGCAATGTTCAACCATCTTCATAATTTGAGCTCAGTGTGTGTGGCCTTTTTAAAAGACTGAGCTCGGGCTTATCAGAGAGCTTTTGAGATTAGTTAATAGAGAGAGGCAAAGGGAACGCCACTTCCTGCTTCAGCACTGTACCAAGAGATTTTCATCCGCCATTTATTTTCCCATAGACATTTGGTAAAATGCTTATAAAAATAGTTTTACTTTGTCAAACCAAACAGTTCAGAATATATATTTAGAATATATAAATATATATATGCTCCACTGCTCCGCTACTCCGCTGCTCCTTTGCCTGTTGTTCCGGCTGCTCCCCCGGCTGTGTGTCTCTTCCAGCGTTCACACTCTTAGTGCAGTCTCTAGCTAAATGTTCAGGCGACTGGCAAGTCCAACAAAGCCTCACCTGTCCGCCGCCTGCACGTCTCTCCTCTCTCGCTGTCCTCCAATCCCCGACAGCTTCTTGACACTCTCTAGCTATGTGTCCCGATCCACCGCATGCCCAGCAGGCTCCCTGCTGTCCCCAGTACCTTTGCTCCGCATGCCCGGTCCGTCTCCCGGAACCGTCTCGGCACCACCTCGCCACGTGGCCCGGTTCTCCACAGGTCCAACACAGTCTTTGCGGCTCCTCCGTCCGCTTCTCTCCGTGCTGCGCGACCTCTCGTAGCAGCTCCATAAGCCCCTCTGCCCAGGCTGGCGTCGTCTCCAACAGCCGTCTGATTTCCTGCATCAAGCGGGCCTCCACGCCGGCAAGTACCGCGCTGAGCTCCTGCTTCAGGCGGCCCTCCATGCTAGCAAACTCTGAGCTGTCTTCAGGAGCCAGCGAAAACTCCTCTTTTCTCCCGTTCGCCGACAGGCATTCTTCTAAGCGCACCATCACACGTGGCGCTCGTAGCAGCTAGCTCACACAGCTAGCTTGCTACCGCTAGGTCGCTCGAGCCTTTGATCTCCAACTTTTCCTCCGCCGTTCCTCCTCACTCTCTCCCCTCTCGACCGAAATCAGGCGTTACCGCTTCACTTCTGCACCAATGTAACGTATCGGAGAGTTGTAGTTGGTACAGGGTCTTTATTCACAGGCTCGATCAGCTCCTAGCAGCTAGCTTCACACCGCTAGCTCCACACACAGCAACCGGTCTCACTCACTCCATAGCTAGACTGACCTCCGGCCCACGGCCGCTGGTCCTATATACCCCGTTTCCCCTAGGAACACACCCGCACACATTAGTTCCTAGCTGCACTCTAGACACTTCTATTGTACATCACATTACAGGTAATACCTGGATTACCTGGAACGCTACAAATTAAACAAGTACAGGAGTGTCGTCGCAACCGCAGAGTTTCTCGGCGGAAAATATGTGTTTGCCATTCTCCCCCGAGTGGATTTGGGTTTGACTGGATCAAACGCTGATTGGCTGAAGGAGTTGTCTGTCGAGGTAAGTACACCCGCCTAACCTCCGCCCACTGCAGGGCTTTCTTGAAACATTTACAGATGGAGTGAGACCTTTGAGTACATGTGTGTTGCACGGATACGACGGATTTTAAAATCGTCCTTGAAGGGGCCACAAGTCGCCCACTTCACGTTGATACTAGAGCAGTTGTGGGTGAACCGTTGGCATGCCACGCAGCAGCCACAGCAGGTAGAGAAAACAGACAGACACCACATTAGCGTAGTCTATTCAACTTCACCCAATTCAGCTATATCCCACATGACACAAAGTTCAATTACTGTAAAAGTCTGAATCGGCTACTTTAAAAACTCAATTAACTCCCCAGCCTAACCAAAGTCGAGTCTAACTGAATAAGAATTTAGTCCAATCTCACGAGTTTGCTGCCAGCCCTCAGCGAGGGTATTATTCGAACTACACATCACACAAGGAATATAACAGGAGCTGATAGAGGGATGAAGATTTAAGTGTTTGCTTCTTGCAGAGAAAGGCTCGTTAATCCTAATTAGTGGCCCAAACTAATGAAGCCATTAGCCCTGCTGTGTAGCCAGAAGCAGTTTTGGCCAAAGTTGTAGCTATACCCACGCACTTGTTGTCATCTTGTCCTGTTTTACCCTAATGAGCAGCATCTAATAAGAGGAGACACGTCAATATCATGTACTTTAACGTGGCAATCATGCTTTTTTATTTTATCGATCATCCTCGATATTAGATCTCAATCTAAAGAGCTCTGATTACACTGCAATACTGCAACTGATTGGATTTCACATGCCGTGTCAATACCTACTGACTTTGTGAAATGATATACTTTAAACCACAGATTGATTCTTGCATTTGGCGATTGTAACTCTGCATAGCATCAACTTTGGTAGCTGTGCTTCCAAAGGACATTTGATTGTACATGAGAGGAAGGGCGACAGTTGGCCTGTAGGGCTGAATAATTATGAATCTGGGGGGGGGGGGGGGGGCCCAAACCACGAATGAATAAAAGATTGTGTTGCTGGCTTGGCAGTGGATCTGCCCATACTGCTGCTGACTGCATGCTGCTGCCGGCTAATGAAAGTCACTGGGGGAAACTGTTTGGCAATCAAGCGTCATCATGAGGTGGCCAAGTGTGCTCCTAAATCAAACGGATGCCAAAAACCACAACATAAAGTCGAGTCATTCACGAGTGGATTTCACGATCGCAATCTTTACATAACCCTGTCATCGGTTGTTGTTCCCAGCAGCACTGCTCTTCGATGCAAAGTACAGCAACAGCAATATAAGAAGAAAAAAAAATACGGATTTTATGTGACGACTATCAATCCCAAATCAATCGACTCGACTAGGCTGTTGCTGTGTAAGACACCGCGTAATCTATTCACTCGTTTGGAACCGAATCGAAACAGATACTGTCTTGATGCTGGAGTCTCAGGAGGAACATCCTGGATGCACTTTTATTGCTGTCTCCCTTCCTGCCCCGGTGCTCCACTAAACTCCATCAAATAACATCTCTCTGCAGCCTCACGGCAGTAATGTGCGTCTCCTCACGTCACCCCGCTGTTACTCCAATATCCCATCGCCTGCTTCTTCTCCATATTGATCGCGACCCCTCCTCCTCCTCCTCCTCCTCCTCCTCCTCCTCCTCCTCCTCCTCCTCCTCCTCCTCCTCCTCCTCCTCCTCCTCCTCCTCCTCCTCCTCCTCTAGTAATCACTGGCTGCCAGCGAGAGGGAATGACAGCCGCTCCCTCGCTCGCATCGTGCATACGGATGAGATGCAATCTGTCTGCCGTCTCCAGCTGGAAGTGCTATCTGCCGGCTGCGGGGGCACCGGCAGGGGGAAATAACTCTGTTCGGTTCAATCATTGTTAGCTCTGCAGGTCCGGGGCTCTTGGACAGCGCCTTCTCCGTTCACACACACACACGCAGGAGCCTACTCCTTTAGTTCCACTGGCCTCTTGGGCCATGTTCACACTACAGGCAAATCCGATTTGCTGCTAAAGTCCATTAATCATCATTATCTTGATTGGTTTCCCAAATCTGATTTGGGAGAGTGTCCGCATGCATGCACTGCCACAAATCTGATTTGGGCAAGTGTTCAAGTCGGATCTGTGTCCAGGCACAACGAGCCTATCTGCATGGGTTGCTAACTTGCTAGGGTAACGACATAGGCGTCAGTAAACAACTAGCTCTGAAGGTGCTTTCCACACACTCAAATCTGATTTGGGTGATAAGCGCATCCACACTGAAGACACATCAGTCGAAAGCAGATTGGAAACTACCTCCATATGTGGTTTGGGACAAGTGACACAAATCAGACTTGGAGCATCCAGACTCATAAAACCAATCTGGATAGAATCATTAATAGGTAATTAAAGTTCACAAATCGGATTTGGCCTCCTATAGTGTGAACATGGCCTTAGTGTCCATCATTGGTCTGGTGCACAGGGCTTATTCTATGATAGAGATGATTTTCAAGTTTCCAGTTGCCAGATTGCTACTGGAATTGCAATTCTGTATAGAGGGTCTCGATATGCAAACCTCAAATTGGCCATCTGCAGGGGCATCCGGGTGGTGCAGCGGGAGATTCCCTGCCTACCAACACAAGAGTTGCAGGTTCGAGCCCCCGCGTTACCTCCGGCTTGGTCGAGCGTCCATACAGGTACAATTGGCCGTGTCCACGGGTGGGAAACCGGATTAAGGGTATGTGTCCTGGTCGCTGCACTATAGTGCCTCCTCTGCTCGGTCGGGCGCCTGTTCGGTGGGGAGGGGAACTGGGGGGAATAGCATGATCTTCGGCTGGCGACGACTACATCAGAAGATCTCCAGAGGGTGTGGAGTAACAACCGGGACAACAGGGGGAATTGGCCAAGTACGCTACATTCACGTGGTGAATGTTCTGCGTGCGTTCCCCATAGTTTCACCACACAGACTAACTGTATCTATAGGGGAGAAAATGGGGGGGGGGGGGGGGATCGTAATCTGCAGAGAGTAGCAGAGATGAAAGAAGTTGAAACTTGGATGTGACACCGTGTGTTGGCTGCCATGGGATCGAGTTCGTTGTGTTTCTCTGCAGCGAGACTGCCAGCCTTCGTGAAGCAGCTTTTCCTGTGGGGACCTCGATTGAAGATTCAGACTGTTTGCCGCGTACATTTAAGATTCTGTCTGAGAGATGGCTCAACTTCAATGCAGACCCAATTCAGAGCACAGCACACCCACCAGTCACTGTCATGCTGCTCTGTACACCCACCAGTCACTGTCATGCTGCTCTGTACACCCACCAGTCACTGTCATGCGTCTCTTTGCCTCACAGCTTTGGAGATGTCTCCTCCATCTGCCTCGCACATTTTGGAAGTGTGATCATGTTCGCTTCTGAGTGGGAGCATCCATTTTTAACAGTCGAGATTCAGATCCGATGGAGATTAATTGCCATTTTTCTCCCTCTTCTACCTTTCTCCTCTTTTCTCATCTCATCGATGTCAAAACAAACGGCCCTGTCTTGGTGCAGGCGATATCCCGTAGTTGCACTTGCGCACCTGTTTGCGCGTGCCTTAAGGCAGGGAAGATATAGCAGTACGCCCCACGCAAGTGTCCAGGTGTTACGCCGAGTTTTGCACCCCCGCCCGGCAGCAGCTAAACGCATCTCCACCTCACGGGAGCATATTGTAATGATTTATACAGAAATTTTACTGTTTAAAAGTGATATGATTGTCTGGGTAGACGTGACCTCCCTGTTTTCAAAGTTATTATAGTTAAGAAATATGGTGGGGATGCAATTTTCGGCGGGGATGCGGAAACATTCACAGCACCTGCCGCAGGCGCAAATTAGAGCTGTGCCAAATCATCTGCGCCTATGTCCATTACAATTATAACAGGCATGCGCTTGTGCACGCCCCCAATTTGGAGATTGGGCCCAAAATCTCTTGATATATGTATATATATATATATATATATATACTATATGAGTATATAATTTACTCATTGTTGCTGGATTTAAAAAAAATACTTTCAGTAGCCTAGCCGTGCTAAAAGTTAACCCAAGAGTATTACTCAGCAAAGTGTGGATGTCTGCTTTCTTCCTCAGTGCACTGGAGCCACAGATGGTCTGCAATGAGACTGAGTTATAATAGGACATGATGATGTTGCCTCCGTCGTGTGTGCTTTGCTGTCAAGCGAAACGGCACCATGAATTTCACAACTCCCAACTAGAATAGACAGGAGTTAGAGGATGTCTTTATTAAAGGGACAGCTCACCCTAAAATCCAAAACACATATTTTTCCTCTCACCTGTTGTGCTATTTTCCTTTGCAGTCTCATGTACTGTAGGAACTAGCTAGCAGGCAGCTAGCGGCTGTAGTTCGGTCAAAATGAAAATAGTTCCTACATGAAACTGCTCATAACAAGGTCTGTGGATTATCTTGAGTAACCGGGTCATGATTTCTGGAAAGAGACAATGCTGTTGAGTTTATCAAATGTATTTCTTTGGCACTTTGAGCACCACAAGCCGAGTACCATCCAGTTCCATTTTATTGGAGAGAAAGCAGAAACTCTGCGGCCGATTTCTCCAAAACTCAACTCAAACAACAACTAACACAAAACGATATAGATGGATAAATAGCACTGCAGGTGAGAGGGAAGAATAATATGTATTTTGGATTTTAGGGTGAGCTGTTCCTTTAAGGCAAAAAGGGAGTGACAGTTCAAATGCGAAAAGCCTCATGGCTAATTAGTAACCGGTCAACTCCGGCGCGTTCTGATTTTCTAACGTTATTATCTCCTCGCCTCGTCCTCTCTCCCTCACACAGACTCTCGCCCTTTCGCCCCAAATTCTCCATCTCCACCCCGAATGCTCCCGCTGTCGTGACAGTCACACATAATCCAGGCGGAACGTCTATTTCATCAAGTTATAAGTTAAGAGCTGACGCTTACTCATAATTAGCTTTCACATAGTTTCCCTTTAACGGCACATTAGTTGAATAAAATGTATGCTAGGCAGTACTTAGCCTATACTAATACAATTCAAGTGGGAACCATAACGATGTGTGTGAGACAACTGGGGGAGGATGTGTGCAGCAGTCTCTGATCTGCAGCTAGGGGGCGACGGGAGGGGGGATTTATCATCAGCAACATCTTCCCCACAGAACAAAGCGCTCTTTCCCTTTGATGGCAGTCCTAAGTTAGGAAACATGATTAAAGTGCTCTACTTTCTGCTCATTCTCTAAGGGGAAACTTGATCAATCTACGGCGCTCTAAAAAGGACATGGAGGAAGGGGACGGAGGAGAAAAAGATAAAAGGGGATATACGGGAAGAGCGCCTTTTCCAATTATTGTCACTCATTTGTTCCCAGGTTAAAGGTCACTTCTCAAAGGATGTATTTGGTCATTACTGAGGGATTAGGTTCAGCCCCCAAAAACACACATCTAAATCATTTCCTCCCCAGGTTTATCTCCGTGTCTCTATCTCAGTGTCTCGACGATGAGAGACGAGACAGGCATCACATCCGTCTCTTATCTCTTCACACTCCACGGTTCATGTTTTGCACGAAGATTCAATCGCTGTTCTTTGGCAATTATCATCCTCGTCTTGCAACACGAGTTTCTCTCTCCATCTCTCCTCCGGCACCCGCAGAAACCGTTTGCGTCTGTTTGAATCTGACACACTCTTTTGTAAACTGTTTTCTCACTTCTCCTCCTGAGTGAGTTAATTATTTGTGTCGTGGCTTAAGCAGATGTCTTTTGTTCCAGGATTTAGCGTGTTACATAACGAGCATAATTATCTCCCACATCTGGGGTGGTATGCACCTGCATGCTCCCAAATCACACAGGTCCCGGCACCCTGCTGTGATTTAAGAATCTGCGAGCGCGCGCGCAACTCACTCCACATTTATAATTCAGAGGTGAAAAAGACAGTGGCAAGCCCAATTACATATAGTTGGGGATGTATTACATCATCTGTATATGTGCTGCTGCTCCTGGAGAGGACCTATCACTTGTCTGCTCTCGTACCCGGCACCATATTGCCATACTCTATAAGGGTTTTTAAAGTGCATCTGTGCTCTCTCAGGTCCAGTGTTGGGCAAGTTACTTTCAAAATGTAATATACTACACTAGTTACTTTCATTTGAAAGTAATACGTTACTTTATAATACTTAATATTACTGTCTGTGTAGAGTAACTCATTACTTATTACACTACTTTTGCATTACTTTCACCAAAATAACAGCAGTAGCAGAATGACTTCGCCGACCCGAAAAATAATTTCAACCGTCTTGAAGTCAGTGTAAACAATCCAAAATTCTGAATGTTATCCTCTTCCTTTGTTATTGTCATCTATAGTGGTTATTTGCATAAAAAAAGACAATTTGTTTAGGAAAAGGTTGTATCTTTATATGTGCTTTGATTAAAAAAGTAACTCAATTTGTAACTTGTGTTACTTGACAAAGTAA
The DNA here is from genome assembly GCF_964638095.1 of Poromitra crassiceps. Taxonomy (NCBI): domain Eukaryota; kingdom Metazoa; phylum Chordata; class Actinopteri; order Beryciformes; family Melamphaidae; genus Poromitra; species Poromitra crassiceps. Next base: position 23,004,489 of record NC_139637.1, read on the forward strand.
CTGGTATAATATTACTGAAATCCTATAAGTAATAAGTTATATAACTGAGCTACTGCTAAAAGTAATAATATTACATGTAATATTAGGGCTGGGCAATATAATCGATACAGCAATATATCGCAATATTTTATTTCCCGATACTATATCAATACTTGGATGACAAGCATCGCGATATAAAAAATAAAAAATATATATTTTTTGCAGGCCATGCCATGCCAGGCCTCTGCATCTGGTGATTAACACCCCTAATCGATACTGTATCGATATTTCCCATATCGATGTGTTCAGTAACACTCAACACTCAGTAGTTGTGACTAAATTTGTCCACTAACTTATCAGTATAAAGTGATGTACATATTATTACACTACCTGGGTGGTACACAGTGTGTTGTATCTTTAGCTCTATTATTTAATTTTGAGTAAATTCTGTAGAATATCGCAATATATCGCAATATGTATCGCATCGCAATATATCGTGATACAATCGTATCGTGACCCAAGTATCGTGATACGTATCGTATCGTGAGATCCTTGCCAATACCCAGCCCTATGTAATATGTTACTTTTGTAATGAGTTACCCCCCAACACTGCTCAGGTCCGTACTGGCAAGACTGGTATGACTCAGGATTAGAGCTATTCATCTCTATTCAGCCTTACTTTACTCACAAAAATGGCCCCATTAAAAAAACAAGGCTAGGTCAGAACCTAGCATATGGTCAGCGCGATAAAGTGTGTACGAGCATCGGCACTCAAATCGGCAAGCAAATTGGACTGGACAAAACCAGATATACTGTAGGGCGCTGGCCAAAAGGAGGCCCAATTTGAGTGGTAATGGATTTTAGTGCTGACTGGCTGTGAACATCAGAGAACGTCGTCCCAATTATGAGATACAGTTAAGACAACTAAGTGTAGGATTCTGCCTTCTAACTAGGATCTACGACTTATTTTCTATAACTGACGGGTCGATTTGTCTCAGTTTTGTAGCTTGCAAAGACAATTGACTCTGAGTGCTGTCTTTGGCGTAATGGGAATAGTCTGAACTCAAGAAGCTAATTCAATCACGTAGCATACTGTGGATTTTGTACACCTGCTGCATCAATAAGACTGCTCATCTGTTCTGGTGGTATCTAACGCACACATCAACAATGCATTTGCTGGGCGCCCGGATTCCCTGCCTACCAACCCGAGGGTCGCAGGTTCGCATCCTCGTGTTACCTCCGGCTTGGTCGGGCGTCCATACAGGCACGATTGGCTAGTGTCTGCGGGCGGGAAGCCGGATTGAGGGTATTTGTCCTGGTCGCTGCACTAGCGCCTCCTCTGATTGGTCGGGGGTGCCTGTTCGGGGGGGGGGGGGACTGGTGGGAATAGCATGATCCTCCCACACGTTACATCCTACCGGTGAAGCTCCCGCTGTCGGGTGAAAAGAAGCGTCTGGGAAGAAGCGGCTGGTGTGTCGGAGGAAGCATGGTGCTAGTCTACGGCTCTCCCCAGATCGGCAAGAGGGTGGAGCAGCGACCGGGGCAGCAGGGGGAAAAATTGGCCAAGTAAAATTAGGGAGAAAAATGGGGGGGGGGGGGGGGTTTGAAAAAACAACAACAAACAAACAAAAACAATGCATTTGCTATGAAAATCTACTCATAAATCACAAAAACCTCATAACAGGAGGCTCTTATGCCCTCTGTCCGTGTCGCTCTTAATAAAAAACAACACCAACTCCATCTCAGAATATAATAACAATCATGTTCTCTGAAATTTCGACACACACACACACACACACACACACACACACACACACACAATCATAATTCAGTCTCTATGCCTCTGAGCCAATCATTCCATCTTTGCCAGACGCCGAGCCGCTCTGTGCATATTTTAACACACGCGAGCTGTCCCAGATTCATGATGGCTGCCGGCCGATGCCACGTCAAACAATGAAGGAGGGAAATGGAGGAAGATAAGAGCACGGATGCATCGCTGCAGGGTCAGGAGGGAAGGAACGGGGAAGAGAGGCGGTAAAACAGAAGCTGTTTGAGACGCCGAACGACTTTTTGGTTTTGAGGAGGAGGAGACCACACAGGATATAAGCCCGGTCATGTTTTCTCTCAGCTCCGGCCATATGCCTCGGAGCCTCCTGGCATGTCGCTGAACTCCAAGAGCCAGCACCTCCATAAGGAGAAGAGCCAGCACCTCCATAAGGAGAAGAGCCAGCACCTCCGTAAGGAGAAGAGCCAGCACCTCCATAAGGAGAAGAGCCAGCACCTCCATAAGGAGAAGAGCCAGCACCTCCATAAGGAGAAGAGCCAGCACCTCCGTAAGGAGAAGAGCCAGCACCTCCGTAAGGAGAAGAGCCAGCACCTCCACTATAAAGAGAGGAGCACAGCACCTATAAAGAGAGGAGCACAGGGGGCCAGGGAAATGGAGGCTCTTTCTCTCCCTCTTTCTTCTTCTTCTTCTTCCCCCTCTCATTTCCTCTCTGTACCTCATGCTTTCATGGTCAAATGCCCCCTAGTGGTTTCATTCAAACACCACTACTTTATTATCGTGACAACTCCACATCACTGTGTTTTTTCTTATCTATAATAAAATTGGGGTGCGCGCACGCACGCACACACACACACACACACACACACACACACACACACACACACACACACACACACACTACCACTACTTTATTATCGTGACAACTCCACATCAGTTTTTTTTCTTATCTATAATAAACATAATAACATAATAAAAACATAATAAACACATGTATTTCACTCCATCAATTCAATTTCACTTTTATTCATATGCCCTTCTTATTTTGCTTTTTAAAAATCATTATTTTTTTATATACTTTTTATTCATTTACAACCATGCACTGTGCCGACATGCTGAATGTATCCATGTCTTACCCTGTTTAATGTTTTGTTGTCTGCTCTCTGTTTTTTGTACTCTCTTTTTTCTATACCATGTGGAGGTGTGGCTTGTGTACAAAAATTCCAATGCATTTTAATGCAACATTTTAATGCAAATGGAAAATAAACTTGAACTGAACTGAACTGAACTGAACTGAACAGAACACACACACATAATATATTTATTTATGTTCACATTTTACAAGAGAAATTCTTGAACACAAATAGTGGTAGATGCACATACAAGCTCAGAATCTCATTGCCATGTCTGATCTGTCTATGGATACAGGAAGCAGCGTCACACACACACACACACACACACACACACACACACACACACGCCTACGCCCATACAAGGGCGTGCGGCTCAATTTTGATGTGCGGTTCTGTCGCCCTGTGTCCTCCTCCGGCCCGGTGTCCTCCTCTGTCCCCCTGTGTCATCCTCTGTCCCCCTGTGTCCTCCTCTGTCCTCCTCCGGCCCGGTGTCCACCTCTGTCCCCCTGTGTCATCCTCTGTCCCCCTGTGTCCTCCTCTGTCCCCCTGTGTCATCCTCTGTCCCCCTGTGTCATCCTCTGTCCCCCTGTGTCCACCTCTGTCCCCCTGTGTCATCCTCGGTCCCCCTGTGTCATCCTCGGTCCCCCTGTGTCATCCTCTGTCCCCCTGTGTCCTCCTCTGTCCCCCTGTGTCATCCTCTGTCCCCCTGTGTCATCCTCTGTCCCCCTGTGTCCTCCTCTGTCCCCCTGTGTCCTCCTCTGTCCCCCTGTGTCCTCCTCTGTCCCCCTGTGTCATCCTCTGTCCCCCTGTGTCATCCTCTGTCCCCCTGTGTCCTCCTCTGTCCCCCTGTGTCCTCCTCTGTCCCCCTGTGTCCTCCTCTGTCCCCCTGTGTCCACCTCTGTCCCCCTGTGTCATCCTCTGTCCCCCTGTGTCCACCTCTGTCCCCCTGTGTCATCCTCTGTCCCCCTGTGTCATCCTCTGTCCCCCTGTGTCCACCTCTGTCCCCCTGTGTCCTCCTCTGTCCCCCTGTGTCTCCTTGTGTCCTCCTCTGTCCCCCTGTGTCTCCTTGTGTCCTCCTCTGTCCCCCTGGGGCCAAAGCGGCCGGAGGTTATGTTTTCGCCCCTGTTTGTTTTTCAGCAGCTCGGATTTGCATGAAACTTGGCAGAAAGTTTCCACGCCCACTGGCCAACAGAGGGCACCTGCCAACATTAGGCTGTGAAAAAGAGGATCCCTTTGAAAACGTTTTTCCCCTCGCCAAACACGTTGGAGCGTTATTTAGCCACGTTCCTGACAAGCTACAGTAGTATGACATGGTACCAATCGATGCCTTAGGACAGGTCTTCATATGATGTGTACAGCCTCTGAAAGTCAATTTACAAAATTGTGATATTTCCTGAATGTCACAATATTTCTGAAAATCAGCGCAAGCCGGCTACTACTAGGGTTAATATGTTACCTAGCAACAGACACCTCCCTGGGGGGCAGACATGACCGCAGCAAAGAAGCGTAAAGTTGACAGCGAAGGCCGCCGTTTTCAGCAGCGCTGGGAAGTTGAATACTTTTTCACTGAGAGCTGAGTTACGTTTGTCTCATTTTGCCAAGAGACCGTCGCTGTTATGAAAGAGTTCAATGTGAAGAGACATTACCAGACTAAGCATAACTCATACCAGCGATTGTCTGGCAGTGAATGGGTGGATAAAGTGAAACAGCCTATTGAAGCATTGATTTAAGGACTAATATTATGGCACTTAAAAAAAAAGTACTGTATGTGATTTTTTAAATAATCTGATGCGAGAAGCCACTGCCCCAAACGGAGTAGGCTACAGCATAATATGTAATGTGCGCAAACACATTCTTATCATGTCAGCTGTCAAAAGAATTTCTGGGAATTTATATTTCCTTCCCGGAAAAGCGATCTCCTGGCCAATCCGGGAGGGTTGGCAGCCAATATTGGGTTGACTCCAATAGAAAGGCTCCTAAGTGGGCGTGTCTGTGGAAGACCATGTGCAAAACCCACATGACACAAATACAGGAAGTGAGTTGAAGTTGAAGTGTCTTGCTTTGATATCCCATTGTGTTTGGTGCTAGCGTGTCAATCCGTCTCACGTGCGAGCCTCCATGTCCGTCCTTGTATCATTCGATGGCGTCATCTGATGGCCAAGAGAACCTTCACCCACTTGGTATCAGTGCTGCCCCTGTAGTTGTTCTATGCCTCCACCTAGTGTTCGGCTAAATCCATATCATCCTAAAAAGTAGCCTACTAAAACTACAAAGATGTATTCTAAAATCTCTGATTAATACGATTATAATTTCTTGTCTGAAGGGCAGGAAGTGTAGCACCAAAACATGTACATGCATGTACACCTTCAAAATAAAAGCCCATAGACCTTCAAAATAAAAGTCCAAAACGGAGGCTTACTTACCTAGATTTGATCTTCTACCCTATTACAAAAGCATTCACCCTCAAACATTCACCTGCATATTAAAACTGCATATTTGACCTTTGATCCCGCACTCTGGGTGACCCGTTGTTTTGGACGATGCCACAACAACGTTGTTCTATGTGAACAACACCATCTCAATGTAAATCTTTGCCCAAGGCATTAATGTAACTGTTGTTCTTATGGAAAATAACGGAGATAGTGGCCTGGTTTTTGGGGACGGAATCCATTCAGCTATACAACATGCTTTTATGTTCCCTGCCACAAAGCGCAGCCCCATGGGAACTGCTGTCCAGGGACTATATAGTTGCCTTCCGTGTGCCAGAATCAATAGTTTCGCAGCATCAAGCGCAGCATCCAAACACAACAAGACGGTCCCGCTATAATTCCTTTGTGGCCAAGTGAGCGTACACTGTATGGGGATCCCTGGATCAAGCATGTCAGATGATATACCCCAACGCTCCCTCAAGAGGCCGTGTGACGACGGAACAATGAGAGGCAGCTTTTATGTAACCAAGCCTACAGCCATAAAAGCCAAGAAATATATCAATCACGGGGCTGGGCGGTGAAACAGGAGATCCCTCTAAAGTAGGCCATCAACTATTCATGCTGCTGTGGTTCAACCTAGACCTATCAGGTGTGATGAAGTCTGTGCGGATTTTCTGGCAAACTGCTGCCTCTACATTACAGGAACCCGCAGCAGGCCGGCCACGACGATGCGCTTCCTCCTCCAGCCGGCCGGCCTTGTGAGGAGGGAAGAAGGAGTCGAGCATCAGAGCCATTACAGAGATTGCTCAGCGGGGGAAGACTGGCCCCCATGCATATTTCATGGAGGCATTCCAGTTTTGGGGATCATTCATCAGCTGTTTTTTAGCGAGGTCGGGGAGAGGCTATAACCCAGAGCAATAGGCTACATGCACAACTTTTTTACTTCCTGAAATTAGTACAGCTTCTTTATTTCCTGTCCTACACTATTGGATGAACTGATTAATCAGGTGTGCCTGACATTAATAATTAGTTCATCCAATAGTGATGACAGGAAATAAAGAAGCTGTACTAAATTCAGGAAGTAGTGGAGTTGTGCATGTAGCCCATTGAGAGAGAGAGTGGCGTCAGCGGAGGACCAAAATGCGTGACTCATTAGCCAATGAACAGCCAGGAAGGGGTCTCGCGCTACTTTTGGATGCTAAAATAAAGCTGATCATGTACAATTTGATAAAAAAAATAAAAAAAAATCAAAGTACATCACAAACTGTCCATTTTGCCGCAAATCGACAGTGCTGCTTAATCCAGAGCTTTACTTCCTGGAACTCTTAAGAGTAAAAAACGGGTCCATTGGAGTGAATGGAGATGTCGCGACTCTTCTCTATATACGGCTCTGAGTAACCCATTACTGAATATTTAGGTAGGCAGAAGAAACCTATGGAACATTTAAGTATTATATTAATACAATAAATATGTAGAATTTGTTAGTGGGGTTAAACCAACCAAATCTGTTTTTAATCGATGACTTAATTCTACTAGGCTACAAGTTAGCAACAGTCCGTGGGGTAGTAGCCACACTGCAGGATACAAAATAATAAATAAGATGAACGAGTCTAGAACAGTCGCAATGCATGTTGGCTCAGAAATTTTCATAATTCTACATTTCTGTGGATTCCAGAAACATACAACGTTAACATTTTATTCTGGCAATTGGGCTGGAGAGGCACACAGGGACGGCCACAGTATCTAGATCAGGAATAACACTCTCTACACCATTAAGGATCGCTGTACCTTTTAAAAATTGATCAATGCACTGACTGCTAATTATCGGATTAGTTGCGGTTTCCCTGTAATGAGTTTACCGAATTGTTGCATAAATTAATGATACAGCATAAAGAGGGCTTTGCAAGCGATCTAGTATCCAGACAGCTTGTGCAATCGGTTGTTCACTCAGAAACAAAGAGCAGAGACAAGCTTCCAAGCTGTGATGTTGGCACTGGAAAAAGCAAACAGTGAAGCGCAGCCACGCAATGGATGAAAAGAGCCACAAGCCTGAATTGTTAGTGATTTATTTATTTATAATAAAAAAGGAAAACAGTTTTATAACAAACTCACAAATTCAAATATATTTCCCTTACTTCTACTGCATGCATTCAACTCCGCTCTCAAACCTGACGGTGCTGTACTGTATGCACAGTGCCTGGTTCATAACACTACTAGTCCATAAATAAACCATGTTAAATTGGCAGTACTCATCTACTTTTTTAATTAAACTTTATTTTGGGGGAATCGAGGACGTGCACAGACTCATCAAAGAGACAGCCGCTCAGTCCAAAATAGGATATCTCCTCCTGCTCCACCATGCAGAAACACACACACACACACACACACACGCACACGCACACACACACACACACACACACACGCACACAGGTTAAATCAACCCATCTATGCATTTGGTATGACTGTTTAATAGAATGAGTGTTTAAAATAAGCATGAACTCGACACGAAAAGATACAGAAGGTCTATTGTTTTACACTATAGAGCTCAACAGTGACCGCCCACTTCTGCTCAGAAGGCAGAAGTTCCAGCAGAGAAGTCCCCATTCATTTTCTCCATAGACATTTCGGGGGGAAAAAATCATTTTAAGCCTGGAACCAAGCCAACCAGCCAGCTACTGGATCATGAGTGACCATGAAACATTTCACTTGGAGGAAAAACAAAAAACACAAAAGGAAATAAAATAAAAATAAAAATCCCCCCATTTTTATTTTTGCTCCAAGTGAAATGGCATTTATAAAGCGCTTTTATCCAAAGCGCTTTACAATGAATTCACCCATTCACACACCGATGGCGTCAAGCTGCCACGCAGGGTGCTGGCACACCATCGGGAGCAATTTGGGGTTCAGTGTCTTGCCCAAGGACACTTCGACATGGAGCCTGGTGGAGGCGGGAATCGAACCACCGGCCTCTTTTATCCAAAGCGATTAGTGGACGACCTGCTCTATCTCCTGAGCTACAGCCGCCCCAACAGCCGGCTGGTCGGCTTGGTTCCAGGCTTAAAACTCTTTATATGAGGATTTTTCGAAACACCTATGGAGAAAAGGAATGGGGAATTCTCCGAACGGGAACAGGAGCTGAGAAAACGTGGGGTGGTCACTGTTGAGCTGTATTGTCTATGGTAATAATATTAATCTATAACATTGCACCCAGTCCTTTAGTCCTGAAGCATTGCACTTGTAAATTCACACCAGAAAAACACAATGTATGCATCTATGTGCAGATTTGTTCTTGAACATGACAATCTATAAAAGTACTTTCATAGTCCCAAAACATGTAATTTACTAGCCTTTTTTTTTTTTTTCCTGATTTGAATTGGGGTCCTGGTTCCCATACTGGGATTTGAGTATGTAACGGTCCTGGAGGTAGTAATCCAAGAAAGAATACAGGGATTGGGCAGAGGAGGCAAAAAATTGCCCAAGATAACTGGGGAGAATGATTTCCTAAGGCACCAGTCATCTCTGTGTTCCTTTGACAGAGATGTAAGTTGGCTCAACTTGGCTGCTTAATGATAAGAGGTCTTTCCATTGATGTCAAATCAAGCCAGGAAAACTGGTTCCACGGCGGCACCGACTCTTTGCCGGACTAGACGAAAGAACCGCTTACGTCAGGTGCTGCGGACGGGACTTTCGCTTTCGGCAGACAAAGAAAGCACGGCATAGCATAGCTGAGCGGCTGGATGCGCGAGAAATTCATCTCGTCGTGCTCCGAGCTTTTGCTTTCACTCTTGTCTCAGCAGTGGGCTGGACCAATCAGCGTCCAGAGGCAGCAACAGGCGGGATTTAGGTGCGACGACAGCAAGCAGCGAGCCCGTGATAGACAGATGACTCGTCCAATCACCTGCCAGGTATTTTGTGAACGCGCCTGCCCTTTTTTTCCCAAACCAGTTTCCAAAGACGAGGTCGCAGATGTTTCTGTGTAACAAACCTCCTGGCAGAGTCAGGTTAACGGGCACCGGCACCGGCTTCCAGTTGGTGGAAAAGGGGGAGGGGCTTTGTAAGTTTTGAATTTGAACATCATAAGCAGCAATATGGCACTTCAGCTAAACTTTGTGGAAACGTATCCAATATTAGATTGTGAGAAGGTGTTGTGTGTGATAGTCCGTCGCTTGTCTGAGCTTTAAAGCTTTACAACCATTTACAACCAACTTAAACATCAGATAAATATTCAAGCTTGAAAATTGAACATGTTAACAAAATGTGCACAAAATGGTAAAAAGGAAATATATTAAAATAAGGCTACATCCAAACGGGAAAACCTTGATCCCGTTCCCAATCCTCCTGTGATTGTCCTAGAAACACTGTGTCCTAATGCTTGCATCTGCTGTAGTAGTTGAATATCGTGCGGTCTATCCATCTACGGAACTTGGACACGGCGGTGTAGACTCCGGGGTACTGGGCGTCAGCGCAACCTTTTCCCCAGGACACCACGCCATAGACCCGGCCTTCGCATATCAGCGGACCTCCAGAGTCGCCCTGAAACAGGAGGAACATACGTTAAGTTTTGCGCGTACAAATAATTTGGCCCAGGTGGCTGCTCACATAGGTCACATTTAACATAATATAAGTTGACGGTCGGAGAGACGACATCCGGTACGGGATGGGATTAGCACCCCATCTTGGCTCTCTCGTGAGGGAGAAATCCACAAACGCTACGGATTAGCCTCCTGAAAATCTGGGGGCCTTCAGGCTAGAGCGAGGTGCTCGCCGCAGGCGAATGACGTGCAGCGCACAGGCCTTCTTGAGGCGCCCTCTCTGCCCATGGTAGGATTGCCTTTACCCCGGGGGGGTCTGGTGAGACGTAGGAGGAGCCTGGCCTGGAGTCACCCACACAGGGCCTTAGACCCTCCATGCACCAAAGGGTCTTTCAATGCTGCGGTGTAGCACTAACTCTCTTGCAGTGGATTGGACGTGATCAACCCTTCCGCGGGCAATGTTGCAGACAGAGTAGGAAGGCTGATCCGTGAGCGGCTTCTGGGACGCGGGTCAGGGTCGTAATCGGCCTCGGCTGAGTCTACTGGGCGAGGGTGTATGATGTGTATGAGACCCGAAACACCTTACGACCCCAGCTAACATCACTGATGACGCGTCCCAGCGCATGCTGTAGCATGTATTTTAAAATTAAGTACAAAAAAAATTCAAGAGTAGACATGTAGGTCTCTTTTCTGTACAGTATGCATATGGTCTCTGTTGGAGCCTGACTGGATCACTGCAAAACAAGCAAAACAAAAAGGAAACCAAAAATAATACAGTATACAAATCTTGAGAATATTGCACTGGAGTGTTTTGAACACTGCAAGGGAATAGAAGTAGAAAAAAAAGCGGTACATAGAGTAGGAGTATAAGGTTGCTTTCTCACTGGGAACAATTGATTTCGTTCCATTCTGTTCCGCACCCGGGAACGATTGCCCCCCCTCCCCTCTCCCCCGCTGGTCAGCTTTCACATTACAATATTTCTTCCGCGCTCGGAAACGGAACAGAGTGCACTTGCGTCATCAACTATGCCTGGAGTTTATCCTCGCCCGTGTGTTGTCTATGTGGTTCGGAACGGTTGGCTTTCACACTCGCAAGTGTTCTGTGCCCGGGCACGCCAAAGCGCCCCCCCCAGACCACCTTTTCAAGTGGATCCTGTCACGGTTCCCTGTTGCGCGCCCGGGCGCAGAACGGAACGGAACGGAACGGAACGCAACGTTCACACTCGTCAAATGTTCTGAAACTGGGGTCAATTTGGGGACAAGTGTGCTCGGGAACGGTACCGGGGCGGCAGTGAGAAAGCACCCTAATACTATATTAATACTGAACTACGCAGTCCGAAATGAATTGATTGTATAAGATCAGAATGATGGGACCAGACTATTTCAGACCTGAGCAGTCTTGCAAAACCTCAAAGGAAACTTACAGGAAACAAAGGAGACTAATACCCCGTTCAAGACAACTCGGACCGCCGGAAAAAATGGGTTCCGACAGGTATAGTTCCGACCTGTAAAAAGTGAATTGAACGGTCGTTCAGGCCGGAATTACAGCTTGGAAATTCGGGTATCATCCAGAGCTCCGGTTTCTCCGAGTTGACGTCACAGCCACATCAATATGGCAACTTACATTGTTAATGATAATCACAGAATTATTATAAAGACATTTGTTGACGTTTTAACACACAATTTGAGGTCTTAATTATGTAATGTTAACGTTTCATATGTGTTTGTGTCATCTGTGTTTCGCTGTGTGTGAAATTCAGCATTCAGCATGTTCGGTTAGAATTGTTCGCTAGTAGGTAGCTACCACGCTAACGCGGGTTGCTATAGCAACAGTTTGGTTTCCCCCCCGAGCGGGAGGTGCAGCGTGAACGCAAATCTGTCCGGGCCGGAGGTTCCGTGTTGAAACTTATGGCGGTCCGAGTTGTCTTGAATGCGGTATAAGGTCACAGGTCACCTGTTTGCACTAATAAAAGCTGCAAATCTTAGTGTGCTCCAGAACGTTCTTTGTTTCCTGGAAGTTTGCTGTCCTCAAACTGAGAAGCACCTGATTCATCTGTATTCTGCTGGATGATGTGTGGGGAACCCTTTTTCATCCTCAAAGGAAACACAATCAACAAAGCATAGACCGTAGAACAGGACGTGGTCTTACCTTACAAGCATCTTTCCCTCCAGCACTGTAACCAGCGCAGATCATGTTGGCCGTGATGCTGCCGTTGAAGGACTCGCTGCTGTTGCATTTTTGCGTGGAGACGATGGGGAGGTTGACCGTGTGGAGGGTGGAGGGGAGGGAGGAGGGGGGGAGGGAGTTCGCGTTGAAGCTGGTAGCTCCCCAGCCTGACACCCGGCACAGCTTGCCCTCCGCTATGGAAGCGCTATGCCTGGGCAGTGGGGCGATGGCCACAAACCTGTTCAGGATGACCGGGGCCTTGAGCTGGAGAGAAAGTGGACAATGTGAGGACCCAGCTGAACTTATGGAGGATCATGCTGAGATATCGTAGAAAAAAGTCACACCCTCTCTCTCCCATATAGAACTACAATATCATTAACTGTATGCCATAGATAAGTGATTTCATATCAGACATACTAAGTAGTGAGAGGTGCCTGTTGATCAGTGATTCCCAAAGTGTGGGCCGCGCCAAACTAGTGGGTTGTGGAGGTACTGCAGGTAGGTCGCGATTTTTGCGGGCAATCAAATGGCTATTAGCAGGGCCACTTTTAGGGCCCTATCGTTGTACGGCGCTATCGTTTGCGCTGCGTTTGCGCGCCTCTTATGGCTATCTTCCCAGCATCTAAGCTATCGTCTGCCTCCACCGTCCAGTTTTGCGCTGTGATGACACAGGTGTAGGAGTGGCCCAGGCGTGTCGGTGGTCCTCTACAGTAGCTAATCATGTGTCTCGTGTAAGTGTCATTTAGTATGTGCCGAACGCAAAGAGAGGTTTGGGAGTTGCCCGTTCCAAAATAGGCGTTCCAGCGCAATTTGTTAGAAAAAATCGCCATGGGTGCTCTCAATTTTAACGCCAGGAAATAGCTGGTCTTAGCGGAAACGCAGACGTACGCCTGAGCGCAGACAGTCTCCACATCTCCGTGCAGTGCAGGAAATCCGTTGCTTGGATACATTTACGCACGGCATGGATGTCACTCTCCACTCGCGCCTGCACACACTCTTCTCTCCTCGGAATGCCACGTTGATTTTCAACTATAGCCTACATTGCAGAAAAAAAAATTGCACGCATGCAAGACCAGCTTCTCCACAGCGCAGATGGCGTGACGGCAGTCAATGGCTTAACCAGAGTGGACTAGGCTAGAAGTAAAATCTCACACATTCCTACCCTATTAAAGAAACAAATCTTTTTAGATGTGTAGGGCTATGTTATAGCCTATATGAACGAAACGTCTAATTACAGTAAGCGTACGCTTTGGGACATCACTGCGTAATTGCGCGGCGGCCCTCTCTCTCTTCCCTCTCTCGTTCTCTCTCTCTCCCCCCCCCCCTCTCTCTCTCTCTCTCACCCTCTCTCTTTTCTCTCTCTGTTTCTCTGCTTGCTCTCAGCAAGAAAGAAGCTGGTGACGTGATGGCGGTGACGCTGTGGCTTTTAAGGGGAGTGATCTCGCCTTGTGAATCCTTTATGGGCATAAACACGCCTATGGAGGTTTGCGCTGAGATGACTTGAAGCGCAGCGGGCCGACACGCCCACAATTAGGGCTTTGCGCGGCGCTATTCCAGCGCAAAACGGGCGCTAACGCAAAATTACCGCCGGTGGGAAGATAGAGCCCTAAAAGTTACAGTGAAGATCCTGTTATCAGAATAAACTAGAAGACCTAAGGCATCCATTGATACCAAGCATAACACGCTAGCTTGTCAGGAAGGGGGCTAAATAACGCTCCAAACACAGGTTAAACTTGGACGAGGGAAAACTATTTCAAAGGGGTTCCTTGACCTCTCAGCTCAATTTATCTGATTGAAGATTGGTTCAATGGGTACCACAAGTCTCCCCTTTACAGATAAGGTAGCATTTTTCACAGCCTAGCATTAATAGCTTGTGGATTGTTTTCTCCTGTTGTTGCTCATCACATTTTGTCTCAACAAATGTGTTATGCATGCAAATATTTCTGATGAGTAAAGCTGTGTTCACACCGAGATATATATTTTTCTCTCTGTCGCTCGATTGAACCCTTTGGAATCGCTCTGTTTAAATCGCTCGTCAACAGGCACAATAATTGACGGACATCTGGGGGCTATAACGTTACGCAATGTCATGATATGTGTGCACTACGAGCCACCGTAGTTGTTTACAAGCTAAGCCTATCAGCGTGCCCCTAATGCGAGCTCTATACCGGTAGTACAGACTTCACTTCATGTCAGCTGTCAGGCTGTCAATGAGCTGTCAATGCGGTGTGTTGCCACACAATAAACCAGCGGTTTGTCCAAGCCAGTGTGATCCTTGACTCACTCTCACATGGCAGCCAATCAGCGTTGAACAGCGAGTGACTGATGCCAGCGTAATTTCGCTCGAGTTGGGATATTTCATCTCGGGCGACGAGTGAATTTCCGCCCTATCGCTCTGTCTCTGTCGCTCGGACGCCCAGCGATTTTTCTCCTGGGCGAATATACGCTCAATTCGCTCGTTTGCATTGACTTTGTATGTAAACTCGATGCCAGCGAAAAACTTTAATAGGTCGGTGTGAACGCAGCTTAAGGGGGGAGTAAATGTTGGCAAATCGGCTTTTGCGTATTTTCCCTACATTTTTGTATGTGGATGGATTATTACTTTCCCTTATGCCCAAGTTTACATGCTCTGTTAATGAAATAAAAACATATAGGGAAATACATCATCTTAGTCATGTGTGCTGATCAGAGTTGTGATTAAAGGGCATGGGCCCCGGAAGATTTTCAGATTTAAAAGTGGGCCGTGACATTCTTAAGTATGGGAACCCCTGTGCTAACTAGATGATGCCCACAGTAGTAGCCTTATGCATGCTGTACCTTTATAAGCATGATATCATTATCATTGTTGTTGCTGGAACTGTTGTACTGAGGGTGCGGTATCAAAAGGTGGGGGATGAAAAACTGCTCTGTCCCCTCATACATGCTCAAAGCGTAGTCTCCTGCCACGATCATCATTTTATCCACCCTGAGGATGAAAGAAGATGACAGTCACCATGATGGAACGCAAGGAGAATAATATAAGGTGTCAAATGGAAAATTCAAAATAAGTCTAGAGTACAGTTCTCAATGGTATGATACTTGACGAACAGTTTTGTCCATAGCAAATCAAGCCTATATAGAGACTTAAAATGACATCACATCATCAGTTAATCCTATCATATTTGTGTCAAATCTTTTCATAATTAGCATAAGATTTTTTTTAGTTATGGCCAAAATGTCTTTTGTGAGGTCACAGTGACCTTGAACTTTGATCTTTGACCACCAAATTTTAAGCGGTTCATCCTTGAATCTAAGTGGACATTTGTGCCAAATTTGAAGGTATTCCCTCAAAGCGTTCCTGAGATATTGTGTTAACAAGAATGGGAGGGAGGGACAGCCGGCCGTGAGTGAGGTCACAGCGACCTTGAACTTTGACCACCAAAATCTAATCGGTTCATCCTTGAGTCCAAGTGGACATTTGTGCTAAATTTGAAGACATTCTCTCAAGGCGGCCCTGAGATATCATGTTAATGAGCATGGGACGGATGGACGGACGGACGGGCAACCCGAAACATGCCTCCGGCCATGGCTGTCACCGGCAGAGGCATAAAGACTACAACTATTCAGTGTTTGCCCTTGAATGGTATTCTGAAAAGCTTTTAGACCATCATGGGATACAATACATGTAACTTTCTATTGAAATCGAGTCTGATTGAAATTATATCAGTTTCTTGAGGCAGTGTGACCCAGCACACCTGTTCAATGATAGGGGAAACTCTATATTGGGCGTTTTAATAAATAATTAATTTACAAAATATAAACTGAATAATTAACACCATCATTCAAGAGTTTCAGAGGGTTTTTCTGTAGCTGTGGTCAGGGAGGAACCTCCATATGGGAGGAAGACGACACTGGGCCGGGCCAATTTCCAATATTTAACAAAAGACCAATATCAGTTTTCGGATATAATTATCTGAATGAAAAAGACAATTATGACTAAAGCAATCTGTGTCTTTCACCATGTTCATCTTTACACCTTCAGTCATTGTATTTATCGGAGCGCTTCCTTCTCAGCCAAGCAGTCGCTGATTCGGGGTCTGTATGAAAGTATTAGTCAATTAGCCTCAAGGCCATCAGATGCCTGAGTCAGAATCCAGTCCACGGAATCCAGTCCACGGAGTTCCACCACACAATACGTCTCATTGTGTCGTGCCTGTATCACTTTCATGTACTTTCTCTCAGCCTTGGTAAGTTACAGAATTGACAACGTGATATGGCTCTGCCGTCTCCTGGATCTGCTAATGAAACCCCACATAAACACACTAATACCCAAATGTCAAGTTGAGGTCCTGTGAGTCAAGTTTATTTTTTTCCTCACAGCTTCCTTAAACTTATGGGAATGTTCTCAGGGAAACATTACCGCAAAGCTAAATCAGGACAGTTGCGCAACACAAAGGTATATAGATTGTGTTGCAGTGAAGGTATGACTCAGGTTATTTTGCCATTTTAAATCAGGTTTGAGTGTTGACTGAGTAAGGGATAATATGGGTAAGTACAGTAAGTATATAAAGAAGAAGAAAATAAACCCTGACACAGTGATCAGCTCCCGCTTACGTGGCTTACATAAAATATTGATTAAAAAAAATATTTTGTTGATTTAAAACTGATTTTATTGCTTTTATTGCTAGAAAAATAGTTGTTTGGTTGTAATTCAGGTTAGACTGAACATTTCCATTGATGGTGAATTGAGACATGGTGAATATTGATGTTGATGTTTTTGTCCCCATTCCTCTGTAGGTTCCTTCTTTCCGGGGCGTTGCAGTTGACACGCCTGAAAACAATGAAGCTAACTTCACACTTGCTAACTAGCGTTAGCTTGGGCCTGCTGCTGCTAACACACCAGGCAGGTAGAAACAACAACACACCTGGATTCGTCTGAGATGTTTTCGAACAAAGAGAGAGGTGTTTTAACAACAGACTGCTAGCTGACTTTTTTGTCACAGGGTGTCACAAAAGAGCTGACAATGTTAAATTTACCGGACTTTCTTTCTGCAGAATGACATGACTGGGCGTGGCCTGATATACCTAACAGCGGTCTGTTATACAGAAATAACAGACTGCAGAATGATTGACCAATCAGAATCGAGTACTCAACAAGGCCGTGTAGTGAGACGAGATCATGTCTGATCTCCTATAATAAACACAGAAGTCAAAAGAGCAAACGTTGGACTCACCCCTTATTACAGTGTGCTGCAGTGAGTACCCAGTATTTGTTTATCAAGGAGCCCCCGCAGAAGTGCCGACCCCTGGTGGTCTGCACTGACACGATGTACTTGATAGTGTGTGGGGCTGGTGCGTATCCTCCCACTATGCGGCCCTGCATCTCGTGCGGCGGCAGGATGTGCGGATGCAATAGCTTTTGACCTGGGGTACAATGGAAAGAAAAGAGATTGAATTTCATCTTGGAGGAGGTAGTAGCCCAGACGGATCTTCCACAAGCCACTATGAGGCCATTTACACTTGGCGTTAACATGTGGTTTCTGCCATCAGATTGCAATCAGATTGTATTTTATCACTTCAGCCTGATTCCATTTACACCTGGCGTTAACATGCATTTTCTGCAATCTGATTGCAATCAGATTGCAGAAATGGTTGTCCTCTCAATCCGCATAAAGTTGGTGTATCCAGATTGAGAGGACACATTGCATTTACACTTGTGTTCAATGTGTACACAATGCATCCCTGACCACCTCCGGAGGTGGTTTGGCCGATCAGATTGCAATCCATCTTCAATGCGTTTTGGGGGTGTTTACACCTGGCATTTCAAGTGATAAAACACAATCTGATTGCAATCTGATCACAGAAAACACATGTTAACGCCAGGTGTAAATGGCCTCAATCTGATTGCAATCTGATCACAGAAAACGCATGTTAGCGCCAGGTGTAAATGGCCACACTGAGCAAACACACTCACAAATTGTAACATTATTGTAACATTGTAACATTATTGCTGCCATTGGAGCGGCAGCACGAGCAGCGCACAAGCCATAAAGAAAACACCAGAGTGAGAGGATTTTAGCGCATAGATGCTCTTTGCTTTACAGGTCATTAAGAAAACATCTCCGGTGGTGTACAGGGAGCATCAGTCAGGCCCTCATCATCTGTCTGATGTTAACAAAGCTGGGCGATGACACATTGATTTGATTTTGCTCGCTACTCTCTACGGAGCGGTTTAAGTCCTACGTGGAGATTTGTACTGTAGGTTGAACCCTTCCTGAGAAAGCTGGAACATTTACCATGCAGATCTTCGGAGGATATATTCGGAGATATCCTCAGAGAATGAGCCAAGTGAATCCTTGAAGCTTCCCGGAACTTCCCGCTAAAGCCCAACGCCTACAGTACTGTACATCAGAGATCATATACAGTAGAGGAATTTCTGGTGCCCCCCCCCCCCCCCCCCCCCCCACCCAAAGAGGTTTTAGCAACCCCCCAATGGCTTGATATATTTGAGTTCAGGGCAACTCTGACTGCATAATAACTCAAAATCAAGCAATTTTACTGTATCATTTTGGGGAATTTCAAAGTTAAAATCCCACATTTGTACAGTGCCTTCAAACGGGTTCCTTTCTACAATGATTGATATATTTGAGATCAGGACTACACACCAACTCAACATCAAGATTTTCTTTTCTTTTTTACTGTATCCATTTAGAGATTTTCAAAGTTAATTGAATCACTGTCTGAAACTTGGGGTGCTGTGAAAACGCCTGGCTCCATCATTTCTGACACTGACATATGATATATTTGTGTTCAGGAACCCTGACTAATACTATACATACACTGTATAGTATATACAGTAACCCAAAACTCAAATGTAGGCTACTACACACGACGGCGAGGATGATCATGCTTACTAACAACAGTGACGTCGTACGTGTATTTCATCCCCCAAAGGCCCATCGTGAGCGCCCAGATCACCGTGAAGACGCGAGTCCACGTATGCAAATCCACGATGACTGAGATGTTCCAGACGTAAAAACCCCCGAGGGATGAAAGGAGCACCTCTCCATCACCTTCTCACGTATTGATCCCACGCTATAATTAGCAGTAGTGGTGCGTGTGAAGGGCATAAAAGGTAACTGGAGACAATACACACAAGTGTCTCTTGGGTGTTCGTGAAATCAACACACACAAACATAGGTGAATTTGAAGCCATTATGCAAGGGTCTATTGGATCTCCTTTTGAACTTGATGGGCCTCGAAGGCATAACATGACATTTTCCCAATCAGGTGTCCGTTCATCACACGGCCATCTTGGTATAGGAACAACCCGCCATAACAAAGTGGTTGTAAATGATCTTCTAATAAATTAACGGGTGATTATAATCAAATTACAGCCGCAGCCAATGAGCTGTGTCCATGGGGGAAGCACCGTATTGGTAGGAAATGTTTGCGACATCATGGGAATATTAGTATACAGAGGACATTTTAGTTGTATGCGTTATTTAACGGTGTTAAAATGTTGTTTTTCTTAAATCATAATCTGCCAGTGGGGCTAAGATCTCTTGTTTCAATGCAAAGTGAACTGTTTTTCCCCCCCAGTCACCTTGTTTCAAGAGATTTGTCAAAACAAGCAACACTTGGAAACAAGTGAAATCATGCACATTATTATTATTATTATTATTATTATTATTATTATTATTATTATTAATATTATTATTATTATTATTATTATTATTATTATTAGCATTATTATTATTATTATTATTCGCATTATTAGTATTATTATCATTATTATTATTAATAATAATAATAATAATTATTATTATTAATTATTATTATTGTTATTATTATTATTATTATTATTATTATTATTATTTTACTCATACTACTACATTAAATGAATTGTTTGCATGAGATATTTTTGCAGTGCAGTGTCCTCCGTGATAGCCTAGTCTGCGGCATTGTCTCCGGTGAAAGTTAGCAGCTCTGTTTAGCCCCAGATTATCGTCTGTTCAAGATAAGATGTTTATCGGCGTCTTTCCTTTCTCTTTTTCCTCTCTTTGGCATAATTGTACATTCATAAAAGGGGGCGTTGGCCAACGTTGTTATTATTAGATGCCAATCTGTTGTTCCTGAGGTTTCAAATTCTTTTGCTCGTGAACAAAAGTGTAATAAGCCTTTTTATAATAGCAAGGTATCTCTATTCTACTGTGCAATAATGTGACTGTCACTGTGACTTTCCCTGTGCAATTTAATCTATTATTATTTGCCACTGACATTAGAAAAATGAAACAATAGTATCAGCAATGTTGACATAGCCTGATATGGTTGCTGTTATATTACAGTTATTCTCAAGTCTTCAAAATACAAAAATCTTTGATTTATATATCCCCATCTCCCATAACCCTATCTCTGTGCTTATCTGATCTATGATTCAAAGCAATAAAAACCTCATTCATGCCCATATGGCCCTGAGTCAGCAAGACCATCTCATGGGAGTATTATAGCAGAGTATAGTAGGGAGTATAGTAGACCACGCGTGCTATAGATTGCAGTCAAAAATGAATTGTTGTATTCGTTGACAAAGGGGATAACAACCAGACCATTTTCGTTACACATCCAATTTATGAATAATGACAAAAAGCTACTGTAGGGGTACTCATAATTATGAGTATGTTGGGCTTTGTCGGTATGTCATAGTCTAGTCCTGTTTACTTGTATAGCCGCTTATCACAAGCATGTCTCAAAGGGCTTTACATAGCATCATACAGTATCTCATATACATACTACATCACATATATACTGTATCTACACACATCATTTACATCATATCAATTCTACACATCATTTTACTAGATTCAATTATATGATTATACTATGATACTACACAAACACAGCATGTCCTTGGACTGTGGAGGGAAAATGGAAATGGAAATGGAGGAAACCCAAAACAAGCACGGGGAGAACATGCAATTGCCACTAGAGATGGAACGATATGAACATTTCATATCACGATTATAGTGACCAAAATGATCACGGTTATCAGTATTATCACGGTTTGTTAAAATGTGCTGAAAATGTTCAAAAAGTACTAATACGACTCACAGAAATCATTTCACCAAGTTTTATATTGAAAACTCAGACCCAAAAAGGATCGATACACTCACTGAAATAATTTCTCCCAAGGCTTCACGTTTGCATCTGGGAGACGGTTGCAGACTTTGGTTGATGATGGACAGTATTTACCATGTTTTTCAAAGCACTGTAATCATGGTACCACGGTAATCACGGTACCACGGTTTTAATGATAATAAAAATCTGAAACGGTACGGTTATCGTAAGGAATTTTATCACGGTTATCATTAAAAACGGGTTAAAATCATTACATCCCTAATTGCCACACAGAACCAGGACCAGGGTAGAGATTCAAACCCACAACCTTCTTGCTACGAGGCAACGATACTAACCCAGTGAGCCACCGCGGTGCCCCCGCTAACCGTAACAAAACACATGAGATAAGGCATTCCATAACATTCTCAGTGAACTTTCATTATTGGAAGCTCCTCGGAAAGTGGTAACCGAGCTCAGCTGCTGTCACGCAGGCACAAGATAAGGTCTAAAAAGGAGATAGAGGGTTGAAGGTTACTTACAGCTCACAGCCAGCAGTTCCAGCAGGAGACATAGTAAAAGGGAGAGCAGTTCCATGGCGAGAGCGGCTGTAACACGGAGAGACACTTTACCTGTGTGCTACAGTAGTCAAATCTTAAGTGGAAGGCAACCCACCAGCACTCTCGGGTTTCTTATAGTTCCAATTTCTGTTTCCATGGTCACGTTCTCGTAGTACAACTATGTATAATTGACGCATGCACGCCCCCTTACTACCTCACCTCTTTGTTAGAGTAGGCTTTACGGTAAAAAGGTGGAGGATATTCTGTGTTTACTGTACGGTCATCTTATGTACAGTATATCCAAATACTTCCTTGAGTGGAGTTTCACTGCATCACATGTGCGACCACTTTGATATACTATTCCTCATAGGCAGTTCTAGGCTTTGCCACCAGGTTAAGATAGACCAATTAGTCATAACCGGGTCATGACTAGCATAGACATAGACGCACCAGGCAAGACTGCCCTGTAAACAAATGCGAGTGAACCGGGGAGCGGCAGTTTTCCTGGATGAAAAGCACTATCGTTTACATTTCTCGTTTATCATCATATACCGGTAATGTTCATTCACTTTGAAATACTAGGGGGGAAGGGGAGGGGAGGGGGGGTATACGATTATTTTTTTAAGTACTAATAATTTACCATCATTGAGAGGAAATTGAACAAAATTGGAAAATACAAATGAAATAGTGACACACAGCCAGTATGCTTTCTATATTTTATAGCAGTGAAAGGACACGATGTTATACAAGATAACGTTACTCAAAGACAGACAAGGCAAAAATAGAATGGAGTAATTGTTGGTGTGGCACCGTTAAAATTTAAATTTAATTACTTTTTTCCCTTTGTGGTATGGCTGTCAGTTCCAGTCTCAATGAAATTATAGATAAGTACAGCACTATACGTGTATGTGTGTGTGTGTGTGTGTGTGTGTGTGTGTGTGTGTGTGTGTATATTTATTTATTTGATTTTGAAACCTCTTCCACTCCACCCCTCCCTACCAGAGACCATTTTTTGTCTTTTTTAGGGGGCAGGGGATCTTTATGGGGAGATTGAAGCCATCCCCAAGTAATCAGTAGTAAGCACTGTTTTGGGGGGTGGGAGAGGGGGGAGGAAGGTTAGCTTTAGGCGTGGGGGGGTGGGAGAGGGGGTGAAGGTTAGGTTTAGGTGTGGGGAGGGGTGGGGTGGGAGAGGGGGTGAAGGTTAGGTTTAGGTGTGGGGGGGTGGGAGAGGGGGTGAAGGTTAGGTTTAGGTGTGGGGGGGTGGGAGAGGGGGTGAAGGTTAGGTTTAGGTGTGGGGGGGTGGGAGAGGGGGTGAAGGTTAGGTTTAGGTGTGGGGGGGGTGGGAGAGGGGGTGAAGGTTAGGTTTAGGTGTGGGGGGGGTGGGAGAGGGGGTGAAGGTTAGGTTTAGGTGTGGGGGGGTGGGAGAGGGGGTGAAGGTTAGGTTTAGGTGTGGGGGGGTGGGAGAGGGGGTGAAGGTTAGGTTTAGGTGTGGGGGGGTGGGAGAGGGGGTGAAGGTTAGGTTTAGGTGTGGGGGGGGTGGGAAAGGGGGGGAGGTTAGGTTTAGGCGTGGGGGGTGGGAGAGGGGGGAGGAAGGTTAGCTTTAGGCATGGGGTGGGAGAGGTTAGGTTTAGGCGTGGGGGTGGGAGAGGTTAGGTTTAAGCGTGGGGTTTGGGAGAGGGGGGAGGTTAGGTTTAGTCGTGGGGGGTAGGAGAGGTTAGGTTTAGGCGTGGGGGGTGGGAGGGGGGGGTAGGTTTAGGCGTGGGGGGTGGGAGGGGGGTTAGGTTTAGGCATGGGGGTGGGAGAGGGGGAAGGTTAGGTTTAGGCATGAGGGGTGGGAGGGGGGTTAGGTTTAGGCGTGGGGGTGGGAGAGGGGGGAAGGTTAGGTTTAAGCGTGGGGTTTGGGAGAGGGGGGAGGTTAGGTTTAGTCGTGGGGGGTGGGAGGGGGGTTAGGTTTAGGCGTGGGGGTGGGAGAGGGGGGAAGGTTAGGTTTAGGCGTGGGGGGTGGGAGGGGGGGGTACGTTTAGGTGGGAGGGGGGGGGTTTTGGGAGGGGGGGTAGGTTTTATGCGTGGGGGTTGGGAGAGGGGTGTTAGGTTTAGGCGTGGGGGTGGGAGAGGGGTGTTAGGTTTAGGCGTGGGGGTGGAAGAGGGGTGTTAGGTTTAGGCGTGGGGGTGGGAGAGGGGGGAAGGTTAGGTTTAGGGACTCCGAAGGAGGTCTTCGACCCTCAGGGCTCCCCATCCCACCCAGACTCACCAGTAGCGAACACACTGAGAAAATCCCTCATCCCACCCCACAGCATCTGCCCGCACCGTCGCTCTCTGACCAGAGGGGGCTGCCTTTCTCTTGGAATTGACGACAAGGGCTCTGGGCATAACGTCGGTAATTGACGAGTTGGGAGTGAGAATGGGCTGACGGTTCAGCTTCCAGGTGTGAATGTGAACAGGGCGCTCCTGAAAAAGAGAGCATTGATCTCAATGATGAGTCTCAATGAGACTCCCCCTGTATAAATAAAGGTTAAAAGAAAGGTCTCACAATGGTTCCCAAAGGTTCAAACCCACGGCCCAAGGTTGTTAGTCAGGTTCTCTACCGAGTGTAACTGTACTAACAACCAGACTGTTACACGTGTTATAGAGGCTATTTTGCACAGGTATATACACACAGGTGTGCATTGAGATTTTGTCTTGCCCTTCGGTTTGCCTCGGGCACAAAAAGTTTGAAAACCACTGTCCTAGAGGTCACAATAGGTAATTTTATACAACGAGGTCAAGTTTCGAAAAATAGTCTCACGACAATTAAATGGCTACTATGGGGAATAACATCATCCCACATGAATACAATTGGGCTCATTGAATCCACAAGAGTCTCATCTTTCCAGTTGTACCCAACTTATGCAATTCCATGACTGTTTATTGACCCCAGTATGCAGAAATATTCAAATAGAACAACACATTTATATGGCATGCAAAAAACTGCATGGTTTTTGACAAAAAAATTGCATGGGATTAGCATGAAGTGGGCATGTCTGTAAAGGGGAGACTCGTGGGTACCCATATCTAGTGTCCTCTAGAGCAGTGGTTCTCAAATGGGGGTCCGTGGCACTTTGCTAGGGGGTCCGCGAAAGGTTTTCAGGGAAATAAAATTATAAACTTTTTTTTTTGCAAAAGCTACATGGTTAAATGAAAATATGTTATGCTTTAAATCTAAAATGGTCCATGGATTACATTCTAATTCAACAAACCTATCAATTTAAAAGTCAAGCACGTTACCGTGGAAACAATTAAGCTTAGCCCAAAATCTATCTTGTAAGCGGTCCTTGGCTGAAAAACATTTGAGAACCTCTGCTCTAGAGAGAGTGGCGGACCAAAATGCATGACTCATTAGCCTGAATTTGAAAAAGTTATGCATTTCTTTATTTGCAAAGCCTTTGGAAAAGCCCATAAATCATAGATTTACTGCATTATTTCATATCAATGTGAAGAATTTGGCTGATAATGATAACCGATATTAACATTGCAACATCTGACCGATACCGATATGACCGATATGTTAAAAAATGACTAACATCGGCCGATACCGATATGATTGCCGATATATCGTGCATCCCTAAACACAATAGGAAGTAACTGGCTGACCACTGTGTTGGAACATAAGGTGAATAGTCTCTGAAAGACAGTCATGTCGGCCGCGGAGGTGGGCATCTGATTACATGTAGCGTTACGGTAACATCGCGAGTGCTATTCCTGCCAGCTACGCTCAATATCTGACATGGATCACCTGGTGAACGTTTTAGGATCAGATCATCATTTAGGATTTATCATGGTATCGTCTCCCCTAATTGATTTCAGCACAAAGTATGAATGCCTTTGTATCAGAGCCAACCGGGTCCATTGCTCCGCATCTATTCTAAGGGCTGAGGGCGTCATTAAAAATGGAGCACAGCCCGGCTCTCGCGGGTCTCATCAGCGCCATCATCCCTCCGTGGACTTCCTGACATCGGCTGGCTAATGGCCCCTCCCTGTGCCTGATAACCGCAAAGCTAGCTTTATCTTTCTGTAACTCATCTCTCTCTCATCCCCCGCGGGTGCTGACTGCTGCCTTTCTGCCACACGACTCCGCTCCTCCTCAGTCCCCGTGTTGGTCATCACTGCACATGGCCGCCGCCGCCACCGCTGGCCCTCACATTCGTCTGTCTGGAACTGGAATGAAAAGGCGATGTATAATCAAGCACCTACCTCAGCGCTCTGACCCCTGACCTCTCCTCTGTGGCTCCAAAACATTGATTTACTGGGAGATCCAAGGGCTGATTAAGAATAGAGAGCCAAAGTGGAACGTCACTTCCTGCTTCAGCACTGTACCAGAGATTTTCATCCGCCATTTATTTTCCCATACACATTTCGTAAAATGCGTATAAAAATAGTTTTACTGGTTCAAACCAAACGGTACAGATATATTTAGAAACAGGAGAGATCGCATAAGATTTCACGGGGACCAAAACGTAAAAAGAATGCGGGTGTAAAGAAAATATTTTTTCAATGTTGTTGTTGTTTTTTTTGGTCTGAGTGAAATGTTCTATGGTCTCTCCCGATTCTAAATATAGCTGAATTGTTTGGTTTGACCAAGTAAAACTATTTTTATAAGCACTTTACGAAATGTCTATGGGAAAATAAATTGCGGAAGAAAATCTCTGGTACAGTGCTGAAGCAGGAAGTGACGTTCACTTTGCCTCTCTATTGAAATGTGGATTGAAGGCCTACAAAAGGGGCTACAACTCTGCATCAGAACGTTCCTAATGTTGTGTACATTTGGTGTACTCTAACTACACATCCTATGCTTTCCATCTCCACCTTGGTGTATTTTTTACATCGTTTTTGAGGCTGAGAAAACGGGCAGAATCTGTGATGTGGCTTGAGGACAGCGTTAGGTCAAGTAGTCTACCAGCTTATCTGTATGTGTTTGTGTCAAATGGCTTGTTAACAGTAGCCTAGATTCAGGTCACTTTGATGTCTTTCTGTCTGTGAAAGAAGAACAAGCAGTGTCACATTACCTGACTTCTCACGGTCACACAAACAGGTGTTGTTCACATCTACTGTAGCCCACCTACTATACCTACACCCAGAGCCGTGTATATAGACAGAGGAGTCGCGACATCTCCATTCACTCCAATGGACCCGTTTTTTTACTCTCAAGAGTTCCAGGAAGTAAGGCTCTGGATTAAGCAACACTGTCGACCAGTGTTACTGTTTCAAGTAAAACTATTTCATAAGCATTTTACGAAATGTCTAAGGGGAAATAAATGGCGGATGAAAATCTCTGGTATACAGTGCTGAAGCAGGAAGTGACGTTCACTTTGGCTCTCTATATAGCCTCACAATATAAATATGCTTCCCTAACTCGTCTGCTTCTTTATCGACATTTCTTCCTTTATGACTGGTAGAGATTTACAATCATAAGAGTAATCAATAAGAGATAAATCCTTTTACCTGCATTAACCTAGTCAGTGTACCTCATGAAAAGTATGTGTCCCTAATATTTTGTACATTCAGTGTATGTTACATTTTGTCCATCACTATATATGGGTGTGGTTTTCTGTCCTGTCCTTGTAGACATATACAGTGTAATTGGCCAACATCTCTGCATGTTGTAACATGTGCGATCTGTGATGTAACAGTGACATCTAAATACGAGCTGAAA
Source organism: Poromitra crassiceps (assembly GCF_964638095.1). Taxonomy (NCBI): domain Eukaryota; kingdom Metazoa; phylum Chordata; class Actinopteri; order Beryciformes; family Melamphaidae; genus Poromitra; species Poromitra crassiceps. The sequence continues at coordinate 23,031,851 of NC_139637.1, forward strand.
TTAAAGCCTCCTACCTGTGAAATATTTACCTCAAATATCATTCTCAAATTCATTTTTGCGCAGTGAGGGCTGTAATGAGAGCGTGAGACAGAATTGGTTTATTCTTTGTGTTGCTGTCTCTTTCATGGGAAACGTGCAGGACGGACTTACGGCACAAGGAGGGACTTCAACCAAACCGGGAAAAGGACTGACTCACACTACTAGGCAAACAAATACTCAGGACAACCAGGGAGTAAATAAAGACAGGTTAAAAAAACAACGTGATTATTTATATATGTATATATATATATATATATATATATTCTTCAATTTGCATAATGACAATTTCACATCACCCATTGATTTGTCAAAGATTACAATCCAGTCTCACGGCAGATTGTGATGTGATGTGATGTGATGTGATGTGATGTGATCTGATCTGATGTGATGTGGTGTGGTGTAGCTGAATGACCACACCACTGTGCTGTGGGCTTCAAGGTATTTGTGCTGCATGAGTCTGGACAGACATGGATGTAGACTGTTGACTTGTTGGCGGAGGCATATAACCGCGATGTGGTATTTCAATTTTTCCCGCAATGTTTTTTCAACTCAGAATGTTTTATGGTCACGATTCTCTAGCAGGTTGGTTTGGTTCCTGGCTTAAACTCTTTAGCTACAGTACGGATTTTTCAAGAAGTGATTGAGAGAAAAAAGAATGGGGAAATACTCTGCGTACGTGTGTTGAAACCCCTTCTCCTGGCATGGCCAGTCAGCAATGTATAGCCACAACGCTACCGAAGCTATAGGTTAAAAAAAATCCCACCCACGTGCTGAAGTATAGGCGGTGCAGGTTGCGCAGGCCCTTCTAGTCTAGTAGGACATTATAAAAAACTATAATTATTATTATAGGACACTATTTCAACGGGGTAACAACGAAATTTGTTTATTAGACACCTTGAGGAGTACAAAAATCTATGTTAGAAAAATATATCTTTCGGGTGCGCGGGGACCCCCCGTTCCTACTAGACTATTCTCCCCTGCCACCCTCTCCATATACATAGGCTACTCCTGATTGTTCTATCCTCTCATGCTACAAACAGACATTGTGCTACAAACAGACACCTCGTTTCCCTCACCCCCCTCCTTGTCCACCACCCACATGCCCCTAGCCACACCCACATGCCCCTAGCCACACCCACATGCCCCTAGCCACTCCCCGTAGTAACCCCTCGAATCTTGATTCTCTAATCAGGGATACTCGACTTGCTTTGCCCGGGGGCCACTTTCGTGAAATGATAGAAGGCCAGGGGCCAGTTAATAAACAAAAAATACACATTTTTCTGTAGCGGATTGTAGGTTTTTGGGGTTTCAGCCGGAGTTTAGTCTGACAATGTTGTGCACACCGGATAGTTCGTTAGGTTAAGTTAGCTAGGTTAAGTACATAGTGCCTGGGTAGCGAGCAGACGGCGGTATTTGACAATTTAGCTGGAGCTCAGTCAAAAACTTTATTTCACGTTAGTTTTTTATTGTGAATTAGATTCTAATTCACAATGAAAACTAACGTGAAATTATTAGAAAATGGTCGAGGGGGCCTATAACTATGTCCTCTTTTTCTTAGCTCCTTGCCCCCTTCCCACCACGCACATCCCATAGCCACTCCCTCTAGCCACCCCTCAAATCACACATGGGCAAAATACGGCCGCGAGATCAGAGGCAATCAGATCTCAATGCGCATTGGGTGCGTCGTTCAGACCTGTACTTTACTGAGATCAGAGCGCCAAAGATCAGATCTGGGCCGTTTAAATGCCAGGTGTGAACAGGGCCACAGACTCCGGCACTCTGCAATGCCCGCCCCCCTCCTCCCTCTCTCTCTCTCTCTCTCTCTCTCTCTCTCACTCACTCACTCACTCACTCACTCACTCAAAAGGCGCAGCTGTATATCTGTTCTTCACAATAAGAATCCTCCAGTTAGTTTGTCAATGAAAGCCTGCCTGCCTCAGCACTCAGCAGGAATGTTTCAACACGCTCCAAACGAGTGAAAGTGATCAGCATGAAACGGTGAAATAGCAGATATATCAAAACAGAAACTAAACTAAAAAAGAGAGAGAAACAAAACTAATAAAGCTACAAAATAGCCTACAGCCTTTTAAAAATGTCTTTTCCTGGTTCGCTCGCACACATGCTTGTTTCGAAGAGGAGAAGGCAGAAGGGGGGTGAAGTGAGACACACCCACATCGCCGCAGCCATAGCTGAACTGCACGCAGCGGCCACTGCCATCTCGCAGGTGTCTGTCTGAATCCAGCCTTATCCCTAGCCCCGCCCCCCTATCCCACCACCCACATCGCCCTAGCCACTCCCCCTACCCACCCCTTGAATCCCGACTCTCATAGGCCATGTTCACATTACAGGCAAATCTGATTTGCTGATAAAGTCATTAATCATCATTATCTTGATTGGTTTCCCAAATCTGATTTGGGAGTGTGTCCGCACTGCCACAAATCTGATTCTCAAGTCGGATCTGTGTGTCCAGACCTAAACAGCCTATCTGCATGGGTTGCTATGGTAACGACGTGGGCGTCAGTAAATACGTACGTTGGTGACGTGGTTTTCCTGCGCAGAAGCATTTGACGATGAGTTGCGAGTGACGTTCAAATCAGATTTGGTGGATCTGCGCGTCCACACTGAAGTCACATCAGTCAAAAGCAGATTGGAAACTACCTCCATATGTGATTTGGGACAAGTGACACAGATCAGACTTGGAGCGTCCAGACAAACCAATCTGGATAAAGTCATTAATAGGTCACTAAAGTTCACAAATCAGATTTGGCCTCCTAGTCTGAACATGGCTATAGTCTACCGCCTTCCTATCCCTAGCTATGGCCCCTTTTAAGTAGTCCCGCCCCCTCCTTACCCCCCACCCCCACCACCGACACCCCCTATAGCCACTCCGCCTACAAACCCCTTAGATCCCAACTCTGTACCACCTTCCTATTCCTAGCTACGGCTACCTAGCTACGGCTACCTAGCTATGGCTACCTAGCTACGGCTACCTAGCTATGGCTACCTAGCTACGGCTAACTAGTCTCTGCTACAAACCTTGAATGCTACAAACGGACCTCTCATGGTATAAATGGACGGATGGACGGGCACACATCATATAGAAGAGGCTGCACCACTTAAAAATGCAGATAGATCATTGAGAAACCAGTGGTCATGTGAATGAATAACGGGACTTTATAACGTGATTTTAGCCATGTAGCCCGGTCATTTGAGAGCTTGTGCTCGGTAATCACCCAATTTTGAGGAAACAATGGATGAGAGTAGATAGGGAATGCCATGGTGTGGTGCCATGCCTCGAAAACTCCATGCGTGGCTCCACCCACAGCCATGGCTTCTGACAGCCGTGAGCGTAAGTTTGCCCTCAGTGACCCCATGCCTCACCCCAACTAGTGTCCTCTAGAGAGAGAGTGGCGTCAGCGGAGGACCGAAATGTGAGACTCATTAGCCAATGAACAGCCAGGAATGGGTCTCGCGCTACTTCTGCATGCTAAAATAAAGCTGATAATGTACAATTTGATTCAAGGGATGAAAAACCCTTTCAAAGTACAACACAAACTGTCTATTTTGCTGCAACTCGACAGTGCTGCTTTTTTTACTCAAGAGTTCCGGGACCAATACTTCCTGGAAAAAAACTTATACGGCTCTGACCCCAACCACCTCTAAGAAACCCAACGGTAAAAAAAATAAAAAATCTCTACCCTCTGGGGGCAGGAAGAAAATCCATTTCCGCTTCCTGCAAGCTCTGCCATTGGTTCAATTCAACCTAGTCTCATGTGGTCAGACCGAACCTGCGATCTGCAATCTCGAATCTGCGATCTCAAATGCCTCCGCCGCTGTGAAACAACAACAACAACAACAACAACAATGCTAGCTCGTTGCTACACGCTGAAAATGGCACGTTTACTACACACCGGTTGACTCGGTTGACACTCATGTCACGTCCATTCCATTTTGATCGGGTAAAGTGCAGCATGCGAGCCTGCCCCCTACTGTATGAGCTGTGTTAGTGCAGCATGCGAGCCTGCCCCCTACTGTATGAGCTGTGTTATTCTGCTTTTCACTGAGCTTTTATTGGGGATTCGGAATAATGGATGGTCGGAACAAAGGGCAGTCCATGTGGTATATCTTCCATTCAGGACAGATCATTTTTGGATTTGTGACGATTCACAAAAATCATCAACTTTCAAATTGCAGCTACTGGTAACAGCATTAAGAATGCTCTTTCGTGATTTTTTTTGTACCTGAAATGTATGTACCGGTAAACAGTGTTGCGGGTAACTCATTACAAAAGTAACATATTACATGTAATATATTACTTTTAGCAGTAACTCAGTAATATAACTTATTACTTATATGATTTCAGTAATATTATACCAGTTACCAGTAACTCAAGTTACAAATTGAGTTACTTTTTCTTTTAATCAAAGCACATGTTTAAATAAAGATACAATCATTTCCTAATCAAACTGTGTGTTTTTATGCAAATAACCACTATAGATGAGAATAACAAAGGAAAAGAATAACATTTAGAATTTTGGATGGTTTACACTGACTTCTAGGCGGTTGAAATTATTTTTCGGGATGGTTCCGGGGCGGTGATGTCATTCTGCTGCTGCTGTCGTTTTGGTAAAAGTAATGCAAAAGTAGTGTCAATAAGTAACGAGTTACTCTACACAGACAGTAATATTGTAAAGTAACTAAATGAAAGTAACTAGTAATATGTAGTACATTACATTTTGAAAGTAACACTGCCGGTAAATGTAAGGTGACAGAAAAAAAACTGAAGTGAATCGCTGTTGGCCTCTTGCTGTGGATTATGTAAGATTCCCAGGCCCATAAAGCACACGAAAAAGAAAAGGAGAAAAAAAAAACAATTTTCTATCACTCTATACTTCCTTACTATAACTCACCTGAGATCTGTTCGATCGCAGTTTTATCGTGATAACAAAGGCGCGGATCTTGGTGGTAACTGTAGAGGTGTTCAATTTCCAGTTACCTTCATTTCCCAAGGTGCGAGCGGAAAACTAAAGCCTAGAAATGCACATAATACAAGATGAGACAACAGCATTGTCACGTACTAGGTCAGCGTCATTGTTTGTGCTGTGGGACAGCCTCACGACAGAACAGAGAAATAGTGTAAACAAAAGAATTAGACAAAGATACAGTTACATTATAAAAGGACTCGGCAGAGTCTTGGGCCACAGCAGTCGAAGATACAGTGCCCTAAACGTGGCTGTGTGGGCTGCCATTGGTGAGTAGCAATCTTCATTTAATAATTGATCACCCTTATTTGTATAATAAGTGTCTTAATACATTGTATTGCTGGACTGTTATCACCAATAATAGGATTGAGCTATTGTTATAACATTGTAAAACAAGTAGATTGTCAACTTTTTTGTCATCTTGATTAGTAGAAAATCTTTATAACATTTATAACTGTAATATACCGGATCTGTGTCGGCGTTAAATAGCTGAGACATCTCATGCATTAGGATGGCTTCATCTTCCATGTCACACAAAGATAACAGGATTCGGTCAGGATCATCTGAAGTGAATTATTTTGAAAAGTATAAATCTGTATATAAGCTGCTGTACTTCCTGTTTCCTCATTACAGGTGAAAAAGATCAAAGAAAATGGGTGCGCTAGTAACGTATGCTGTGCTGCTACTTTTGGCTTTCTCAATAACAGGTAAGTTCCTCCATACACTCTAAATGCACTACTATTGCTCAGTCCTTATTGGACGCTATGGATTCATAGATTAGGTATAGATTGCTGAAATTAAATAGATGAAATAAAATAAGGATGTTAGAGAACATGGCAGAATAAAAAAATCTGAATTCATTATAGGTTATTTACTTTTGCATTTACAATTTCAATTTCCCATTTGGCAGAGCCTCTGATCCAAAGCCAGATACATAGAGATGTTAATGTTGTGCCAGTGATCGGTGTTGGGCAATAACGCACGACTCACTAACACGTTACTGTAACTTTATTACTTTCCCCAGTAACTAGTGTAAGGGATTACAATTTCCCAAACAGCCATTATTATATTACAGTTACTAATCCAAGTCACTGCATTACTTTCTCATGTGCTGGAGATGGGTTTGGCCATGTGATGCTACTGCGTTGCCAGAACGCGATTCGTTTTTTGAGCTAGGTAGACATATACATAAAAGGTTTTTTATAAAAAGTTGTATTACTACTAGGAGTAATAAGTAACTTATTACACTGCCAGTGTGATTATGTAACCTGAATTTTTCCCACAGTCACCAGTGACCACAGGACTGGCTCAGGATTTGCCTCAGAAACGTTTTTACAGACCGACTCCATTGTGCGCAGCATGTTTCAGGACATGAAAATCCTATGATGAAATTGCCTACGTGGACGGGCGGCGGGCGGGTGGCGGTGTCTGTTTGTCTGTCAGTCACAATTTTCATGACATTTTGTGACTTTCGTGACGTCCAATACCACACCACCCAGCCCCCACAGATACCAACTAGCAACCCCCCTCCCCCCTACACACACACACACAGACTCGGCATAGCGCCACCTACTGGCAAACACATGAAGTCGTTTATCTCGAGAACCATTTGTCGGATCGACTTCGATCGAGTTCGGTGCCGAATTTCGCATTATCAGCGTTGGAGCGCCCAGCTACTGCGTTGCCAGAACACGATACATTTTTTGAGCTAAGTAGCTGACCATAAGCTAGGTAGACCACCATAGCCCACCATGTACGTTCTCAGACCCGGAAGTGTACGCGTACAGATCCGGAAGTGTATGCGTACAGACCCCTGACAGAACCGATAAACTTTCTATACCTATTCCTTCAAAAATAAAAGCAGTTAGTGCTAGGCAGGCGAGCACTGCAGCGGCCAAACACTGATGTTAGCTATAGCTATTGTAGATAGCAAAGTCTGCATTAGCAAGCTAACGTTTGATACCTCCGGGGGGACGACAGTGGGTAACGTAGGTCCAGGACAAGGTCCTGGCGGGGCGGGTGTCTAACCCTAACCGTTAGCCAATTTTTTGACTTGCCGCAGGTTTTCAGGAAGAAGCAGTTGCGGCGACCAATCAAACGAGTGGCATGGCTTTCTTACAGAAAGGCTTCCTTACATAAAGGCTTCAGGGCTAACTTGTCCCATGTGCAGTTCAGTGACAAATTTTGTGGAATTCTGTATAGCGCCACCTACTGGAAACACAAAAAGTGGTTTACGGACCGTTCGTCTGAGCGACTTCAAACTTGGGGAGTGTGCAGCTGGGAACCCGACAGAGTGCAGTGCCGAATTCTGTGCAATTCAGCATAGCGACACCTACTGGCAACACAAAAAGCGGTTTATCTCGAGAACCATTCGTTCGATCGATTTTTAAACTTGATACACATAGATCACACATAGATTACACACAACACAATACTGGACCAGAGTCCCAGCAAACTAGAATTGAAGGCCACGTAGCAGCTTCTAGTAGTCTATGTTAAAAGGCTCTTTCACAGAGCATGTGACCTACATGAGAGAGAAAACATACATGTGCAGGTTTAGCTTGGGCGGTGTTCTCTTTAGAGTCAGTTAAGACACATTTGAAGTGAGTTTGATTTGATTTTTAGTTTCTTTCATCTTATGCAGCTCACAGACAATTGGGTGATCATGTTCTGTCGCCTAAACGAAATGAGCTCATATAAAACAAGGAGCAGTTTGAATGTCTGACACATAGGCTATCCTCCTTACTGTCTACAGGTGCATCTGCACAGAGGATTATTGGGGGCCAAGAGGTTCAGCCGTACTCCATCAAATATCAAGCGTCCCTGCAGTATGAGTCCAGGCAACACTACTGTGGAGGGACCCTGGTCCACCCTCAGTGGGTGGTGTCTGCTGCCCACTGCTGGAGACCGTAAGTACTGACACTGACTCCAACCACACACAAGGTAGATTATCATTCCAGTAAACGCCATCTGATGATAGGGAAGTGCTCAACGCAAGGATTTCCATTCTAAATTCTGTGAGTGTGTGTGTCTCTGTGTGTGTGTGTCTCTGTGAGTGTGTGTGTGTGTGTGTGTGTGTGTGTGTGTGTGTGTGTGTGTGTGTGTGTGTGTGTGTGTGTGTGTGTGTGTGTGAGTGTGTGTGTGTGTGTGTGTGTGTCTGTGTGTCTGTGTGTCTGTGTGTGTTTAAGAGATAGAAGTGAGATAAAAAGATGCATTTCGGCTTTCAAAATGGCTGCCTGTGTACAATAGTCATATAATACCTTTGGATGAATTTTCATAGGTAAACCGTATGAGACAGCAGAATATTGCCATGATCAGAATCAGCTTTATTGGCCAAGTACGTACACATACAAGGAAATTGGCTCCGGTTTGCTTAATCGAGTGTTTTTGTGTGACATTTTGACTTTCTTTGGGATGGGGGTATTTTTACCCAGGCTAGGGTATTTTACCTTTATTGGATAGGAAAGCAGGTAGACAGGAAATGTAGGGAGAGAGGGGGTGACATGCGGCAATGGGCCGCGACCAGGTGAGCCACCAGGGTGCCCCCATTTTGGTATTTCTTAGAGGTTAAATTCTGAGGCTTCTTATCTGACTGTTTCCGTTTTGCCCCTCAGGCGCAACTTAATGAAGGTGGTGTTGAGTGAACACAACCTGAACGTAGCAGAGGGTTTTGAGCAGGTCTTCAATGTCTCCAGGATATTTGTCCACAACTATAACTACAAGTCGTTCAACAACGATATCATGCTCATCAAGGTAAGCCGAAAGGGGAAAATCGACAGCCAATATTGGATAGTCACACACTACAGGTTTTAATGGTAGAAGACTCCCGCAAACCCTATTACACTCACGATTGCTCCGTCAGCATCTTGTAGTCAGCATCTTGTAGCTGTGGACCATAACTTTTGTGTTTGTGTTGTTGCAGCTGGAGAGACCAGCAACAATCAATACCAACGTCGAGCCGGTCCTTCTGCCTGATGAAAGCACTCCCGCGCTGAGGCGTGAAACCTGCACCGTGAGCGGCTGGGGTGTGACGCAGATCTACAGCTACGTCCTCTCGCCTGTGTTACGCGCCGTGGACGTGGACATCATCCAATACTGCTACTACTACTACTGGGGCAGGATCACTCAGAACATGCTGTGTGCCGGCTCCCGGTACGGCGGCAAAGACTCCTGCCAGGTACAAAGAGATCACTTTAAAAAAAAAAAAAAGATTTTTTTACAGATACAGAATACTTTATTTATCCCCGAGGGGCAATTCTTCTGGGTTCGCTCTCAGAGTGAGGAGAGCAGAACCAAGTCGCCACATAGCAGCGCCATCAGATTCATTGGACAATGCATTTAAATGAAATACACTCAGAATTCACATTATTACTAATTAGAAAAGTAATAAGGGCACACTTCAATATTATACAATACAGATACATTTGTTGTAAATGTACAGGATTACCAAGAAAGACAACCCACACCACGACACCAGGGAGGCTGCCATTACAGCGCCGGATCCTGTGTGATGGAAAGTGAAAGCAAATAGATATTTAGTGAGATTAAAATTTCTCTGCAATACAATAGATAGCAGTTTGCAATAATTAATTCAACGCAGGAATAGCACGAATCTCACAGAAGCACCCAAGGGCCTCGTTTGCTCATTAGCTCTCGTTTGTCTTGGTGTTCCACAGGGCGACTCAGGTGGTCCCCTCGTCTGCAATGGCTACTTCGAGGGCATCGTCTCATGGGGCATCAGCTGTGCCAACCCGTACTTCCCTGGGGTCTACACCAAAGTGAGGCAGTACACCCCTTGGATCAAATGGGTTATCGAGAATAACCCATAATCCTCAACAGTCAGCGGCACCCCGGCAGAGAGGGGATTTCTGGATTGATTTTGTTTAAGTCGCCACTGAAAACACACTGCTTTTCTAAGCTTTTACTGAGCCAGCTCATTCAATTCTGTGTTGTCTTGCAAATGTTGGTTTCTCATCTGTGCGGTCGTCTGAGGTGATTTCTGATCTGCTGCACAGGTCCCCCAACAGAGGCAGCAGCATCACTCTCCCTGCTCCACTTCATCATTCATTATTAATTCATTATTATTATTATTCTGTCTGTTTTCTGTACAATGCTAAATGTTACGATGTTAATTGCATCTATTGTATAGTTTAACTGTGATTTTTAAAACGGTCGAGGAAGGCTATAAGAAGCCAGTGTTACCAGCCATCTAGGTTCAGGCTTTCTGGACATTTAATATGTTAATAATTCAAACTGTTCATTGCCTCATAACAATTAATATTTGTTCTGTTGTCGACAGTTTGTAACTCTGATATTATTATTATTATTATTATTATTATTATTATTATTATTATTATTATTATTATCATTATCATTATTATTATTATTATTACTATTATTATTATTATTACTACTATTATCATTAATAATAATAATAATAATAATAATAATAATAATAATAATAATAATATATGTTTTTTTAACCCACTTTTATTTTCTCCCAGTATTGAACACCTCAATCTGAGCAGCACATTAGACTTGATTAAAGGAATGAAACGCAGTAAGAAGTAGCTTGTTGGCCAAAGTCGGTAACTATGAGATGAACTACGACTCCAGCTTAGAAAAGAAAAATGTCTTTCTTAGGATGCTAATGAGGCCTTTACTGAAATCACAGTAGTATTGGCACATGTTCTTTCAGAGGTCAATTTAAGGACATCGCGCCAAAGAAGTGGATCTTCATATGACTAATGTAAAAAAAAAAAAATTAAAATTAAAGATTGGTGATACATGTCTTAATCTTGCCGCAAGCATTAAACCAATCAATTGTTCTATCTTCGTTGATTAAATACCATTTGAAACATTTGGAACACAATAAAGATGCATTGTTTTTCTTATGTTGGCAGCTATCTGTTTGTCACGATGATCTCTGCCCCCCTGCCATCACAAGAGCAGCATAAGCCAATGAATTTGCTTCTTGCACTTTGAGACAGCTACATCTCATCAGAGCCATATATACTGTATAGAAGAGTCGCGACATCTCCATTCACTCCAACGGACCAGTTTTTTTTACTCTCAAGAGTTCCAGGAAGTAAGGTCCTGGATTAGGCAGCACTGTCGAGTTGCAGCAAAATTTGTTTTTTGTGTTGTACTTTGAAAGTTTTTTTTTTTTTTTTTATCAAATTGTACATTATCAGCTTTATTTTAGCATTCAAAAGTAGCACGAGACCCCTTCCTGGCTTTTCATTTGCTAATGAGTCACGCATTTTGGTCCTCCGCTGACGCCACTCTCTCTCTAGAGGACACTACATCTCATTACATACGCTACACTTACCCTAAAGATCTTCAGGTCGTCCCATCCAGCCCAATTGTTTGCTATCGTATCCTTTCCCGCTCTCTCTTCCACTCTCCTTAAAACACCAACAAAGACACCCATAACACTGAAATCAAATAATATGGCAAACCTGGAGAGCGGTGAGCACTGGGTGACTGACACAGTCACAGAAGCCAGTAGACTCCCCACTGAGGCGGACAACTGGATCAAACCTCTTATTCACAAATCCAAGAAGGTTTGAACACTGTCCATACAGCAAGTTCAGGAGTATGGCACACGATGGAACAGTCTTCACAGGTACAGTATCATTTTTGATCGTGCATTTTTATGCGTAAAACAAAAATGATCCTTCTTCTATAGTCAAGTGAGAACAAATTAAGAGTCCAGTATCTCACTCTACAATAAGGTGGAGGGCTGCGCGCAGGCGCGGACTGCATAATCGGGCACGTCGGGCAAATGCCGGTGGCCTGGCCTGGCCTGGCCTGCAAAAAAAAAAAAAATGGTGCCCGCACTCAGGCCACTCACTGAACAGCAGGCCAGGCGCCGCCTACTGGTTTACTAGTGGTTTTATTACTTTATTCAGGGTTAAAGTGGGTGCATCTCATTGTAAAATTGGACTCGGCCCAAATTGGGCTTCAAACGGCCCAAATCTGGCTTCAAACGGCCCAAATTGGGCTTCAGACGGTCCAAATTGGGCTTCAAACGGCCCAAAAATTCACGCGCGTCGGCCTGTATCGGCCTGGCCTGCTTGGTATCTAATGCCCGGCCTGAATTATGATCCCAGTCCGCCCCTGGCTGCGCGGCACACATTTGCTCAACTCAACAGGTGCAGTGCGGAGCGTGCTAGAAATGAGCACGCGACCTATCCACCTTATTTTTGAATGCCCCACTGTACAAATAATTGTGTACAAGGTCCGGTTTAACGTGACTTATTGTTGCAGCTTGCCATTTCCTTTGTTATACTCTTTGGCTGCAGACCCGAATTATAAACCGGAAACTGGAGTACGTTATAAAAGTTATAAATATTAAATAGTCACGTTATAAACAACTAACCAACGCTGGGGGTCCGTATGGAAACAGTGCTACTCGAAATGGTTCAAAGTTAAATCAATTTGGTCATTTAGTGGCGTTTTACTGCCATGTAACATAGCTAGCTAGCCGCTAACATTAGCCACAGTAGGCTGCGCACTGCGCTCTTAAAGGGATATTTATCGACGAGATTTTTGCCAAGCTGGACCTGATTAGTGATTTGCTCCGTTCACCCAGACGGGTGTCAAGCTGTCAGCAACAAGGCTGGGAGGATCACACCGGAGGAAAAACGCATAGGCATCATGGCCGCTAGAAATAAGGTGGATAGGAATGAACACACGAAGCTAGAAATTAGCCCGTGGAGCGCACACTATTTCTAGTCAATTTAATATCTTAAAGAAACCAAAATATTTCTGGGGTTATTTCTAGGATAAAAACTTGGTAAGAGCATCATGAGTTTGCTTTCTATAATCAATTTCAATTAATTCAATCATTCCATACAATGAAAGTATAAGTGAAAGTCACCCATGAAGCCAACTCAAGTCAAGTCTCAAGTATTCTGTCCATGCATCAAGTCAAGTCTCAAGCAGTTAAAATCGTGATTTGATCTCCCCTCTGACTACTGACTAACTGATTTGCGCATGCTTCATTCTAAGCTTAAACAAGCAAATAGTAAACATGTTGTCCCCCACCAGTGATGCAGTTCCACCCTGGTTAGTTCTATTCATCGTAAATGCCGCCCCCTAGCGGCACAAAGTCCACATTACAGTATGACTAACAAACGGACATTACATTACATTATAAAAGGACTCAGCAGAGTCTTGGCCACAGCAGTTGAAGATACAGGTCCCTATTCTCCCACAGGCCTTCGGCGCTAAAACGGGCCTTAAACGCAAAAAAACGTGCCTTGCGCCTGTTTCGGGAAAATAGCAATAGGCTTTAGGCTGCCAAATGCGCTTTAGGCCGAATGGGCGTGGCGGAGTCCCTGAATGCGCCGAAGTGGGCGTGGCGGCGCTAAATACCGGCGTACTACTATCTTCCAGCCATCTTCCGACCTGGCCGACTTTTAGCGCTTTGCGCTTTTGAAAAGCTGGCCTAAAGCAGGATTCTGTGCACCGGGGACAGGAAAGTGAATGGAGAATACAATATATAGAAAAAAATACTTTAGAATACAATAGAATATAAGATTGCAACCCTTCTCAGGCTTTTTGGGTGAAGCTGTAATGCAGTTTCATAAATTTAGTTTAGGCTATCATAATAATCCCCATTTATGTGTAATATAGCTCTACGTTTTATTACCCCCCCCCCCCCCCCGAAATTAGCTAGGCTACTAATATTACTAATATTCCTAATTAATATGTATTATTATTTCATTCTGATAATTGACATTATAGGCATGTATATCGTTTAATGTGAGAGAAAGGGAGAGAGAAAGAAAGAGAGAGAGAAACTGGATCAACTGTTGTGTAGCGCTTCTTCAAACCCCACTCTTCATTACAGCTATTCATTACAGAATTGTCTGTTGTATTTATTTTTTCTGTGTGCAAAGCATAGAAAGTTATAATTATTTCCAAATGTTTCCCCCGTCTGTGGCAGCGGAGCTGTCCGAGGTGCTGAACAAGCGCAGCGCATAGACGGCCACCTGGGGCGGCTCACTCAGGCGGTCCAGGACTGGGCGCGGGGCGTCGGCGGGGTAATTCTCCTCCCCAAACAGTGCGCGATGGTACATTTGAACCTGAATGGATAGATGAATAAACAACTTAAGTAAAGAGTTGTTTTGTAGCTATTCAAAATGAATGGTGGACAGATATATCACCTGATTCGCCAGCACCATCTTCTCCTCAGCTGTGAATTTAGTGGATCGGTTTTGGTCTGCCATATTGATCACACTGCGCCAGCTGCTGCCAATCTGGCTTTTAAAGCCCCTCTGATTGATTACTGAAGATTTTATTGAGAATGAACATATTTGTCAGAGCCTGTGGGCAGGGGGTGGGGGGGACGCATATATAGGCCAAATAAAATACTATTACTCAATAATAAAATCCTGTAAATTAAATAGAATTAAGTTATCAGATCCAGTAAAAGTGATAGGTGTCATTCAGAGGATGTTGCATCGTGCAGTGGGGGAGGAGAGATAAAACGATATCATTCTGGCCATCTAATCTCATGACATCCAGCCATAGGCAATATTTTTTTCTATCAGATGCATTTAGAAATTATTTTCACTTTGGTCTTGCTATAGTGTAGCGTATTTACATGCTTGCAGTATTTTAACTGCAGTTATTGGTTTGAGAAGCATAATAATATGGAATAATAGCCTATATATGGAGATAGACAGACCGGATGAAGGGAGGGGGGGGCGGCGGAGCCCTTGGCTTTGTCTGGTTTTACCGGATTTGTCCAGGAATTGGAGCTTAAAAGGCAAGCGTGTGTCTCTTCCCTGCAATTCTCCAATGAGCGGACAATGCATAATTTTACGCTTAAAAGGCGTGGTTATAATGGTTGAGGCTGAGTTTAGCGCCGATACCAAGATATCAAGTGCGCCTTTCCACGCCCACTGCTTTGCGCTGCGGCTGGCGTTCGGCCTAGAAACTGCGCGGCTGCAACGATAGAGCCCACAGTGCCCTAAAAGTGCCAATTTAAGCTGCCATCGGTGAGTAGCAATCGTCATTTAATAATTAGACTTAAAACTTACTCATTCTCACAAGCATATGATATTATTTGATAGTGCACTTTATTTTATTTTACTAGTATTTCTCTCATTGATTGATTTATTACCTCTGTTTTAACACCCTTTCCTTTAACTTTAACTTATTGTGCTTGCTGTAGCTCTCATACTGTCTGCTTTTACTTGACTTCTTTCAACTTGATCATGCACTGTATCATGTATTGTACTGGTTTATGATGTCTTTAACTGTAAAGTGTTTCGGGACCATGTCTCATGGTGATGTTACAATATAAATAAAACTGAATTGAATTGAATTGAATTGAATTGAATTGAATTGAATTGATAACCCTAATTTGTATAATAAGTAATTATCTTTGTACATTGCTGGACTGTTATCACCAATAATAGGACTGAGCTATTGTTATAACATTGCACTTAGTAAAACAAGTAGATTGTAAGCTTTTTGTCATCTTGATTAGTAGAAAATCTTTATAACATTTATAACTTTAACCAGATCTTTTACTGGATCTGTGTCGGCGTTATATAGCTGAGACATCTCATGCATTAGGATGGCTTCATCTTCCATGTCACACAAAGATAATAGATCAGATCATCTGAGCAGTGAATTATTTTGAAAAGTATAAATCTGTATATAAGCTGCTGTACTTCCTGTTTCCTCATTACAGGTGAAAAAGAGAAAAGAAAATGGGTGAGCTAGTAACGTATGCTGTGCTGCTACTTTTGGCTTTCTCAATAACAGGTAAGTTATATATTATTATTATTATTATTATTATTATTATTATTATTATTATTATTATTATTATTATTATTATTATTATTATTCCTCAGTCCTTATTGGAAGCTATGGATTCATAGATTAGGTATAGATTGCTGAAATTAAATAGATGAAATAAAATAAGGATGTTAGAGAACATGCAGAATAAAAAAATCTGAATTCATTATAGGTTATTTACTTTTGCATTTACAATTTCAATTTCCCATTTGGCAGAGCCTCTGATCCAAAGCCAGATACATAGAGATGTTAATGTTGTGCCAGTGATCGGTGTTGGGCAATAACGCACGACTCACTAACACGCTACTGTAACTTTATTACTTTCCCCAGTAACTAGTGTAAGGGATTTACAATTTCCCAAACAGTCATTATTATATTACAGTTACTAATCCAAGTCACTGCATTTGTTTGTTTGAGCTAGGTAGACAAATACATAAAAAAAAAGTATGCAGTTTGGCTTGGATTGTTGACTGTTAAGTTAATTAATGTTCCAATGAAGTGGATTCAGTTCTAAAAGGAGCTGGCTAAAGAGATTCTATGTCACTTTTAGTAACGAGTAGGTAATTGTATTACTTTTTAAAGGAGTAATAAGTAACTTATTACATTTTGATAGGGAACATTTAAATCACATTAGCCTTTATTTGGACAATCACTAGTTAATATCATTTCAGTTACACTTATGGTACATACATAGACAGACGTCATATTCAGATAAACTGTAGCGTACATTCGCACACTGTACCCTGTCACTGTGTCACTGTGCCCTGTACAGGGCCAGAATAGCAGATAGCTTGTCTGCAGATTAGCCTTCAAATGTGCGTCAAGACAGATGTAATCTGATGTGTGTCTTATAAGTATCCTTGACTTTCTGTCCATTGCATTGTAAGCCTGTGTATCACCAACATAAAGCAGCGTCATGGCATGCTTGATGACCCAATATGGTATGTTCTTGAAATGATTAAGAACGAGAACAAAGTCATGAACTCACATTTAACTGAGATTATGGAGAAACAAAATCATATTCAGAGTGACCGTATAGGGAGTTGGCGGAGGAATTACGATCTAAGCAGGGAACACGATATAAGACCTACCAAGCCATCAACCCAGATATATCTGTTCACCCACTTTATACCAGCGTCATCGAAGACTACCTGCGAATAACCTTCACAAGGTTCAGACTGTCCTCTCACAGACTGAGAGTATAGAGATGGAAAGGTGGAGTCGTACACCACCAGAACAGCGAGTGTGTTGCTGTAAGACTGGCATCCAAAATGAAGAAGACATATTGGTGTGCCCTAGTGTGTCACGCAGGACATTCGTGCAAAATATGGACATGACTCCACTGAACTGAGCTCACTTTTCATCAACACTAATAAAAGAACCCTAGTGATGATACATGCTTGCCTTGAGCTTTTAGAGCACCAGCAAGCTTCTATGGAATGAGTGATGGCGTTACTTTGTGCTGTAAATTGTACTGAATTACTTTTTATTACTTTTACTTATGGGTTTATCATATTCATGTGGGTTTTTTTATGTTGTTTGGACCCAAATGTTTTAACTATTTGTGTCAATAAAAATAACGAACTAACTAACTATCCATTCGTGAATATACAAGAGTGCATCTTTCACAGAGCATGTGACCTACATGAGAGAGAAAACAGACATGTATGCATTACATTACAAATTGAAAAAACGGTGGAGCTACTAGGAGTATTTTTATATAGCAATATTTAATGCGAAGTAATATATCTGTGTACAGGCAGTTACAAATCAGAATATATCTTCAAAGTTATACGGGCAGACAAAACGCAACGCGTTTCAACCACGTAGGTCTTCCTCAGGCAATTAGCTGGGCGTCGGCCGCCGCACCTGTGTATATAAGGCAAAATACGTGGCAACAGTCAGTTGGGATGACGTATGGTGGGCAGTGCTATGACATCACAGTATAGGATGGGCCTTGTTAAAGCGACGGAGAATAGCAACAACATACATAAGTAATAATAATAAATACACAATAATGGTTACAGCAGAAGACAACAGTCTATAGGATATAGGCTATAAGTTATAGGCTAGGGAGGAATAGGCTAGGGAGGAAAAAGGGGGGAAAAAAAGGGGGGGGGGGAGAAGAGAGGGAGGGGGAGGGGATTACATTACATACATTTACATTACGTCATTTGGCAGACGCTTTTATCCAAAGCGACTTACAATAACACATTTTTGTCAGCAATAGAGCAATCAACTATGCAACACAGTCTATGACAACTACAACTTCTGAAGGAACAGTGGTACAAGTTTAGTTCAGGTTATTTTTTTTTTTTTTCTCCCAAAGAGAGAAAGAAGTTAGTTCAAGAAGGGCCCAGATGGAGCCAGCATTGTAGGAGTGTGGGACATGCAACATGATACAGTAGGTTTAGCTTGGGCGGTTGGTGTTCTCTTTAGAGTCAGTTAACACACATTTGAAGTGAGTTTGATTTGATTTTTAGTTTCTATTTTCATCTTATGCAGCTCACAGACAATTGGGTGATCATGTTCTGTCGCCTAAACGAAATGAGCTCATATAAAACAAGGAGCAGTCTGAATGTCTGACACATAGGCTATCCTCATTACTGTCTACAGGTGCATGGGAAGAGTTCAAGGCTGCAGGAGACCTGGACGAATATGCAGACACGGTAACAGGCTTCATACAAAAATGCACAGAGGACATAATCCCCCCAAAAATAACCAAAATAATGCCAAACCAGAAACCCTGGATTAACTGTGATGTCCGGGCTGCACTCCACGCCCGGACCACCGCCTTCAAGTCCGGGACCCCAGAACAATACAAGCAGACGAAATACGCCCTCCGAGCTACAATAAAAAAAGCGCGGAGAGAATATGGAAGGCAGCTGGAGGCAAAACTGGACTCCAACAACCCCAGACACCTGTGGAGAGGCCTCCATGCTGCCACTGACTTCAAAGGGGTAAAACAGCAAAAGAACGAGTCACCCACCCTGCCAGACGAACTCAACGCGTTCTACGTCAGGTTCGACCCCTCTGCCAGAGCGCCTCCCCTCCTCCCCCCCTCCTCTCCCACCCCTCTCCTCCTCTCCTCCCCCCCATCACCCCCCCCCCTCCCTTCTTCTCTCCTCCCCCACCACCCCCCCTCCCCCCCTCCTCTCCTTCCCCCCCTGTCAAGGCCTGCGCCCACCAGCTGGCAGGCGTATACACAGACATTTTCAACCAGTCTCTCTCCCTCCGACGAGTTCCCTCCTGCTTCAAAGCAGCGACAATCATCCCCATTCCCAAGCAGCAGAAAGTGACCAGCCTCAACGACTGGCGCCCAATAGCCCTCACACCAATAGCCAGCAAGTGCTTTGAAAAGCTGGTCATATCAAAGATCCGCCCCACACTCCCCCCAGACCACGACCCGCTACAATTCGCATACCGCCCCAACAGGAGCACAGCGGATGCAGTAGCACACGTGCTCCACACCGCCCTGTCCCACCTGGAGGGGAAGGACACCTACGTAAGAATGCTGTTCGTGGACTACAGCTCAGCATTCAACACCATAGTACCCTCCAGGCTGGTATGCAAGCTCAAGGACCTGGGACTTAACACAGCAATGTGCGACTGGATCCTGGATTTCCTAACAGACCGCCGCCAGGTGGTGAGGGTGGGCAACCTCACCTCCTCCCCACTGACCATCAGCATAGGAGCGCCCCAGGGGTGCGTCTCCAGCCCCTTCTGGTACGACCTCTACACCCACGACTGCGTGGCGACTCAAACCTCTAACACCATCGTGAAGTTTGCAGACGACACAGCAGTCGTGGGGCTGATCTCGGGGAGCGACGAGACGGCCTACAGAGAGGAGGTGGGGGCCCTGGAACAAAGCTGGTGATAAATCTGACATGAACAACTTTAGACCCATCAGTATTTTACCAATAATCTCTAAAATCATTGAAAAATGGGTTGCTAAACAACTTATAGAATTTCTTGAGACGAGCCAGACCCCCTTGCACCCCATGCAGTTTGGTTTTCGTCCACATCACTCAACTGACTCTGCTTTGGTCCTGCTCTTGGAGAAAATAAAAGGCTCCTTGGACAGGGATGGTTGTGTGGGAGCTGTGTTCCTCGACCTTAAGAGGGCGTTTGACACCGTCAACCACAGTGTGCTCCTCTCTAAATTGTCCAGCTTCAATTTTTCTGTTGCGGCCATTAAATGGGTTGAATCATATCTGTCTCACCGGGAGCAGTGCACTGTGGTTGGCGGTGTCAGCTCCCCTTACCTGAGCTGTCCAGTAGGGGTCCCCCAAGGGTCAATTTTGGGGCCAATTTTCTTTTCTTTGTACATTAATGATCTTCCTGATTACTGTTTTAATGTAGATGTCCAGCTTTATGCTGACGACACAGTTATCTTCACAAGGGCTAAAAACCCAGGGGAGGCGGCACGTGTCTTATCTTCAGCTCTCTCTCATATCCAGGCATGGCTAACTAAATCTTGTCTTGTGCTGAATGCAAAAAAAACAGTTTGCATGTTCTTTTCTAAAAGAAACATTGCACCTGCGCGCTCCAATGTCTTCTTGGGGTCAGAGGAATTATCTGTGGTTAACGAGTTTAAATACTTAGGCGTGATGTTGGATTCCAACCTAACGTTCAGCAACCACATCAAAATGATCTCCAAAAAAATTAAATTCCACTTGTATAACTTCAGACAAATAAGGAACTGTCTGTCCACAGACGCTGCGTTTTTATTTTTACACTCGATGATCCTCTCGCATCTGAACTATTGTATAAATAGCTGGTCGTTGACAGGAGTAACTACTCTCAAACCAGCCGAATTACTTTATAAAAAAGCCCTGAAAATACTAGATAAAAAACCCTTTTCTCATCACCACTGTCATGTCATACGTAAATATGACATGCTAAGTTTTGAGAACTTTAGAAATTTCACCTCTGCCTGTTTAATATACAAAGTTCTACATGGACTGGCGCCGCCTCCTCTAGCTGACTTCATCAAATATCATTCGACCGCCAACTCGACCCGTGTCACTCGGGCCATTACGAACAAGGTCTGTGAGGTCCCCTTCAGAAAAACTTGCTTTAGCCAGAGGACCTTATCCTACATGGGAAGCACCCTCTGGAATAATCTACCTCTCTTTATTAGAGAATGCCCTAGTCTCGCCACCTTTAAAGGCCAATTGAAATTGTGGCTCAGATCAAACCAACAATGTGATCATTTTTAACATATTGTCTGTCATGTTTTACTGCATGCTCTGTGTGTTTTACTCACCTTATGTTTTACTAACCTGCTATACTATTCATTTTTTGTACTATTAATTTCTTTTTTTTTCTTTTCAAGATTACATCAACCTGCCATGGGACTACAGGTGGAAACTAGCCCTTGGGCTAAAACCTGGCATATTTACTGTACGGCTGTACTGTCCATTAATGTGCAATGTCCCATCTTCTAAATAAATGAATGAAAAATGAATGAAAATGGTGCCAGGACAACCACCTCTCTCTGAACGTCTCCAAGACCAAGGAGATCATTGTAGACTACAGGAGGGGGGGGGGGCGCACACCCCCCAATCACCATCAACGGCACAGTGGTGGAAAGGGTGGACAGCTTCAAGTACCTGGGAGTCAATATCCACCAGGACCTGACTTGGGCCGGCCACACCGCCACTGTCGTCAAAAAGGCCCAACAGCGAATACACGGACTCAAGCGCCTGAAGAAATTTGGGCTAAGGAAAGAAATCCTCAGGGACTTCTACAGAGGCACCATTGAAAGCCTGCTGACTGGCGGCTTCACCACCTGGTACGGGAACTGTACCACCATGGACCGCAGGGCGCTACGGAGAGTGAGACGCGCGGCACAGCATGTAACAGAATGTGAGTTGCCAGATCTGCATGAACTGTATAAACAGCGGTGCCTCAGGAGGTCCCTGAAGATCATCAAAGACACAAACCATCCCCACAACAGCCTGTTCTCCCTGCTACCCTCAGGGAGAAGATACAGGGTTCCGAAAGCACGCACAAATCACTTGAGGAACAGTTTCTTCCCGCAGGCTACGAGACTCCTTAACATACACAAATAGTGTAGTAGCCGCACTGTACCGTACTGTAGCTGCTACCATTACGTATGTCTAACGATTAATTGTATGTTTAATAAGGAATATGTTATTTGCACCTGTATGTCAAATACGCAGAATTTAAAATGTTTAAGCACGTCTAAAGTATGCACACGACATGTGCACCTATGTGCAGTGAATATGCCACTGTCTCTGACTTGTCTTATCACTATACTGCCTTATTGCTTGTTGTGTCTCTTGTTGTTTTTGCACTCATATGCCCTGTTATATTTGTACTATGTTGTAAACGGAGTCCACAGCACAAGAATTTCACACGTGATACTTGTACCATGGAGTGACAATAAAAATCTTGAATCTTGAATCTTGAATCTGCACAGGGGATACAGGATACAGAGGTGGTGCCGTACTACAGATATCAAGTGTCCCTGCGGAATATGTGGGGACAACACTACTGTGAAGGGGCCCTGGTCGACCCTCAGTGGGTGGTGTCTGCTGCCCGCTGCTGGATACCGTAAGTACTGACACTGACTCCAACCAGACAAAGTAGATTATTATCATCATCATCATCATCATCATCATCATCAGTATATAAATGGGAGCTGGGGCTCTGTCTGTTTGTTTCTCTGTTTGTTTCTCGGTCCCACTGTGATTGTCCAAATTTGATGTCATAAATCCTACTGTGACATCATCCGTGTCAGTTATGTCATAAATCCCACTGTGACATCATCAGTGATGTCATAAATCCACTGTGACATCATCAGTGATGTCATAAATCCCAGTGATGTGCTAAATCCCACTGTGACATCATCAGTGATGTCATAAATCCCTCATAAATCCCACTGATGAAATCCCACTGTGACATCATCAGTGATGTCATAAATCCCTCATAAATCCCACTGATGAAATCCCACTGTGACATCATCAGTGATGTCATAACTTCCACTGTGACATCATCAGTGATGTCATAAAGCTGACATCATCAGTGATGCTGGTCTCATTGGCCACACAGCAGCTGAGCTGCAGGGGCAGCTTGGGGGGCTGCAGGACGGGCGAGGCCGCATAGCGGGCGAGCCTAGGAATCGAGCGTGCGAGATCCCTAGTAAAAACCATCTGATGATAGGGAAATGCTCAACGCAAGGATTTCCATTCTAAATTCTGTGAGTGAGTGAGTGTGTGTGTGTGTGTGTGTGTGTGTGTGTGTGTCTTTGTGTGTGTGTGTGTGTGTGTGTGTGTGTTTAAGAGATAGAAGTGTGTGTGTCTCTGTGTGTGTGTTTTTAAGAGAAAGAAGTGTGTGTGTCTCTGTGAGTGTGTCTGTCTCTGTGTGTGTGTGTGTGTGTGTGTGTGTGTGTGTGTGTGTGTGTGTGCGTGCGTGCATGTGCGTGTGTGTCTGTGTGTGTTTAAGAGATAGAAGTGTGCGTGTCTCTGTGTGTGTTAGATGTGTGTGTGTGTGTGTGTGTGTGTGTGCGTGCATGCGTGCGTGCGTGCGTGTGCGTGCGTGTGTGTGTGTGTGTGTGTTTAAGAGATAGAAGTGAGAGAAAGAGATGCATTTCGGCTTTCAAAATGGCTGCTTGTGCACAATAGTCATTATGATACCTTTGGATGAATTTTCATAGGTGTACCTGTTTGACTGTTTGACTGTTTCCGTTTTGCCCCTCAGGAACGATCAGATGCAGGTGGTGTTGAATGAATTCGACCTGGCCGTAGAAGAGGGTTTTGAGCAGTACTTCAATGTCAGTGAGTCATTTACCCACGACTATGACTACAAGACGTTCGACAACGATATCATGCTCATCAAGGTAAGCCGATAGAGGAAAATCGACAGCGAATATTGGATAGTCGCACTACAGCAGGCTTTAATGGTAGAAGACTCCCGCAAACCCTATTACACTCACGATTGCTCCGTCAGCATCTTGTAGCTGTGGGCCGTAACTTTTGTGTTTGTGTTGCAGCTGGAGAGACCAGCAACAATCAGCAACGTCCTGTCGCCGGTCTTTCTGCCTTATGAAAACACCCCTAAGCTAAAGGCTGGAGACGTCTGCACAGTGAGCGGCTGGGGTGTCCTCGGGCCTCTGCTACACGGCGTGGACGTGTACTTCCTGCCCTGCAACGACTACTACTCGTGCTTGGAAAGCATGATCACTCCGAACATGCTGTGTGCTGGCACCACTTACGCTTACGTAAGGGACAGGGACGACTCCTGCCAGGTACAAAGAGATCACTTAAAAAAAACACTTCATGTGTGATGAAAAGTGAAAGCAAATAGATATTTAGTGAGCAAGGCCGGATTAACCATAGGGCAACTGGGGCAGGTGCCCCGGGGCCCTCGGGGTGAAGGGGCCCTCCAAAAAAATATATATATATATATATATATTTTTTTTTGTCGGGCTCATGTTGGGCTCCACAGAACTATGACACAAATCTAAGACCAATCAGGACAAAATAAAATGTGTTTCCAAGAAGATTAAGTCTGATGATTTAGTCTCATTGGATGCCTGTGGGCAAGTGGTGACCAGGGGCGCGGGAAGTGGGGGTGCTTGTGGTGCTGCGGCACCCTCTGCTGTTTTGTATTGGAAATGTAATGTCAATTATTTTTTCATCATTGTAAAGCCACAGCACAGTGAAGAGGATATTAATGTGAAGATTAGCCTCTTCCTTTTGCTCTCAGAGTGCATCACATTCATGCATTTTACTTTAAAATGTACAAAATTTCTTTGTCCAGGGGGGCACAGCCCCCCCTAGAAACCCCCCAGTCAGACTAATATCTTTATCCTGCTGGTGCTACCTCTTTGCAAAGCCTAGAATCGCCTATCAGTGAGTGACAAACGGAATCTGAGAAACGGAATAATAACATAACAGTATAATACTAATGTTAATTTAAAATGAGATATTCCTCGAAATATGGCGAAAAAACATCCAAACATCCGGACGATGGGTAGGGGGGCCCCTGGGAGCTTCAGTGCCCCAGGGCCCCTGGGGGTGTTAATCTGGCTCTGTTAGTGAGATTAAAATGTATCTGCAATACAATAGATAGCAGTGTGCAATAACCAGTGTTGGGGGTAACTCATTACAAAAGTAACATATTACATGTAATATTATTACTTTTAGCAGTAACTCAGTAATATAACTTATTACTTATAGGATTTCAGTAATATTATACCAGTTACTTTGTCAAGTAACTGAAGTTACAAATTGAGTATTTTTTTTAAATCAAAGCACCTATTTAAATAAAGATACAATAATTTCCTAATCAAACCATCTGCTTTTATACAAATAACCACTACAGATGACAATAACAAAGGAAAATAATAACATTTAGAATTTTGGATTGTTTACACTGACTTCAAGGCAGTAATGCGTGAAAGTAATGCAAAAGTAGTGTAATAAGTAATGAGTTACTCTACACAGACAGTAATATTGTAAAGTAACTTATTACTTTCAAGTAACTAGTAATATGTAGTATATTACATTTTGAAAGTAACTTGCCCAACACTGGCAATAACATTCAACATGTCAGTGGAAGCCACTAGTTCAGATGTAGATGGAAAGAAGCGTCAGGTTTGCTTGTGTGGCTGGCAGAAGGTAACAACTTTGAGGGGCCTTAGAATCCATCAAGGCAGGAAGAGGTGCTTGGTAGAGGGAACACAGGGACCCCGCATTGATAATTATTTCTTAAGAAGTTTATCAAGTCAGTCGGGTGAAGTCCAGCGACAGGAAGTAACCCACAGCTCGCAGGACATCAGCACCCCTGATGTTGAGGCAGGTCCTAGCACCGAGGAAAGCAGAGAGGCCAGCCAGCCAAAAAGGGAGAAGATTAGCGGTCAGAAGCCTAGAGTTAAGTGGCCAGGTGCAGCGGAAAGTAGGAAGTGGGAAGATATCAATAGTGATTTGGTTAGGATGTTAGAGAAGCTTAAAGGAACTGCTGAGAGTAAGTTGGAGAAAATGGGAGATTGTATTTATGATTATGGTAAGGAAAGGTTTGGCGTCTTTGAGAAAAGGAAGAAACTAGAGGGTGAGGTAGTTAAATCTAGGCGCCAACAAGAGATAGATAGACTTATCCAGGAGAGAAGACAGCTTAAGAGGCAGTGGAGAAAAGCTACAGAGGTTGAGAAGGAAGGCATTGATTGCTTGCAGTCAGATGTGAGGGATCGGTTGGCAGTTTTAAGAAGAGCAGAGAGCATTAGGAAAAATAGGAAAAAGAAAGAGAGAGCTAGAATAGCATTCTATAAGGATCCATTTAGATTTGTGAAGTCATTGTTTAGTAAGGAAAATAATGGTAGCCTTATGGTACCTAAGCAGAAGCTTGAGGAATATTTGGAGGAGGTTCACAAAGATAGGGAAAGGTTTAGAGAGATGACAGTCCCAGCTGATATTCCACCTATTGGTGAAATAGAGAGCCAGTGTGATGATAGCCCACCAAGGTGGAAAGAAGTTCAAGAAGTAGTGAGACGTGCAAGGGCCTCTTCAGCCCCGGGTCCTAATGGAGTCCCCTACCGGCTGTATAAGAGTGCTCCAGATGTGTTGCAGTTTCTTTGGAAGCTGATGAAGGTAGTCTGGAAGAAGCAGGTTATTCCTAAGGCGTGGCGTAGAGCAGGGGGAATCTTCATTCCTAAAGAAAGGGACTCGTTAGAGATAAGTCAGTTTAGACCTATCAGTCTACTTAATGTTGAAGGGAAGGTTTTCTTTAGTGTTGTGGCACAGAGGCTGTCTAGTTATCTAGAAAAGAATAGGCTAATACAGGGGCACTCAATTAAAATTCATAGAGGTCCAGTTAGAGAAAATGTCCTCAAGCAAAGGTCCGGAACATTGTAACGTACAGTAGCTTGCGTTATGATTCAGTGCCATTGAACTTAGGCTACTTCAATGATTGCAGTAGCCTAATGGTACAATGTCTGTATGTAGTCAACGACTGACTGTTAAATCAAAATAAACATCAACAATGTTTATTTAGTTTGCATATTTAACTAGATTAATTATAAATAACTAGCCTACAATAATAATAAATACATGTTATTTTCTCATTTCAAGTAAAATAATGGCTGCATTTAAAAATAACATACAACAGAGTGCTTTGGGAAAATGTGCATCTTAAAAGTGTTTTAATTTGAGAAAGAAAATCTTCTTTTCTTCCTTTTACTCCACCTTTTCTCTTGAGAGAAGTGAGCTCCCTATCTATCTGTCTCAGTGCCTGTCTCTATCTATCTATCTATCTATCTATCTATCTATCTATCTGTCTCAGTGCGTCTCTATCTATCTATCTGCCTGCCTGCCTGTCTGTCTGTCTGTCTGCCTGTCTGTCTGTCTGCCTGCCTGTTGCCGAACTGATCTATCGATCGTTCGCAATGCAAACGTCACATGCCGTTGGGCAGTGAATGTGTGAGTGTGCCCTCAGTCTGGATTTGAGTGTTTGCTCCTGTGGCGCTTTCACAGACAGGTTAGGATCGCATCGCACTGACATACTGCCTGGTTTTGAACTGCCCGTGAGAACAATGAATGAACATCAAGAGTCTGCCTGCTCCGGATTAAAACGAAATCTTTGTTTTTGCGGTCTACTCGTTTCTTTTGAGCACACCATGTTAAATGACTCTCGCATATCTCCGTGTCTGACAATCTCTCGCCTGCAGCACTGGAACCGACTGTCGACTGGAACAGGCAGAATCAAATCGGATATTTGATTGGCTCAGTAGCATCACGTGTGATGATTTACAGCGCATGCATTGGTCTGTGAGCTTCCTGGCAGATTAAACCAGTAGCCTACCGTAAAGGGTAGAAAAGCATGTGCCGGCTCGGTGAAATGTAACAATTCTCAATGATTTGTAGGTTATAGGGCTCGGTCCGGATAGGACGGCCTCTGGGTCCGGATGCGGACCGGAGTCCGGACTTTGGGGATCGCTGGGCTAATAGATACTTCGGTGCAAAAGGCTGGAATTCCCGGCTTCTCCGGGTGCTTAGAGCACACCAGCATGATCTGGCACCAAATCCAGTCAGCTAGGCGTGAGAAGAGAGACCTGCATGTAGTATTCTTGGACCTGGCTAATGCTTTCGGGTCAGTGCCGCATAGTCTGTTATGGGAGGCCTTTGATTTCTTTAGAGTGCCAGGTAGTATAAAGAGCTTAATTAAAGCCTACTTCTTAGATATTCAACTCTGCTTTACCACAGCAGAGTACACTACAGCTTGGCAGCAGCTGGAGATAGGCATTATGGCAGGGTGTACAATTTCCCCATTAGCTTTTACCATGGCAATGGAGATCATTATTAGGGCTTCAAAATGGGTAGTGGGTGGAGAAAGGCTGCAGGGAGGGCTGCGGCTCCCTCCAATTAGGGCATACATGGATGACATGACGACTATGACGTCAACCGCTCCATGTACTAGCAGATTGTTGGATAAGTTAAATAGTAATCTGCAGTGGGCTAGAATGAAAGTGAAGCCAAGTAAGTCCAGGAGTATTTCAATCATTAAAGGGAGGGTAGTAGGTAAGAAGTTTGTTATAAATGATGAGGTGGTGCCTACAGTGTTAGAGAAACCAGTCAAGAGTTTGGGAAGATGGTATGATGCAAGTCTCAGTGATAAGGGACAGTTTGAGGAGGTGAGGCAGGAAATGATTCAAGGTATTTCAAGTATAGACAAGTCAGGGCTCCCAGGAAAGTTAAAGTTGTGGTGTTTGCAGTTTGGATTGTTGCCTCGGTTGATGTGGCCACTGACAGTGTATGAGGTTCCCCTTTCAAAGGTAGAAAAGCTAGAAAGGATGATTAACTCATTCATTAGAAAATGGCTCGGAGTCCCACGCTGCCTAAGCAGTGTAGCCTTATATGGGAAAGGCATATTGGAATTGCCATTATCTAGCCTGACAGAGGAGTTCAAGTGTGCTAAGGTTAGACTGGAAATGACTCTGACTCAGTCAAAGGATCCAGTGGTTAGGAGTGTAGCGCCCACAGTTAAAACAGGGAGGAAGTGGAACCCAAAGGAGGCAGTACAGCAAGCACAGTCAGCTCTTAGACACAGGGATATCATAGGTCAGGTGCAGCATGGGCGTGGAGGCTTAGGGTTGTGCATAGGGAAACCTGTGTGGAACAAGGCATCAGTAATAGAAAAGAGGAAGATGGTAGTTGAAGAAGTACATAGGCAAGAGGAGGCAGTAAGATGTACTAAGGCAGTGTCGCAGGCAAAGCAAGGACAGTGGGTGAACTGGGAGAGTGTAGAGAAGAGAAAGTTGAAGTGGAGAGAGTTGTGGAGCATGGAGGCCAGCAGAATTAGATTTATTCTAGGGGCTACTTATGATGTGCTGCCATCTCCCCAGAACTTAAATCAGTGGTTGGGCGAGGATGGTGCCTGCCCGTTGTGTTCTAGTGTATGTACATTGAGGCATATACTGTCAGGGTGTAAGGTCAGTCTCTCCCAGGGGCGATACACCTGGCGTCACAACCAGGTGTTGAAATGTTTGGCAGCTGCAGTTGAGGAAAAGCGGCTAGAAGTAAATTCTCTAGTTGCTAGCAAAGAGACTAGACAGATCAAATTTGTACGTGAGGGAGAAAAGATTAGACCAATTAAGGTCAGGCACAAGTTAGGGCAGCTAAGTGTAGGTGGAGCCTGGGAAATGAGGGTTGACTTGAATGAACAGCTAGTCATCCCAGCATATATAGTTAGCACCCGGCTACGTCCGGACTTGTTACTGTGGTCTGAGGTAGAGAAGAGAGTTTATTTTATCGAACTCACAGTCCCGTGGGAAGATCGAGTTGAGGAGGCTTATGAGCGCAAGAAAGCTAGGTATGCTGAAATGGCAGCAGAGGCAGAGCAGCGAGGTTGGAGGGCTCGAGTGCGGCCTGTAGAGGTGGGCTGCCGTGGTTTTGTGGCAAAGTCCGTTATTGCCTTACTAACTGAGTTGGGCATTCGGGGACGGAGCCTGAAACTTGCGGTTAGCAACATGTCTCAGGCAGCAGAACGAGCAAGTGAATGGCTGTGGATAAGGAGGAAACATGCTAGCTGGGGAGCTCGCTAAGGTCAGATTGATTGTTTGTTGTTGGTCATGATTAACGGTCCGCATCAACAGGGCTGAATCATTGACGGTGGTGGTGTAGTTAGGGATTGTTTGTTGTTGGTCATGATTAACGGTCCGCATCAACAGGGCTGAATCATTGACAGTGGTGGTGTAGTTAGGGATTGTTTGTTGTTGGTCATGATTAACGGTCCGCATCAACAGGGCTGAATCATTGACAGTGGTGGTGTAGTCAGGAATGTCATACCGAACCGACCTGGATAGCTAGGCTTAGATAGTGAGGTAATATGCAGTTGTGCGGTGGTAGCATGGAGGGGGGTGTTTCCAGGACGCTGGATTACACCGTTAAGCCTTCTTGAGGTGTCGTGGGCCTAACTTAACGAAACGTCGGTGAAGGAAGGTGCCCACTTGAAAACCCCAATGACATGCTTCATACTGCTGTTGGCTAGGGTAGGTAACTGGTGATTTGTGTCTTGTTTATTAGTTTGTTAGCCTGTTAGCTTGTTTTATTCTGGATTGGGCTTCTAAATGTGTTTTTCCTCGGATTTTGGCACAAGGGATAGTAACATCTTGTCCTGTGTATTAATTAATACAACGCAGGATGAATAGCACAAATCTCACAGAAGCACCAAAGGGCCTCGTTTGCTCATTATCTCTCGTTTGTCTTGGTGTTCCACAGGGCTTCTTAGGTGGTCCCCTCGTCTGCAATCGCTACTTCGAGGGCATCCTCTCATGGGGCATCAAGTGTGGCACCCCGTGCTTCCCTGGGGTCTACACCAAAGTGAGGGAGTACACCCCTTGGATCTTATCGGTTATTTATGGAGGATAACCCATAATCCTCAACAGTCCTTGGCAGAGAGGGGCTTCTGGATTGATTTTTTTTAAGTCACTACTGAAAACACACTACTTTTCTAAGCTTTTACTGAGCCAGCTCATTCAATTCTGTGTTGTCTTGCAAATGTTGGTTTCTCATCTGTGCGGTCGTCTGAGGTGATTGCTGATCTGCCGCACAGGTCCCCCAACAGAGGCAGCAGCATCACTCTCCCTGTTCCACTTCATCATTCATTATTAATTCATTATTATTATTATTCTGTAGTCTGTAGTCTGTTTTCTATACAATGCTAAATGTTACGATGTTAATTGCATCTATTGTATAGTTTAACTGTGATTTTTAAAACTGTTGAAGGCTATAAGAAGCCAGTGTTACCAGCCATCTTTAGGTTCAGGCTTTCTGGACATTTAATATGTTAATAATTCAAACTGTTCATTGCCTCATAACAATTCATATTTGTTCTGTTGTCGACAGTTTGTAACTCTGATAGGGGACAGTGCTACAAAGATTTATTATTATTGTTACTACTATTATCATTAATAATAATAATAATGATGATGATGATAATAATAATAATAATAATAATAATATATGTTTTTTTAACCCACTTTTATTTTCTCCCAGTGTTGAACACCTCAATCTGAGCAGCACATTAGACTTGATTAAAGGAATGAAACGCAGTAAGAAGTAGCTTGTTGGCCAAAGTCGATAAATATGAGATGAACTACGACTCCAGTTTAGAAAAGAAAAATGTCTTTCTTAGGATGCTAATGAGGCCTTTACTGAAATCACAGTAGTATTGGCACATGTTCTTTCAGAGGTCAATTTAATTAAGGACATCGCACCAAATAAGTGGATCTTTATATGACTAATGTAAAAAAAAAAAAAAAAAAAAGATTGGTGATACATGTCTTAATCTTGCCGCAAGCATTAAACCAATCAATTGTTCTATTTTTGTTGATTAAATACCATTTGGAACATTGATTTATTTTATTTTATTTGCATTTCATTTATTGTATTGAGTTTAAAATTACAGGGACAGCGCACATTAATAAACATTTGTGCCAGTTTAGCCAGCTTGGCTGATTTTCAACCGTAGTCCCTGGGCAGGTATGATGGTAAGAACTGCAAATACATAAAATACATTATAACAGGAACAGCAGACACTGTAGCTACCCTGTAGTACCACACACTTCATAAAATCAATAGAAATCACATGAAATAACAGGGGATAATAACAATACAAAACATAAAACAAAGCATGTCAAGATGTTATAGGGTATGGTCGCATACATGATTGTCACTCAACCAAGATTTTAAGTTGACTTTAAAAGAACGATAAGTGACAGTCTCTGCACAGTGATGGGAGACTGTTCCATGTGTGAGCTGCTCTCACTGAAAACGCTGCTTGTCCGAAGGCAGACCTCCTCAAAGGTATTATACAATCCCCTCTTGCCACAGACCTGGTGCGTCTGTCATTGGTTGTTTTTTGCTTTCTAAAAGCATAAGGGGGGGGGGGGCAGGCTTTGCAGTATCTTATAGACAAGACAGGCATCTGTAAATTTGATGAAATTGTCCCAGCTCAGTAGATTTTGATTTCTCAGGCAGTGACAGTGCCTGAAGTCGATCCGACTAACGGCTCTCGAGATATGCGATAAACAGAGACAGACACACCAAGGCAGTTCCAGGGCCGGTTCAACTTTGTGAAACTATAGTTTCATGCAACAGCCAATCAAAATGCTGATAAGTAGGCTAATGCACTGATGGCTCTCTTCCTATTCTCCGGGACAGTCAATGAAAGAAAGTAGCCAGCCAGTGGTAACCTGATACAACACGTCCGAATTGATATTATGTCCAGCTACAAAACGATATAAAATAAGATACAACGATGCAAGTTATTATAGAGACAGTCTGCATGTCTGGGAACGCCCACAAAATGTTAAACGGCTGGCGAGTGGGGTAAAACCGCTGATATATCTCATGGGCTGACTCACCAAAAGACGGTGCTGCGGCTCTAAACTACATGTCCCCGATCGTGTCTGCCTGGGCTGGGCTAACATATAACTTTGCTGAATGGATGGAGCGGGAGGATTTACCCCACCCTGACCACGCCCCCAGCCAGGCTGAGCCAGCTACCCAGCGTCTATTGTGGGTGTTCCTAGAGCCTGTATGGGCGTTCCCAGACATGCGGACTGTCTACACACTTGATACAGTAATCTACTGTAGCAAGAGAGAGAAAAGGAAAAACAATGACAGATGAAACATTACCAACCTAGCTAGCTGTTTTAGTGAAACAAGTGTTGCATGAGATTATTATTTAATTGTTTGTGTAAATGTCAAGTTGCACGAAAATTGTGTTTCGTGCCATTTGCAAGTAGTTGCCCGAAGGTTTCACCATGTAAATCCAGCCTTAGGTTCCCAGCATCACCCTCGTCAAGTGTGAAGTCGATCCGACTAACGGCTCTCGAGATATGCGATAAACAGAGACAGACACACCAAGGCAGTTCCAGGGCCGGTTCGGAGCAAGTGCCATAATCTTGGACCGGTTCTTTGCGTTTCGACAGCCCAAGAACTGGCTCTCGGCCAGGAAAACTGGTTTCAGAGTGGCACCAACTCTTTGCTGGACTAGATGAAAGAACCGCTTACGTCAGGGGCTGGGGGCGGGATTATCGCTTCGGCAGACGAAGAGAGCACGGCATAGCTGAGCGGCTGGATGAATTGAGATATCATTACAGAGAAGCATCCTCCTCTCTACAATAACTGCATCCAGAGACTGACTGAAACTAAAACAAAGTCGTCTGATGTCTAAATGGCTTCACAACGTGCACAGTGAGCCCGACTGTCAACGGGGGCGGACTGCCTCACTGTGGCTGCAGCCAGAGGGGGCAGCAGCGAGCAGCCGGGAGCTGAGGAGAGACATCGTGAATAGCGATTTTCCTGAAATGCGTGCTATAACGAGTCAATTACAAATTCCTTTGCATCTACATTAAACTAAGATATTCCTTTTTTGCATGCAGGTTATTTGTGAAGATATGTAACATTTACTCTATGGGCTAAGCATGTTACCCCGCGGTAGCCATGTTGTAGAGTCTAGTCAACTCTAGCCTGTGGTAACGCAAACCGGTTCTTAGAAGGTCCACAGTTGAGCCAACTTTGAACTGGCACCAGCACCGGCCGCAGCACCTGGTTCCAGTTGGTGGAAAGACAGAGATTTCGTGCCTTTATACTTAGATATTGAGGACACACATTCCATTGAGTTTGTTTTTGTTTGCAATTTGTGAGAGATTGCCCCACATTTTTGGGTAAAATGCCTGGAATCAGTTACCTTCATTTCCCAAGGTGCGAGTGGAAAACTGAAGCCTAGAAATGCACATGATAAAAGTTGAGACCACAGCTTTGTCGTGTACTAGGTCAGCGTCATTGTTGTGCTGTGGGACAGCCCCACGACCGAACCGAGAGATAGTGTAAACAAAAGAATTATACAGAGATACAGTTACATCGAAATAAATAAATAAAGGGAAA
Organism: Poromitra crassiceps; assembly: GCF_964638095.1. Classification (NCBI taxonomy): domain Eukaryota; kingdom Metazoa; phylum Chordata; class Actinopteri; order Beryciformes; family Melamphaidae; genus Poromitra; species Poromitra crassiceps. Next base: position 23,066,109 of record NC_139637.1, read on the forward strand.
TAAAATAAAAGGAATCAGGAGAGTCTTGGCCCCACCAGTTGGTGATACCCTGAAGTGTGACTGTGTGTGGGCTGGTTGGTGAGTAGCAATCAATCTCCCTTTAATAATTGATAACCCTAATTTGTAATAAGTAATTCTCTTTGTACATGGCTGGATTGTTATCACCCAATAATAGGATTGATAACATTGCACTTACAAAAACATGTATTGTCAACTTTTTGTCATCTTGATTGTGAGCTACCTAATAGGTGTCATCGTTATATAGCTGAGACATCTCATGCATTAGGATGGCTTCATCTTGCATGTCACACAAAGATAATAGGATTCTGTCAGGACCATCTGAGCTGTGAATTATTTTGAAAGTATGAATCTGTATAAGCTGCTGTACTTCCTGTTTCCTCATTACAGGTGAAAAATGATAAGATGGGTCAGCTGGTAAAGTATGCTGTGCTGCTACTTTTGGCTTTCTCAATAACAGGTCAGTTCCTCAATCGCCCTAAAGGCACCATTACTCCCCAGTCCAAGAAGCTATGAATTCATAGATTAGGTATAGATTGCTGAAACTAAGGATGTTAGACAGAAAGATCCTAAATCCATTAGAGATGATTTTTGCATTTACAATTACAATTTCCCATTTGGAAGATGCATTATTACAAAGTTATTATTACATCATGAGATTTTAATACAACACAAGATATAATACATGTATTGTTTCAAATTGTTTCAAATTCTCTCATGTCACTCCCCTCTTCCGGGACCTTCACTGGCTTCCCATCTCGGCACGCATTAAATTCAAGACACTGGTTCTGGCCTACAGGGCAGTACACCAGACAGCCCCTCTGTACCTACAATCTATGGTCAGGCTCCAAATCTCTCACCGATCCCTCCGCTCCTCCACCAGCGCAGGACGCCTCGCCCCTCCTCCACTACGGGGGCTCAAAAGTCGCTCATCCTGTTCGCGACTCTTCTCGTCCCTGGCACCTCAATGGTGGAACGAGCTTCCACCTTCGGTCAGGACGGCCGAATCACTGCCGATCTTTCGGAAAAGACTAAAGACTCACCTTTTCAGGCTCCATCTGGGCCCTTCTTGAACTAACTTCTTTCTCTCTTTAAAAAAAAACTACAAAACTAAACTTGTACCACTGTTCCTTCAGAAGTTGTATTTGTCATAGACTGTGTTGCATAGTTGATTGCGCTATTGCTGACAAAAATGTGTTATTGTAAGTCGCTTTGGATAAAAGCGTCTGCCAAATGACGTAATGTAATGTAAATGTAAATGTTATGACATTGAGTGAACAACATTTACGAGTTGTCAACTAAATAGGCTACTGAATGAAAATCAAATGTCACTAAGGCCAGGGGAAATTGTGAGTGAGTGAGTGAGTGAGTGAGTGAGTGAGTGATCGATCTACTAACATTCCAGGTGCAGCAGAAAAGCAATTACATTGAAAATTGTACAGCCAGGACATTTACTAAAGTAGTAGCACATCCAAATGAGCGTGGAGACGCAGATAATCGAATATAATTGAAAAATGCGCAAATATAAAGGCCAAACAATGCGCAGAATGTCAGATATGAGCTGCTGCGTGGCTGAAAATAAGCTTTTTACAGGATGTAAAATGTAAATGTATGGCTAACACATGCCCCTATGGCCTCTGTTGCAGGCTGTTCCACGGCGCATAACTAACTCTCTACTGCATCATTTTGAGAACATGAACCAAGCTAAAAAAAATAAGCTCAATTTTATAAAAAAAAAAAAAAAGTATCTCCTTTAACATTTATGGGCTAGCAAAGCCCGTTCCTTCTAGCCCTCGGTTTGCATCTGCATCTGAAAAAGGGTGGGACACCTTACCCCCTACGTGTGAACGAGCAGAAACGGAGTGGTAGGGCCAAGGGAGGTATTGGGATTGGCCCCAAATAGCTGACACGTATCTATCCTATCCTCACTACTGTCTACAGGTGCATCTGCAAAGACGATTAGTGGGGGCCAAGAGGTTACGCCGTACTCCATCAAATATCAAGTGTCCCTGCAGTATGAGTCCAGGCAACACTACTGTGGAGGGACCCTGGTCCACATTCAGTGGGTGGTGACTGCTGCCCACTGCTGGAGACCGTAAGTACTGACACTGACTACAACCACACAAGGTAGAGTTCCAGTAAAGCCATCTGACGATAGGGAAATGCTCAAAGCAAGTTATGTGAGTGAGTGAGTGAGTGAGTGAGTGAGTGATTGTGTGTGTGTGTGTGTGTGTGTGTGTGTGTGTGTGTGTGTGTGTGTGTGTGTGTGTGTGTGTGTGTGTGTGTGTGTGTGTGTGTGTGTGTGTGTGTGTGTGTGTGTGTATGTGTGTGTGTGTCCGTGTGTGTGTGTAAACAAGGGCAACTTCGGCCCAGGACCACGTGCGTCAACCAGGCGACCTCATGCAACTCAAGCCCATTCGAGGAAACCACATCTTTCAACAGCCCAGGTTTGGCAGGTTTAAAGCCTGATGACATCACTGATGACATCACTGACGACAGGGACGTGCACAGAACATTAGAGGGGCAGGGGCTCAAATTCATAAAAGGGCACTACAGCCGCCGTCCGGAGGGCGGCGGCGAAAATTTGAGGCAATTTGAAGGCCAATTTAGGGGTATAACTCATTTTAAATATTCCGATTTTAACCAGATTTAGAGGAATATCTCATTTTAGGATGAGACTTGTCACGGAAAAATAACTCCATAACTGAATAATATTAGTATATAAAAGTTGCATGCTGTTGCAATACTGTTGTGAAATCATTTAAGCATCAATATGTATTTGCTCCTTTTCTCCCTTTAGGTTGTTGTACTACAACAGATAGCAACACAGGCAGAAACATTGAACGATACTGAGTGAGGCTTGTAATATACCATGCATTTTAACCATAATTCTAAAAAGCAAGACAGAAGATTTAGATAAGGTGTATTAGATTTTTTTTTTTTTTTTTGCGGATTCAACAACACAACATCCCTTTCCAATAGTGTAAAGTAAAAAATATTTTCAAGAGCAACAATTCTGCATTTGTTCCCTATATTTTGGTTATTTATTTATTGGGAGGTTTATTTATTTATGTATTTATTTATTCATTCATTTTTGGGTTCATTTTTGGGTTGGTGCCTTCAGGGGCAGTTTAGAAAAACACTGCTCCATGCAGAGGCCTATTACAAATGGTGCATTCAAGGCCAAGAGAGCTCGGAAAAGGCATTTCTCTTTGAATGCTGCCTTCAGTGATGGCATGGAAAGGGCAATTTCCATACAAAGCACCATTAGAAATGCATTCATGGTCAGGAAAGGGCACTTTTTATTTTATTTTTTAATGTGTCTGAGCTGTTTGTTTTGTTCATGTGTTGTTGGAATGAAAATGAAAAATGTATTATAATAAAAAAAAAAAAAAAAAAAAAAAAAAGGGCACTTTTTACAGACTGAAAAAAAGGCAGGGGCTCAAGCCCCCTTTCATGTCTATGTGTGCACGTGCCTGACTGACGACATTATCACCGGTATCCAATCCTGACTGACCATTCCTGACTGAATGAATGAATGACTTAGGCCGTGGCCACACTGATCCGTCAAAAAATGGACAGAATTATAAAACGGATACTAGATGTATGTCCATTGCATGTGCAAGTAGCATACTTGTACAGCAGGTGGCGGTAAGCACCTTGAAGGTGTCAGCGACCCGCCTATAAACCGAGAGAAGAAGAAAGCTGGCGTTAGCTAGCTGTTAGCAGTGTGCGCTACGTTACTTATGTGGTAATAAAACGCCACCGAATGACCAAATTGATGTAATGCTCGGCCAGTTCGGGTCATGCTGTTTCCATGAAGCCCACCAGCTTTGATATCTGTTGGCTAGTTGTTGATATTTATAACGGTGAAATAACATGACGTTATATCGATGCGGACAACCCGCTCAGCCATTTCCGCTCTGAGAATGCCTCCTCGACTCTGATTGGCCATCCGATACGTCATCCAGAAAAAGTTCAGCCCTCTTTTCTGTCCATAGGTTGAGGCCACGTCTCGCCATAGACGCTGGTTTAGCTGGCTCAGTCTTGCTGGGGGCGGGGTCAGGGTGGGGTAAATTCCCCCATTCTATCCATTCAGCAAAGTTAGAATTTAGCTGATAGCCCAGCCCAGGCAGACACGATCGGGGATTTAACCACCGCTGTAAACACACATCTGAGGAGACGTCTTGTGTTCTGCTTTAGAACCCCCAAACATGTAGTTTAGAGCCGCAGCACCGTCTTTTGGTGAGTCAGCCCATGAGATATATCGGCGGTTTTACCCCACTCGCGCGCCAGCCGTTTAACATTTTGTGGGCGTTCCCAGACATTTCATTAACTCAAATCAACTCTCAATAACTGTCAAACTAGATGAATGATGAATAGTTTGACAGTTATTGAGAGTTGATTTTAGTTAATGAGTTATTAATTTGAGTTATTGTGGACCAGTGATGTCACTGGTCCACACTTTAACACTCAATAACTGTCAAATTAAATGACAGACTTCAAAACCGTTTACAGTTTTCTGATATACTACTGATGTTCTAATGATACAAAGCTGGTTGAAAATGGGCAGAGTGTTCCTTTAAATTCTTAAGCATAAGAGACCACACACAGCACAGAGAGTAGCCTACTGCAGGGATGAGGTATTTTTGTAGGCCAACCCAAAAGTCATGCACTTCCTGGTTCCCCCGTCGGGAAGTCAGTGGGATTTTTGTATGGGGATTTTTGTTGGATGCCTGAATTAAAGTCTGTGGTTAACAAAGGCTTCTGGAAATGTGATCCTTGTGTTCAGCAAGATAATCTTCACAGGTGAGCAACACTCTTGTGATATATAAAAAAAAAAAAAAGCTTTTCTGAAAATTCACATTTTTTTAAATCACATTACGCTTCAAAGATCATCAAAGATGATCTTGCTGGACACAAAGATTGCAGTTTCATAAACATTTATTAACCACACACATTGTTTCAAGCATTTAACCAAAATTCCCATAGAAAAATCATGTTGACTTAGATGAGGGAACCAGGAAGTGCTAACAACCGGGTCTAGACTAGACTTAAGAGTCATCCCTGTGGTACTATGATCAGTGTGTATTTTGTGGGCTGACATAGTGGTATTTCTTATAGTTGGAGGTTCAATTCTGAGCCTTCTTTTCTGACTGTTTCCGTTTTGCCCCTCAGGGGCACCTTAATGAAGGTGGTGTTGAGTGAACACAACCTGAACGTAGAAGAGGGTTTTGAGCAGGTCTTCAATGTCTCTTCCGCATTTGTCCACCCCTTAAACTTCAAGTCGTTCAACAACGATATCATGCTCATCAAGGTAAGCCAATAGAAAAATGGTAGATATGGCACACTCTCGCAAACGCTATTACACACGCACGCATGCACGCACTCCCCAGCATCTTCAGCATCTTGTAGCTGTGGGCCGTAACTTTGGTTTGTGTTGCAGCTGGAGAGACCAGCAACAATCAATGCCAACGTCCAGCCGGTCCTTCTGCCTGATGAAAACACCCCCCCGCCGGGGCATCAAACCTGCACAGTGAGCGGCTGGGGTCTGACGCAGGTCTACACCTACGTGTCTACACCTGTGCTCGGTGCCGTGGACGTGCACATCATCCCAGACTGCGAATCCTACTACTGGCCCTGGATCACTCCGAACATGCTGTGTGCCCGCTCCCGGTACGGAGGCAGAAACGCCTGCCAGGTACAAAAAGAGATCGCTTACAAACAGTTCATGTATGACGGAAAGTGAAGACAACAGTTATTCAGTGAGATTAGAAAATTCTGAGATGCATTAAAATGTGCAATAACATTGAGCACCCAAGGGCCTCCTCATCAGCAGCTGTCATTTGTCTTGGCGTTCCACAGGGCGACTCGGGTGGTCCCCTCGTGTGCAACGGCTACTTCGAGGGCATCGTCTCATGGGGCAGCAACTGTTTCAATGACTACTACCCTGGGGTCTACACCAAAGTGAGGCAGTACACCAGTTGGATCAAAAGGATTATCGAGAACACCAGATCCTAAACACTCAGCGGCACCGCGGCAGAGAGGGGCTTCTGGATTTAATTGTTTTTTTTTAAATTAATATTAATTAATTTGTTAATTAATTAATGAATTGCTTTCTGTCTGTTTTCTGTACAATGCTAAATGTTATGATGTTAACTGTATATACTGTAAATGTACATTATATTTGATATAATATCGAGATTTTTAGACTGAAGTTCCCAATACTTTGTTCCCAATACTTTGTGCCAAATATAAATTTGACAATTTTCATGGCAAAAAACTACAACTATTCAGTTTGCCCTTGAATTGTATTCTGAAAAGCTTTAGATCGTCATGGGATACAAGAACTTTTTTATTGAAATTGAGTCTGAATGAAATCTTTCTGGGTTGGTTAGCAGTTTATTGAGGCAGTGTGGGACCCATCACACGTGTTCAATAGGCATTTAAATAAAAATTTCATAAAGAATATATATGTAGGCTACTGTATATATATATATAACTGAATGAGATAATTAACACCATAATTCCAGCGTTTCAGAGTGTTTTTCTGTAACTGTGGCCAGGGAGGAACCTCCATCATATGGAAGAAGACACTGGGCTGGGCCATTTTCCAATATTTAACAAAAGACCAATATCGGTTTTCTGATACATCTGTTGGAATGAAAAATACTTGTGACCAAAGTGATCAGTGTCTTCCACCATGATCATCTCAACGAATTTAGAACACAAACATTGATATCCAGAGTCATTTTATCTATAGGAGTGCTATCAGATGCCTGAGACTGAGTCAGATCAGATGCCAGTGTCACGGAGCGCCACACACAATGCCTCACGAGTGTTGTGCCTGTATCACTGTCATGTACTTTCTCCTTGATAAGGATCTGCGGATGACCTAACATAACCCTACATAAACTGCACTTGCACAGGAATGTCATTTTGAGGTCAACCTGAGTTATGGGCATTTTATTGTTGCTCACAGCTTTTAAGATATCTAAAAAGCGTTAAAAAGTATAAGTGGTCGTTTTAACATTTAATAGTGGATATGCAGATTATGTAATTAAATTATTCCTAAGAACACTCAGAACATGCCCCCCCTTTGCCGTAGCTTCTGACATAATTACAGATAACTGTAGTAGGCAGCTACAGGCAGCTGGATTAACGCGAGATCAAGATATCACAATCACACAACAAATCCATCTTGCATAGTCACCATCAGTGTTGGGAGTAACTACTAAGTAACTAGTTACTGTAACTTAACTACTTCTTGCAGTAACTAGTAATCTAACTAATTACTTTTCAAATTTAGTAACTCAGTTACCGTTACTAAAATAGTAACTTGGCTAGTTACTAGTTACCAGTGTTGGGGGTAACTCATTACAAAAGTAACATATTACATGTAATATATTACTTTTAGCAGTAACTCAGTAATATAACTTATTACTTATAGGATTTCAGTAATATTATACCAGTTACTTTGTCAAGTACGGTAACTCAAGTTACAAATTGAGTTCTTTTTTTAAATCAAAGCACATATTTAAAAAACATACAATCATTTCCTAATCAAACTGTGTGTTTTTATGCAAATAACCACTATAGATGACAATGACTTCAAGGCGGTTTCAATTATTTTTCGGGATGGTTCCGGGGCGGCGATGTCATTCTGCTGCTGCTGTTGTTTTGGTGAAAGTAATGCAAAAGAAGTGTAATAAGTAACGAGTTACTCTACGCAGACAGTAATATTGTAAAGTAACTTATTACTTTCAAATGAAAGTAACTAGTAATATGTAGTATATTACATTTTGAAAGTAACTTGCACAACACTGCTAGTTACTTTAGGACATGAAAATAACAGACAACTTCAGAGGATTATCCAGTTTCTGATCCTCAGACCTAGTCCGGGGAGAGAGCTGCAGCTGCAGCCAGAGCCCCAGAGGCTAATGACCTTGATAGGCTATAAGCAAATAAGTGAATGTTCAATGCCACACTGTGGCACAGCAACACTAACATAATGTGTGCATTAATAACAATCGAAGCAGACTTTTAAAAGTAATGCAAAAGTTACTTTCCCTAGTAACTAATTACTTTGAAGTAACTAGTAACTTTAGAGGTATTAAATTACTTTTTGAGAGAAGTAACTAGTAACTGTTACTAATTACCAATTTTCAGTCACTTGCCCAACACTGGTCACCATCACCAAGGTCCACGGCTTTGTAGAAAGAAAGACGGAGGGGTATTTCTTGAGTATCGTGATAGAAATCAGGGCATGGCCAAGGTCTGTTTCTTTTCTTTGTGGAACTGGACATCTTACATCATCTATAGCAGGATGCCAACAGGAAGCCGCTTCAGTTGTGTGGTTCCCCTTCCATTTCCCTCCCATTTGAGAATGTGGATGAGTCGAAGTTGGGTCACAATTTAAAACTTATCTGGTGTGGGCCAGGGGTCACATTTATCTGGTGTGGGCCAGGGGTCACATTTATCTGGTGTGGGCCAGGGGTCACATTTATCTGGTGTGGGTCAGGGGTCACATTTATCTGGTGTGGGCCAGGAGTCACATTTATCTGGTGTGGGCCAGGAGTCACATTTATCTGGTGTGGGCCAGGAGTCACATTTATCTGGTGTGGGCCAGGGGTCACATTTATCTGGTGTGGGCCAGGGGTCTCATTTATCTGGTGTGGGTCAGGGGTCGACTGTTGAATTGATCATCAGGCTCATTTATATGCGTCATGTGGTCAGTTGGATTGGGGCGGATCCACATGCGGAATGTCCCAGTTGGACTGTGATTGATAAGGTGGGGTAATAGTGCTCAACTACTAGGCCTTTCTGTGTGGAGTTTGCACGTTCCCCCCCGTGCTCCCCTGGGGTTACTTTCCTCCATACATAACATCGGTATGGACCCCCACTAAAAACATGCAGAAGATTGTCACCTGACCAGCGACGACAAAGAACTGAATTTGGTCGTGCATTCCTTTATAACTGGGAACTGGTAATCTTACCGGTTCAAAGTTCATGAGCTGGGACGTGACGTCACTAGAGCTGGTATTTCCCCATTCCAAACTCGTAGGAGCCTCAGCAGCCCCGACGTAAAAAATCCAAGATGGCTGATCCGCGCAACAACAGTAGTCATAATCGTATAAATGCTATTTAGCACTTCTGTCTTGTTTGTGTCTCATTAAATCAGCGGTACACACAGCACGGCCTACTTCTATCTGTGTGGACATGAGGCTGCAATGTTTGTATGCGCAAAATGCCACGAAATGCCTTGTTAATATCAACTGTTATTGCTAACAATGGCTAGCCTGGCTAGCGAGTGGATCTGACCAGTGAACAGTGGAACTTCCCAGCTCAACTTTTCTGCAAATGGAACGCTAACAAAACGGATGTGACGTCATTTAGCCTCCACATCCCAGTTATTTTGCGATAAAGGAATGCACGATTGGTCCACGGAGCACGGGCGCTGTACACACTAAACTTTAAAGAAAGCTACCCACTGCTCCTGGCCTGCCCCATCCGAGGATAAACGCAGACACGTGTATGCATGCGGTTTGTGGCGTCTGTGACAATAAAGACGGGTTTGTCCGTCTTCTGTCTGTTTGTTCGGTAGAGGTGTTGGATTTCCACGTACCTTCACTTCCCAGCCAGCGGAAAACTAAATCCTCGAAATGCTACAATACAAGATGAGGCCCCAGCTGTGTCATGTAGGTCAGCGCCATTGTTTGTGCTGTGGGACAGCCTCACGACAGAACAGAGAAATAGTGTAAGCAGAATAACTAGCCAAAGATACAGTTACATTATAAAAGGACTCGGCAGAGTCTTGGGCCACAGCAGTCGCAGATAAGGTGCCTTAAAAGTGGCTGTGTGGGCTGCCATTGGTGAGTAGCAATCTTCATTTAATAATTGATCACCCTAATTTGTACAATAAGTAATTATCTTTGTACATTGCTGGACTGTTATATCACACAATAATAGAATTGAGCTATTGTTATAACGTAGCACTCAGCAAAACAAGTAGATTGTCAACTTGTTTGTCATCTTGATTGGTAGAAAATCGTTATAGAATAAAATGGATAAGAATCTGATACCTAAATAGATTCAAGATTCAAGATTCAAGATTTTTATTGTCACTCCATGGTACAAGTATCACGTGTGAAATTCTTGTGCTGTGGACTCCGTTTACAACATAGTGCAAATAGTACAAATATAACAAATATAACAGGGCATATGGGTGCAAAAACACAAGAGACACAACAAGCATAAGGCAGTATAGTGATAAGACAAGTCAGAGACAGTGGCATATTCACTGCACATAGGTGCACGTGTCGGGTGCATACTTTAGACGTGCTTAAACATTTTAAATTCTGCGTATTTGACATACAGGTGCAAATAACATATTCCTTATTAAACATACAATTAAACTCGGCATTTTAAATTCGGCGTATTTGACATACAGGTGCAAATAGCATATTCCTTATTAAACATACAATTAAACGTTAGACATACGTAATGGTAGCAGCTACAGTACGGTACAGTGCGGCTACTACACTATTTGTGTATGTTAAGGAGTCTCGTGGCCTGCGGGAAGAAACTGTTCCTCAAGCGATTTGTGCGTGCTTTCGGAACCCTGTATCTTCTCCCTGAGGGTAGCAGGGAGAACAGGCTGTTGTGGGGATGGTTTGTGTCTTTGATGATCTTCAGGGACCTCCTGAGGCACCGCTGTTTATACAGTTCATGCAGATCTGGCAACTCACATTCTGTTACGTGCTGTGCCGCGCGTCTCACTCTCCGTAGCGCCCTGCGGTCCATGGTGGTACAGTTCCCGTACCAGGTGGTGAAGCCGCCAGTCAGCAGGCTTTCAATGGTGCCTCTGTAGAAGTCCCTGAGGATTTCTTTCCTTAGCCCAAATTTCTTCAGGCGCTTGAGTCCGTGTATTCGCTGTTGGGCCTTTTTGACGACAGTGGCGGTGTGGCCGGCCCATGTCAGGTCCTGGTGGATATTGACTCCCAGGTACTTGAAGCTGTCCACCCTTTCCACCACTGTGCCGTTGATGGTGATTGGGGGGTGTGCGCCCCCCCCCCTCCTGTAGTCTACAATGATCTCCTTGGTCTTGGAGACGTTCAGAGAGAGGTGGTTGTCCTGGCACCATTGTAGGTGTCAGCATTAACATGCATTAGGATGACTTCTTCTTCTGTCACATAAAGATAATAGGATTCTGTCAGGATCATCTGAGCAGTGAATTATTGTTATTATTATTATTATATAATTCATTTTTCCTCATTACAGGTGAAACATAAGAAGATGGGTCAACTGGTAAAGTATACTGTGCTGCTACTTTTGGCTTTCTCAATAACAGGTAAGTTCCTCATTCGCCCTAAAGCCACCATTATTCCTCAGTCGAAGAAGCTATGAATTCATAGATTAGATCTAGATTGCTTTGAAAGAAGATAGTAACGCACACCAATAATACGTTTCAGGAGGTGCTGATCACTGAAATCGCGAACTTGAGGATGAAGAAAGTGTCGCACACTCACTGCTCCATATGCAAAAAATGTTTAATTAATTTACGTTTCGGCCTATGGCCTTCTTCACATTTAGAGATCTAGATTGCTGAAATGTCAATTTCCCATTTGGCAGATGCTTTTATCAGAAGTGACATACGAATATATTACTTTTAGCAGTAACTCAGTAATATAACTTATTACTTATAGGATTTCAGTAATATTATACCAGTTACTTTGTCAAGTAAATTGAGTTACATTTTATTAAATCAAAGCACATATTTAAAAAAGATACAATCATTTCCTAATCAAACTGTGTGTTTTTATGCAAATAAGCACTATAGATGACAATAACAAAGGAAAATAATAACATTAGGAATTTTGGATTGTTTAAACTGACTTCAAGGCGGTTGAAATTATTTTTCGGGATGGTTCCGGGGCAGCGATGTCATTCTGCTGCTGCTGTTGTTTTGGTAAAAGTAATGCAAAAGTAGTGTAATAAGTAACGAGTTACTCTACACAGAAAGTAATATTGTAAAGTAACGTATTACTTTCAAATGAAAGTAACTAGTAATAAGTAGTATATTACATTTTGAAAGTAACTTGCCCAACACTGGTTAAGACACATTTTTAAGTGAGTTTAATTAGATTTTTAGTTTCTATAGAGAGGAAAAGTGAACGTCACTTCCTGCTTCAGCACTGCACCAGAGATTTTCTTCCGCAATTTATTTTCCCATAGACATTTCGTAAAATGCTTATAAAAATAATTTTACTTTGTCAAACCAAACGGTTCAGCTATATTTAGAATCGGGAGAGACCATAGAACATTTCACTCGGACCACACACAAAAAACCATTGAAAAAATATTTTCTTTAAACCTGCATTTTCTTACGTTTTGGTCTGAGTGAAATGTTATGCGATCTCTCCTGCTTCTAAATACATCTGTACCGTTTGGTTTGAACAAGTAAAACTGTTTTTATAAGCATTTTGGGAAATGTCAATGGGAAAATAAATGGCGGATGAAAATCTCTGGTACAGTGCTGAAGCAGGAAGTGACGTTCCACTTTGGCTCTCTATTTTCCTCTTGTGCAGCTCACACATAATTGGGGTGGTAATTTCATGTAGCCTAAACCAAAAGAGCTCATATAAAAACAAGGAGCAGTCCAAACATCTGACACCTAGCCTATATCCTCATTACTGTCTAGATGCATACTTTGTACAGAGGATTATCGGGGGCCAGGAGGTTCAGCCGTACTCCATCAGATATCAAGTGTCCCTGCAGGATAAGACCACCAGGAGGCACTACTGCGGAGGCACCCTGGTCCACCCTCAGTGGGTGGTGTCCGCCGCCCAGTGCTGGAGGCTGTAAGTAGACTGCAACCACACAAGGTCGAGTTCCAGTAAAGCCATCTGATGATAGGGAAATGCAAAGAGTGGCATTCTAAGATAATACTTTTGTAAGAAATGCCTTAGGCATAAGAGACCGTGCCATGATCTGAGTGCTATTTTTTTTTTTTTGTGACATTTTGGCATTTCTGATACTCAGAGGTTAGATTCTGAGGCTCCTTATCTGACTGAGTCCATCTTGCCCCTCAGGCGCAATCTGATGAGGGTGGTGTTGAGTGAACACAACCTGTACGAAGAAGAGGGTTTTGAGCAGGTCTTCAATGTCTCCAGGATATTTGTCCACAACTTTAACTACAAGTCGTTCAACAACGATATCATGCTCATCAAGGTAAGCCGATAGAGAAAAAAGGATCTACGGCAAATATTGGATAGTCGCACTACAGTTTTAATGGTCGATATGACACATAGACTAGCCCTGATTGCTTGGTCAGCATGTCGTCGCTTATCGCCCGTCACTTTGGTTTGTGTCGCTGCAGCTGAGCGAGCCAGCGACGCTCAACGACTTCGTCCAGCCGGTGCGCCTGCCTCACGAGTTCACCCCTCCGCTCAGGGATGACATCTGCACGGTGAGCGGCTGGGGTGTGACCCAGATCTACACTCGCATCCTCTCGCCCGTGCTCCACGCCGTGGACGTGGACGTCATCCCCAGATGCTACTACTACTACTGGGGCAGGATCACGGCGAACATGCTGTGTGCCGGCTCCCGGTACGGCGGCAAAGACTCCTGCCAGGTACATAACAAGTGCAATCATTTAAGCCTAGCCACCCCCAAACACCACCCATACCCCCCGCCCCTCCAAGCACCGCCCATATTCCCCTAGCTACTAATACGGAGGCTGCTCACTGGCGCATGAAGTCATCATGGGGGGGTTTTCTTCCTGGTTTTACTTTCTGACCGTGCGGCCTAAGGCGAAGTGTGCATGTGTGCCATGACGTATTCCATGACGTCTCCCACCCCTCCCACCCATGGATGTATTAAAAGAAGAAAATACATATACGGCTCTTAGTGGCTTCTGAAGAAAAAATTACCCCATAAAAAATGCTTTGATAATTAAAAGAGTCGTTTTATACTTTGAGTGACACCCAGAAAAAATTCCCTTGGGTTTAACAGTTGCCGGGGTCCCCATGCAAGTGGATGGGAATTTTCCTTTCTGGGCTGCATTGCGTCACGTGACTTGCAATACAGAGCTTTGCCACCATGTTCAAATGGCTTCACAGCCCAGCGCTATTCCTGGGGGCTTGCTCGAATCCCGACTCTCTAGCACCTTCCTATCCCTAGCTATGGCCATTTTCCCACTAAACGTCCATGACTGACGGAGTGAGTGAGTGACTGAGTGAGTGAGTGAGTGTGAGTGAGTGAAAAAAGTGAAAAAACAGACATTCAAATTAGTACTGTAAAACAAAAATGTCTGAGATACAATAAATAGCATTTATCACCAAAGGGCTTCTTCGATTGTTCATTAGCTCTCGTTTGTCTTGGCGTTCCACAGGGTGACTCGGGTGGTCCCCTCGTCTGCAATGGCGTCTTAGAGGGCATCGTCTCCTGGGGTGACGGCTGTGCCAACCCGTACTTCCCCGGGGTCTACACCAGAGTGAGGCAGTACACCAGTTGGATCAACTGGGTTATCGACAATAACAGAAGCTAGTGAAAGTGTTACTTTTCTAAGCTTAATCAGCCAGCTCATTCAAATCCTTTTTGTCTTCTGTGTCATCTTGCACATAAGTACGGTCGTCTGAGGTGATTTCTGAATTGCTGCACACGTCCCAACCAGGGGCGGTTCTAGGCCTTTTTGGGTGGGCTTTAGCCCACCCAAAAATAGTCTCAGCCCACCCAACAAAAAAAAAATCTCTCTCTCCAAATCCATGGTGGTCATTAGTAGCAGTTTCTGTTTAAATGATCTTTATTTATTATTTATTTTTGCTTTAAAACTATTTTTTAATTTTCTGCTTAAAATTCATGAAAAAAAGTGGCATTCTTGTTTTTTCCCACAATAATTTCATAATACCGTTTGTAATGCCACCGTTGTAGTGCTGTTGTTCAAAATTAAAGTACATTTTCTCAGATTTATTGGTGTCTTTCTAGTCACACAATTTAATAGTCAGTGTTTCCGATACACTGATCTATTTGTGGTGGTACACCCTACATAGATTTTGACCCCCACAAATACTGCCACATATTAATTTCAACTAGTTGACTGCAAACTCCTGCTTTAGTGCTTACAGTATATTATTATCTTGTCGGAATATTATTCCAGCCAATAAGTTAGGAAGTTCCCTTTTGATTTAATTTTACTTTTGTTTTGCCTACAAAGCAAAATGTTACTTTACTAGAAACTCCCCTGAAGTGATTTTGGTATTATTTATGCAAGCATAATTCTACCATATAGTAACCTGTATGCAGAATATATATAGTATATATAGGGAAACAATTATTTTTTCATCGCTGTAAAACCACAGAACGGTAAAGAAGAGATTGATGTGTATAGTTCTTCATAGATCTAGTCTCTTCGTTTTGATCTCAAAGTGCGCCAGTTTGATCCATTTTTACTTGAAACTGTACAAAATTTTCTTCCGGGGGGGGCATGCCCCCGGACCCCCCTAGGGGTTCAGTGGTCCATGACCTTTGGGTGGGCTGAGCCCACCCAAAGCTCTGATGCTAAAACCGCCCCTGGTCCCAACAGAGACAGCAGCATCACTGCAACATCATTATTCATTCAGAGAAGAAACACCACACAAACATGGCCTGCACTCTCTGAAACAGGATCTGGCTGTCTCGTTACCTTGCCAAATGCTTCTGTACACTACCCACAATGCATTTAAGCACCACTTACAGCTAGCAAGGAAGAGAGACTGGCTTTCTTGACAGGCTGAATTTTGTATCGTTTCTTCTTCAGGTGACAAACCACAGCTAAATAAAGGTTCTGCTGGAAGAACTGTTGCAGTATGCTTTTATTCAGCGCTGACACTGGTGTGTCCTGCCAATCTCCTGCTGGACCTCATTTTACATATTAAAAGTCAACTATTAAACAGTTACATTTATTTAAGTTGCCGCTGCATTTATTACAACCCCAGTATTCAAACCATAGGAAATCAAGTAGGAAATCCTTTCATACTGCATCTCCCTTTGGTCATTGTTTTGCAGCCAAAGTTCTATGGCACCACTCGGAGCCTTCAGTACCCAGTGCTGTTAGTCGAGCACAAATACTGCTGGGTTTAAGAAGTGGGCAGGCCAATGAACAGTCAGAAATCTCTGAAAGCATACAATACCTCTTGTAATAATGTCATCTTTAAATAAAGACACCATACATCTTCAGCTGTACTTTTGGCTTGTATTGCTATGTGAGGGTTTTTGAACTCTGGCCCTCAACTCATTGCTTCTTTGATATTTGTAAAACATCTTTGAAATGGCTGCCGCCACTGTATGTTCCAAATTCAATGCTTCATTTTGAACTCCCTGAAAATGTTTTTGTAAGCAATTATTAAAATACTTTTGCTCTCAAAAAACAAACAAAAACAAACAAAAAAACATCATTATTCATTGCTTTCTGTCCGTTTTCTGTACAATGCTAAATGCTAAGATGTTAATTGTATATATAATTGTATATATATTTTATATACTATCGATGTTTTCAGACTGAAGTTGCCAATATCGTGTGCCTGTCCGAATGAAAAAGACAAACTGTCTACAGGGATCTGTGTCCTTCACCATGATCATCCGAATTGATGCACGTTTTAAGCCGGCAGTAAAGAAATGGCTAGCTAATAGTCTCTCAGAATAGGGACCTAGCACAGATTAACCGAGTTGTTCATTTTACTGTATTTTCTGTACATTTCTGTACATATTCCTGTAATGTGAGTGCGTGGTTATTGTATTTGCACCTGACCATCGGTCTTGTCATCTCCGCTATTGTGTATTAAACATCGTCAGTTTTTGTATGTATCGTAATGGCTGTCTTGAGTGAAGCAGTGTTATGTGTTTTAAATTGTCAACTAAAACATACTTATCTTAACGAATTTAGATCATTACATCACATCATTTAGCAGACGCTTTTGTCCAAAGTGACTTACAATAGTACATTTTGTCAACAATAAGTGCAATCAACTGCATCACAGTCTTCATCAGCTAAGACCTGTTAAGCCAGTGTGCCGAGGAGCTCCACACACAATAGCCTCCTGAGTGCTATGCCTGTATCACTTTCAGGTACTTTCTCTCGGCCTTGATAAGGATCTGTTGGTCTTTTATTGTTGCTTACAGCTTTCTTGAAGTTACGCCACTAATCTTCTCATAAACATTCCTGTGAAGTACTTGAGGTTGTCAAAAGCATCAATAGTATCAATATATATATTTTTAACTGGATACAATACTCATTTGCAACAGGTATCGATAGTATCCATAAGTGTCAATACCAGCAGTGCTTTCTCTTAATGAAAAATCAAACATACTACAGATTTTTTTCCCTCCCTATCATTGGTGCGTATCTGTTGCTTCAATAAGCTAAAAGCTGCAGGGCTCAACACCAACTTGGTGGTTTGTATGTACTGTATTTATGTATGTATGTGTGTGTGTATGTATGTATATGTGTGTGTGTGTGTGTGTGTGTGTGTGTGTGTGTGTGTGTGTGTGTGTGTGTGTGTGTGTGTGTGTGTGTATGTATGTATGTATATATATGTGTGTGTGTGTGTGTGTGTGTGTGTGTGTGTGTGTGTGTGTGTGTGTGTGTGTGTGTGTGTGTGTGTGTGTATGTATGTATGTATGTATGTATGTATGTATGTATGTATGTATGTATATATGTGAGATTGAGTTTGTGCCAGAGCTTCTCTTCTAGCCAAATATCTATCATTAGGGGTCCAACTCCAAGCACTGCAGCTTGCCATGGTCAAATAGGTAATTCTAAGGTAATTAAATATCTCAGACATCTGTGTTTATTGACATAATAATGTATTATAATACTACTACTACTAATAACTACCACTAATAATAATAATAATCATAAATACACCGAAATCATGCCTGCTGTGTATATCAACATTCACAGACCGGTGAGGAATATGTATTATGATGAGGGTGGATAGGATGGAGCTGGCTTTAGTGGTGAGTGGGCAGAGAGTCAAGAGAGAGAACGGCACAACAGCAGAAGAGAGCGAGGTAGCTGCTCAGAGAGTTTTTAAGTTGCGTCAGGAGGTGATAGTGTGAGTGGATATTGAGTGGGAGGTGGGAAGGGAAGGGAGAAGGTCATAAAGTGATGGTCACATACAGGAAGAGGGGTAACAGTAAGGTTGGAGGCGCAGCAGGATCTGGTGAAGAACAGGTCAAGCATGTTCCCTGCCTTGTGAGTCAGAGGCTATTAAGAGAGGGAGAGAAAAAGTTATGGACAGAGTTTGCAATTTCTCCGTCTGGATGTTGAAGTCACCCGGAAGAATGAGTGGAGTGCCATCCTCAGGAAAGAAGGAGAGAGGAGCACATCTGTCCCGTCAATAAAGTCACCAAGCTGACCAGGCGGCGGTACATTTACCACAATGTTGAGCTTGATATGTAGAGATGCAGCAACAGTATGGAATTCAAAAGAGGATATTGAGAGGTGAGAAAGAGGAGTGACAGTGTGGGTGAAATGAGGAGTCCAGTGCCTCCCTCACAGCCAGAGGCTCTGGAGGGGTGAGAGAAAGAATAGGCAGCACGCAGCAGAGAGGGCTGCTGGGGTGGTGGCACTATTTTCAGGTATGATCCAGGTCTCTGTGAGGGCCAAACCTCACATGTGGTCAGCAGCATCAGATATAGAGCCTGGGCTGAGATGGTCTCAGAGTTCCAGAGGCATCCAGCACAATAGCAATAGAAGGTCTACAACGGTGCAAATTGGGTAAATAGGATTACATGGGGTTCTACACCTGAAAATAGTGCCATGTCTATGGGGCCTATATGATGAGCTGATGTTGCAACAGGGATGGGAGGGACTGAGAGACCTATTGGTGTAGCAGTTAACAGAAAAGGAAGTTACAAGAACCCTACACCCAACCAAACACTTTAAAATTAAACAAATATTGAACTAAAACAGAAAGATAGATAGCACAGTAGCTAACGTTTATAGATTCAAATAAATTACTGACCCAAGCTGAGATAATTAAAAGCAAAACTGCAGGCAAAATGTGTACTGTGTTTAACGTTACTATCTAATCTAATACTTTAGATTCTATGAAAGATGTTACCACACTGACACGAGACGGTACATTTAAAATTCAGAATCAGACACTCACTCAGTTGTTGCTGTCCTCACACACTCGCAGTAGGTGAGTTTTGGGATATTTCCGGTAGTAGTAGGGTGACATCTACTGGCCACCAAGGGAACGACACAGTCCACTTTATCTCTCGCGTCGTGACGCAAGTTCCTGTGACGCACATACATTTTAAACTATCGTCCTTCTCAGTAATGGCGGCTTCGTTTCCTTCTCCTCCTGCAAGCAACAATAACAAATGGTACTTCACCCGACAAGAGATCGAGAACAGCCCATCTCGGCGTGTTGGACTTGATCCCGACAAGGAATTGTCCTACAGACAACAGGCAGCGAACCTGCTCCAGGACATGGGACAGCGGCTCAATGTGTATCTTTTTGTCGAGGCCGGACGACTTGCCAACATAGCTCGCTAGCTAGCGAAGTTTAGCTTCCCCGTGAAGCCGGTTCGACTGAATGCATAGCTGACGGATGTTTATACCGTTTTGTTCGACTGCCGTTCGTTGCTGGGGATGATGCCTAACTGTTTAAAGTAGCGTTTTGGCGATTTGACTGTTTAAATGATGTCTAGCTTCTGCTATACTTGACGTTAGCTTGCTAGTTGTAGCGGCCCAGTAACGCCAGACAGGGGGCATGAAGGCCTCTACTAGGCGGGCCTTCAGGACGTTAGCATTAGCTTGCCTTTTCCTTGGAGAACAAAAGCTAAACAGGGGACCCGTTTCATAACTTTAGAAACGTTCAGTCTTTGCGTGTACATGTTTACACGCGATTTAACGTTACTTTGCTGGTCCTTTGCGTGTATTTTTAATGGCTATTGCTTCCGGTTAACCTCTGGCTCGGTAGTTGGCGTTAGCTAACACGTTAAATAGGCTGTAACTTGAACTCTGTTGCTCTGCCACTATTTTGCTGGATACATTAGCTGATGTATGTGCTAGATTGCAATGTTGTGTTTATATAACGTGATGGACCCCCCTAAGCTTGACTAAGTTGAAGCTTGTCTAAGTTGTGCTTATTCAGCAATCTTAAATACTTTGCCTAAAGCCGTTGCGAATGGTTTGGTCTATCATCACTACGTTTTGTATGTTGTTGTTTTGACCTTAACCATTGTGTATTTAGATCCCAGCTCACAATAAATACTGCCATTGTGTACATGCACCGATTCTACATGGTCCAGTCATTCACTAAATTTCACAGAAATGTAAGTATCGATTCGTTTGTTATGCACACCTTTGCGTATCCGTTTACTTCATACACCCAAACAAAGCCACACGATACAAACTCAGTATTCATAAATTCAACATCTGTCTCCTCCTTCCACACCCTCTCTAGGTCGTTGCTCCTGCCACGCTCTTCCTCGCCGCGAAGGTAGAGGAGCAGCCCAGAAAGCTGGAACATGTTATCAAGGTGACCCATGCATGCCTCAATCCTCAGGACCCCTCACCAGATGTACGCAGTGATGTAAGTATTGAGCTGTGGTGAACATCATCTCCATTTGTTGTCACTCCTGTGTTTATCTGATAGCAGTCATAGTCTTTCCACCCTTTTCGTTAATTATGTTACATGCATATAATATCTTGTCTATGTAGAACTTTTGACTGCTTTTATTGGTCTTTTCATTCATATTTGTCGTTGATTATTTTGTGTGTATTTATTTTACAATCTGGTAGTGAATCTTCCTTTGTTTCAGCACGTTCAGATTGGATAAAGTGTTGGCCACACTTTAAGCTGTTGACTTTTTTTGTAGCTCAAAATTCGTGACACTCACCATTGCCTTTTTCTTCTCCTAGAATGGATGATTTGTAAGCACTATCCCACTTTTGCTACTTTTATCTGTACCTTGATGTTAAGCTTACACCTATTTGGATTTTCCCATTCCTCGTTCTTGCCTTTGACATTGGGTTTAAGCCGGGTGTGTTTGCTTGGACGGAGTGTTTGCTTGATGAGGTGTGTTGTTTTGATGTAGGGGAGATGTTTCATGATCTGGGCTGAGGTCATTGCTACTTCCAAAGGTTAACCTGCTTGAAAAGCAAAACAAAGAGGCAGGGTGATACATGGGATGAGAGAGAGAGAGAGAGAGCGCGAACAAGAGAGAAAATGCCTCCCAGTGAGTAATCTGCCTGTCCTCTCAACCTCAGGCTTACCTGCAACAAGCCCAAGACCTGGTCATTCTTGAGAGCATAATACTCCAGACCCTGGGTAAGTTGGGATGGAAGAACTGGCTCCCTTGATTCCCCCCCAAAACAGAGATGTGATTACGAAGACAGTATTAATCAATTTTCATCTTGTCCACAGAAACCTCACATGCGGTCAGCAGCATCGGGAAAGTCACATTCATGCTTGCATGTGCGCAATACATGCCCACTGCGTTCTATCTACCTTTTGGTTCTGCTACTTTTGTCTCTCTCATGTTCTTAACTTTACAGTGCCGCCATTTCTTTTTACATTTCCCTATTTTTTTTCTCTCTCTCTCCAGATATTTTTAAGCCATTCGTTTGATAATGCTTTTGTGTGCAGCGTATGATTATTTTGTTGCATTATCATGCCAATAACATTTTTTACTTTTAACTTATGAACTAGATTCACTGTCTGGCAATAACACATGGGGTCAACAAATGGCTTAAAAATGTTAAAGACAAACCACTTGACACTTTCCACTCTATAGCCTACTATTCATGTTTCACATTTCTGTCCAGGGTGTTATCTGAAGACCTCGCGCAAAGTGATATTCCATAATTGTTTTAACTTAGTTTGGTTTTAATTACATAAACAAGATTAACTTTCTGGTTTTCAGGGACTTTTTGTTCATGTTTACTGCTGAAATGGTTAATGATCCTCGCCATGGAAATGAGATTCTGTGACCATCAGTGTAGCGTTTGTTAGCTCACTTTCTGCACTTCTTTTATTTAATCGAACCCGATGTCTCTCTTCTCTTTGTTCTCTTTATTGCAGCTTTTGAAATCACCATTGACCACCCACATACTCATGTTGTCAAGTGCACTCAGCTGGTGAGAGGTAAGCATCAACATGAGCTTTTTCTTTTGATTTGATTTTTTCCCCCCAGTCCCATTTGTGAAACCCCGATCTAAATGATTTGAATATTTTCAGCATGATTAGACGTTTGCCCACAACACTCGTCTACCATTTAAAGGTTTTAAACATGTTTGTGTTTCATCTTTGTTGTTCCAGCAAGTAAGGACCTTGCCCAAACATCATACTTTATGGCCACCAACAGGTATATGCTCACTTCTGTATAAAAAAAAATCTGACCATTGTAGTTCTTTGTGATGAAAACCTGATCTTAATTCAGCTATTAACTAATTCATTGTTCATCTTTGCTACATTCTCTTGCTACAACTGTGCACAATCTCCTGAAACTGAATACATGCTTTTCTTGTCTCTTCTCTCTCCCTCCTCCCCTTTCTCTTGTGTTTTTTTATGGCTACCTGGGACCCTAACCTGCTGTGTAGTCTGCACTTGACCACATTCTGCCTGCAGTATAGTCCACCTATTGTGGCCTGTGTGTGCATCCATCTGGCCTGCAAGTGGTCCAACTGGGAGATCCCTGTATCCACAGACAGCAAGCACTGGTGGGAGTATGTGGATCCCACGGTCACCCTTGAGCTGCTGGATGGTACGTGCTTAAGAGTTTAAGTGACATATTTTTTAATTAAAAGCTGTTCAATTAAATGTTGTGTTCAGGAAGTATCGATACATAATTGCTCTTGTGTTTCACGACATGATCCCTTCCTGCAGAGCTCACACATGAGTTCCTACAGATCCTGGAGAAAACCCCTAGCCGGTTAAAACGGATTCGCAACTGGAAGGTAAAACTTTTTCCTATTTCTTTTGTTTGTGCCCCGCAAAGCGCGACCAGGACCTTCATTGCGTGGATTTTTTCCCCCTTCTTTTTTGACTCACTGCAATCTCTCTCTCTCTTGTCTCGCTGCCTCCCAGGCTGCAGCTCAGACGGCCAAAGGCAAGTCCAAAGGAGTCCAGGAGGACGGCGACCAGACGGACACCATGATGAGCATGATCTCCATGGCGTCGTCGGAGACGGCGCTGGCGGGCCTGATGAGCCTCTCGGCCCCGCCCTCCTCGGCGACGGGCGACAAGGAGACGGGCGCGTCCGGCAGCGCCCAGACCTGGAATCCGGCCGGCAAGGGTCACGACGACGACGGCGACGCCGAGCAGCAGCAACAACCGCCCAACGAGGTGCACGTCCCGCCCCCGGCCAAGGTGTCGCTGAGCGAGTACCGGGCCAAGAACGCCGACGTCCTGGCCGCCCAAAAGAGGAAGCTGGAGAACATGGAGGCCAGCGTCAAGAGGGACTACGCCAACGCCGCCCAGGCCCTCATCGGTCAGCAGCAGAGGAAGGAGAAGCACCATCACCAGCAGGCGGCCGCCGTCGCCGCCGCGGCCTCTTCCGACGGGGCCAACTCCTCGCCCATCATTCTCAAAATCCCCCTGGAGAAGGAGAGGCACGAGCGCAGCTCCCTGAAGATGCGCTTCCCTCTGCCCGGGGGAGGCAGCAGCAGAGGGCAGGACCCAGATATCAAAGTGAAGATACGGGTGCCCGAGAAGCAACGGGGGAGTTCAGGAGAGGAGGGCAAGAGCAGGGACAAGCACCGGGAACGCTCTAACCACCACCACCACCATCGCCCCCACCACCATTCTTCCTCGAGCGGCGCCTCGCATAAACATTCGTCTGGTTCCGGCGGTGTGGTGGGCAGCGGCAAAAAAGCCCCCGGTGACTCCTCTAGAACGAGCTCTTCGTCCTCCTCGTCCTCTTCCGCTTCTCGAAAGAGGACACACTCCCAGGACCCGACGGCGGGCTCGCACCCTTCCTCAAAAGCGAGCAAGTCTTCTAGGAACGCCTACCAGCTCCCGTCTTTGTCTTCCTCTGGGCACGCGCTGGGGCACGCCCCCGACATCCTCCCCGCCCTGGGCCTTCCCCACCACCAAGGGAGCTTTTCGCACGCCAAAGGAGACAAGACGGACACTAACGGACACAACGCGACAGGCGGAGGAGGCCAGTCGAACGAGTACCAGGACACGTTTGAAATGCTAAACTCTCTGCTGAGTGCCCAGGGGGTCCAGCCGGCCCAGCCGCCCATGTTTGACTACCGATCCCAATACGGGGAGTACCGGTACAGCGGTGGCTCCCGGGGGAGCAACTCGCGGCCCCCGCCCCTGCCTTCGGAACCGCCTCCCCCGTTGCCGCCGTTACCCAAATGAGGTCCTTATCAGGGGGGATGCGTTAATGTACATTGTACCTGCCATCACGAGCGTCATCCTTGTTAGATAATGCATTACACAATGATTTTTGGACCCCTTTTTAAATGTTTGTGATCTGTGTTGTGGGTTTCAGCTTGACAGCAGAGAAATGTACTTCTGACCGTTTTTCTTTTTAACCTCTTTTTACAGATTTTTTTTTTTTTTTTTTTTTGCTGCAATAATGAGAGAGGCTTATAAAGCTTGCAAAATAGAAAAAAAAATATTTACGGGAAAAAGTGTAAATAATATTTTTGATGTTATCGGTTTTGTATTGTAAAAACTCAAATGAAATGTGATGATGGGACCTGGCATTTTTGCCATCACTGTTTTGGAGGAAGTCAGACATCATAAGGAAGCTGAAACTTAATTGCATCACATATCACTCGTTAAGTCTTGCTAGCGATTGTCTTTTATAATGTTTTTATAGTATATTATTTATTAATTGAATGCTTTCAAGGAGCACAGTCCCCTTTTAAAAAAAAAAGGTCTCCCCTCTAAGCTGTGTCCTTTTTGGGCAGAGGGATATTTTTTCCTCAAGAAGACTGTACTGGCTATTTTGAGAATGCATGTCTCCAAAGCCGTGTTTGATGAAATATTGTTTTTTGTTTGAATTACCGTAACCTCAGAAACGTAGGTGACGATGACCCCCCCCCGCCCCCCGCCCCTGCCCCTCAGTGTTTTCTTCTTCTTCATTATCTGCATTATTTGGTGAACTGTTGTACAAATATTGTAAAATGTCGAAAAAGAACATAAAATATTTTTACATTTTGTTATGAAATGAAATACAAAAACAATGTAAATTAAGGAAGCTTGTACTTTTGTTTTTAGATTTTTGAGTGCAGTCATTGTTTTAAATGGTTGTAAAAAAAATGTAAAGAAAAAATTGTCAATACTCAAATATTACACTAATGGACAAAGTTCATACCGATGATGTTTGTCTATGGTTCATAAAACATATCTAGAGGGTATGGCTATACAATGAAGGAATTGCCAACGTAAATATCCCACTACAGTGAAAGTATGGGGTGCTTCTGGCACAGAGTTTTGTCCTGCATATTTCTACTATTATTTTTGACATCCTGAGTCGCCCCACAGACGGCCATGCTGGAGTCGAGAGCCCAAACCATCACAGCCAGCATCGTGGAGGGACGTCTTTATGCTGGTGTTTTCTTTTTGTTGACCATACCCAGCACATGGTATCCCACATGGTATTCACCATACACATTCTCAAAGAATAATAATAATAGGCCAGTGTGTCTTTGGTTGTTTTGAACCAGTCATGCTGTGTGATTTCCTTTGCTGTCTTTTCTTATGGTAGTCTTTCATTTATGCATTTTTACGTGACCTTATGCATCTTACATTATTATTCCTTTTTGGGGAAGATTTTAGATGTGTAAAACCCCGATGTACACCTGTTAATTCATGCCGGTTTGTTTTAATGATTTTAATTAAAACCGTCTTCTGAAGAAAAAAAAACTGCCATCTAACTTGATGGAATTTCAGCTAGAGATTTGTTTGTCCAGTGGATTAATCCATCCATAAACCAGGATCCATCCAAAATGTTTGCTTGTGGAAACAACACATGGTAAACAAGTTATTGCCGTACCTCCACAAACCGAAGTATAATACTGCCCAATTCAGTCGACTTAATGCTTGAAAGGTATTTGAGCTAAATTGTGAGAGGGGTTGTTCATATGCAGGGGGATCAGGTATCACCTGTACATTGGATTCATGTAAAGCTTTATATGGATTTGATTGTATGGTATCACTGCTCTTAACCTGCTGTGGATTGTGGTATTTTTCTCTTTAAGTTTTTGAAATCAAGAAATAATTGCTTTAGGGGAGGTTCACAGGAAAGCATTACAACAAATCAGCAAAACCATTGTAATATATTTTTACGGTTCCCTTAATATATAAAATATTTGCTCAGATGACAGCTCTTTGCTCAGGCAGCAGAGATTTAGATATATGAGATATGAGTTGATCCTTCAACTCACTGAGAAGCAGGTGAGAAACATTAAGTGCACTGAATATTTATCTCAGATTGCCTAAAATGCAATTGACTCAAAGTGTTACATTTATAATTGTAGACTATTACAAGTAGAATAGATGCACACTATATCATTACTATGTTTGAAAATGGTTTCTATTATGATTTGGACAAATCTTCCAACTTAAGTATTAATAAATTATAATAGTAATACGCTGTGAGACAGACTAAGGAAGTCATACTAAAACTTTTCTTTTTTGTCAGGATTTTTTTTCCCGAAATACCGGTAAGCATATAGGTGTGAGGAAAATGGAAGACACTCATGCAACCTAACAATGCAAAATCACATAGCTACAGCTCTTAGCATCCGAGTTTCATATTTTATCACATCTTGATGTTTAGTGTTTTTAGTGACACTCAGGTCTGGAATTGAATCATTTTTGGGATCTTGTTTCAGTTACAAGGTTATTTGTGAACACTGTTCTTTTGATATAATGTGGTCGCTTTAATCCCATGTCAATAAATATTTTAAGAAAATGCTCCTTGCCTCACATAAGTTTATCTTTAGTTAAAATTGGCCAAGTGGTGTCTGGTGTGTGTCACGATTGTGATGTCATCAGTGAGCAATATGTGATGTCATCAGCGATGATGTCATCAGTGAGCAATATGTGATGTCATCAGTGATGTCACTCAAGCAATTGTGATATAGTTTGATGGCCATCATCTCCAGAGTCTCCACCCTAGGAATCGAGCGCACGTAGCGGCGGCGTGCTAGATTCCTAGTTTCTATAAAGTTCTTTATTGCAGTAGTGTTTTTTTGTGAGTGTGCGTGTGTGTGTGTGTTTTTGCAGTAGTTGAGTCACATCAAAGCTCAAATTGAAATGATGTACAATACAATAGTTTAATTATTATGGCTAAACAATTTATTCACCAATGTAGATTTCAAAATGCCAGACCCCTGTTCTTAGTATTCATGAATGAGATAATTAATTTTAAGAAAGCCTTGAAATATGTTAAAACCAAACAGGCATGGAGTGTGTACCAAAACATGCATTATCTTGATTCGTGTTTAGAACTCTGACTTAATGTTTTTGCTTTATTTATTTTATTTTGTTGTTTATTTGATTGTCTGTTCCAATTTTGTAAATGCTTAGTCTGAATTTTTTGTATAATGTACCGTTTGTTATTGCCAGACTTTGTTTATTGAAAAAAAAAGAAGAAAAAAAAGCTTGTCACTACATTGATTGACAACTTAATGCTGGCGTTTCCACCAATGAAAACTCGCTGTGGGCGGGCTCAGCTTGTCACTGCAGTGGCTGTGCTTGGGGAATGCGGGGAAAACGACGCAGTGTGCTTCAGGAGCTAGGCTTAGCCGGACGGCAGGGAAGAAGGTAAGCGGTTATCAACTGGAAACGACGAGATATGTTCATTTTCTGACATTGACCCATTTCGGTAATATCGAGAAAGACGACTGCGTGTCGTCAACAGTCAGTAAAACACTTCTTAGCCACGATTTGTGAAAATTAGCCGTTAGCTAATATTAGCAACTGCTAAACAAAGATGGCGACGACCCAACCAACAAAGTAAACTGCCGTGACGCAGTACAAAGAGGCGGGCCTCAAGCCCAGTGGCGCCTGGGAAGATTTTGCCTGTGCAGCGAGGTGCACCCCCGGCCGTAGAGATGGTAAACGTTACCTTTACTAAAGGTCCTTTGCGCTACATTAATTAACGTTAAAGTAACTTGTGTCAATGTAATCAGGCGTGCGTCTTTGTCCAAGTTAATTGCGGGGAAAAACGTTTAGCCTGTGACGAGGTTGATAAATAGTGCCTAATCTGAAATGTGCTACTGTCACAGGATGCTTTGCGGCTACCGGGTTTTGTTGACGTTTCATCCAATTTGCATTAGCTGCTTCACACAGTGATTATTTATTCTCTCCATACTTTGTTATTTAATTACCTTATTATCTCCATTTGCATCATCGTGTTTATATGAAATTGGAACACTAAAATATTCTCTCTCTGACCTTTTGGAGTGACAGAACTTGGGCTAAAAGGACCCATTTCAGAGCAACCGTTTTGAGGTGGTAAAAGCAGGAAGTAAAGCAGCTGTAACTAATACCATTAATTGTGCTTCCATTCGGTTTAGGTGTTCCAGTGCCAGCAGGTGCCCTCATTCATGCTAATGATTACACACACCTGCGTTACTTCCTGCTTTACCACCTCAAAAGGTTGCTGTGAAATGAGCTAATGTGATTGAAAAACGATCTAGATGCGCCACGTGGCTTTCTGTAATGAGGGGCAGGTGTTAATCCCTGGCTAGTCTAGCACTGCCCACCCCCCACTAGGGTACATTAAGATCCTCCTACTTGCTAACAAATTAATGTTTCGCTCACCAGTGGGATATTGACCCCAGAGAAGCTTAATAATGTAGCCTACGTGGGGCAAAAACAAACAAACACACTGCATGTTTTACTTCCGGTGAGGTCAAGGAAAAGGAGTTAGGAGTGACTATTCGAATTCAGCCACGGTGTCGGTGCAAAAATCGTTCGGCTCCAATTTTAGATCGGGCAGGTATTTGCAAAATGCCTGACAGCTTTAGATTAGCTGACAAGCTAACACTAAGCTACTGATGTTATCAGACATGATAGACATACAAAATATGAATCAGGGTTTGGTTTTGGGTTACGGTTGGACCCATGGGTTAGACCCCGTTGTGGACCCTGAGCCAAGCATCGGTAAGCCGAGTAGATCCCGTACCTACACCAGCCGTAGATGATATCTACATCTGGAACACAACTCTCAAAAGTGGTTAACGCCCACCCCCCCCCAAGAGAAAAAAAAACATCCGTGACAGACATATGAATTGACCAACTACAGACCTCGTGGGCGGTGCATTCGGAATGTGTGTGCAACAGCTAAATAGACCCCAGGTGAAAACATCAACTTTATTAATTGAAATTGCTCAAACGCACATCACACCACGCCGTCTAAAACTGCAAACTTTGGCTGCCTTCTTTGCGCAGCCGTTAAATGATCTTGCCCACGCATCCTTCCTGCAAGACAGCCTATCGCTACTTCTTAGTCGCTCCCTAGTCGCTTCAGTTAAGTCTCTGCATGGTGCTTTGCAGCGTTCCACTGAACGCGTTTCCTTGCCGGACTGTAATATGGGAGGAGGCACGCTGTATGAGACGCAACTACCGCCACAGCCCAGCCAACCAGATTTCGCTTCCAGCATCTGGACGGAGTGCCCGAAGTCTCTTGTGATTCAGAGATTTGTGATTCAAACCCTGCGTTTGCTGGATGCTTGCTGACGTCGACCATGTGCGACTTAATCCCTGGCCTAAGGGAGGGCTGCACAGATTTGGTTTTGTTGTTTTTTTGTTATTGATTGGTTTGACATGAAACTACACTCAATGTGGTTTTAGCTTGTCTGGTGGGAAAACAGACAGAAAGAGCTATTCGTTCTATCCCCTGAACGTTTCGGTAGCACACACTAACATATCTTTACTTTTTAAACCCTTTTGTTTTTCAGATTTGCAATGAACAGGATACGGATCCACGTCCTGCCGTCGAGCCGGGGCAGGGTGACCCAGACGGCCCGTCCTCACTCCCAGGAGCCTCAGGCTTGCTCCTTCACCCAGAGGCCATGCTCTCAGGCTCGCCTGGACGGCCACGACTTCTGCATCAAGCACATCCTGGAGGACAAGAGCGCCCCTTACAAACAGTGCAGCTACGTTTCCACCAAGAACGGCAAGCGCTGCCCCGGTGCTGCTCCCAAGGTGGAGAAGAAAGATGGGTGGGTGTGGAAACGGTCCGAATTTCAGTTGCTTTTATAATGGTTAGAAGCGCGTATGTTGAGGTCTTAAAGGGACAGCTCACCCTAAAATCCAAAATACATATTTATCCTCTCACCTCTAGTGCTATTTATCCACCTACAGTAGAGATGTAACGGTATGAAAATTTCACATCACGATTATCGTGACCAAAATGATCACGGTTATCGTATTATCACGGTATTCGTAAAAAATTGCTGAAAATGTTCAAAAAGTACTGACTCACTGAAATCATTTTATGACGTTTTATATTGAAAACTCAGACCCAAAAAGGATTGATACACTCACTGAAATCATTTCTCCAAGGCTGCATGTTTGCATCTGGGAGAAGGTTGCCAAATTTGGTTGATGATGGACAGTATTTACCATGTTTTTCAACGCACTGTAATCACGGTACCATGATAATCACGGTACCACGGTTTTAACGATAATGAAAATTTGAAACGGTACGGTTATCGTAAGGAATTTTATCACGGTTATCATTAAAACCGGTTATCGTTACATCCCTAACCTACAGTATATCATTTTGGGTTAGTTGCCTGAGTTTTAGAGATATCAGCCCTAGAGGTTTCTGCCTTCTCTCCAATACAATGGAACTGGATGGCACTCGGCTTGTGGTGGTCAACATGACAAAAACATACATTTGAAAAACTCAACAACATTGTCTCTTTCCAGAAATCATATGACCCGGTTATTCAAGATTATCCACAGACCTTGTTGTGAGCAGTTTCATGGAGGAACTATTTTCTTTAGACCGAACTACACCCGCTAGCTACTAGTTTATTTAGTTAGTTCCTACATGAAACTGCTCACAACTAGGTCTGTGGATTATCTTGGGTAACTGGGTCATTATTTCTGAAAAGAGACATTGCTGTTGAGTTTTTCAAATGTATGTTTTGAGCACCACAAGCCGAGTGCCATCCAGTTCCATTGTATTGGGGAAAAGGCAGAAATCTCTACGCCTGATATCTCCAAAACTCAGCAACTAACACAAAACAATGTAGATTGATAAATAGCACTACATGTAAGAGGAAAAATATGTAATTTTGCATTTTAGGGTGAGCTGTCCATTTAAAATAATGTACATTTTAACCTCTCTCTTAGTGATTTTGATTTAGTTGAAATGTTGTGATCTCTGCTTTGTCCAAATACCCGTCTCTCAGATAATAGACAAACACACAGGTTAGGAGGCGCACACACGCTCACTACAGTCGTAAGCCGATCCAAGCAAATCAGAGCAGTGCCGCTTTCTGACCTGTCTCCATCTTTCATGCCCTCGTCTGTTCATCAGAGTGACGTTCTGTGCAGACCACGCTCGAAGGAACGCCATGGCTCTGCGAGCTCAGATGAGAAAGGCGGCCCCCGGTCCGTCCCCAGAGGCACTACTGTCTCAACTCAGTGGATACGGTCGTGCAGAAACTCACAGCCTCGATGGAGGCCGCAGTGAAGCTAGCCGCATTCTAGGTAAATGGTCTTATTCAGCCTGGGAAACAAGTAGAGAGGCAAAGTGACCGCCTACTTCCTGCTTCAGCGCTGTACCAGAGATTTTCATCCGCCATTTATTTTCCCATGCACATTTCGTAAAATGCGTATAAAAATAGTTTTACTGGTTCAAACCAAACGGGATAGATATATTTAGAAACGGGAGAGATCGCATAACATTTCACTGGGACCAAAACGTACGAAAAATTGGGGTTTAAAGAAAATATTTTTTGTGTTGTTTTTTTCGTTTTGGTCCGAGTGAAATGTTCTATGGTCTCTCCCGATTATAGCATTAGCTGAACCGTTTGGTTCAACGAAGTACAACTATTTTATAAGCATTTTACGAAATGTCTATGGGAAAGTAAATGGCAGATGAAAATCTCTGGTACAGTGCTGAAGCAGGAAGTGAGGTTCCACTTTGCCTCTCTATTGTCGCCACTGTTCGAGGCATCAGCCTAGTCTCTTGCACGGCGAAGCAATGGCAATAATGTGTCACTAGTTTTGTGTTGCATTTATGGCGCTGGGAAATCTGATTGCCGTGTTCTTATTTGGCGCTGTATTCCACTGGGCAGATGAGGACAGTTGGAGTGAGGAGGAGCAGGGTCCCCTGGTGCTGGACCAGACATGGAGAGGAGACCCCGACAGTGAGGCCGACAGCATCGACAGCGATCACGAGGATCCCCTGAAGTATGCCGTCTGATCTGTCACATTTCATTTTTGTCAATTACATCTTTTATTTTTGGATAAAATAACTGTTATCAACTAGAAATCTCACGCTCTCGATTCCTAGGCGCGGCTGCATTTCCTAATTTTCGATTGACCCCAGAGTTCATTATCTCAGATTCATAGATCCACACATTCATGCAGGCTCAGACCCTCATTTATTTGCATGAAGCAAGCTTTGCATTGACCTCAATCCAAAATTCTGTAGTCAGACTAATGTGGAGCTTAAC
This sequence comes from Poromitra crassiceps, assembly GCF_964638095.1. Lineage (NCBI taxonomy): Eukaryota > Metazoa > Chordata > Actinopteri > Beryciformes > Melamphaidae > Poromitra > Poromitra crassiceps. The sequence continues at coordinate 23,098,786 of NC_139637.1, forward strand.
TGAGACGTTGGCCCCCAAGCTGTGAGATGACCTGTTTTTGCTAATCGTTGTTGCAAATTGTTTGATATTTTGTCCTGTGCCGTTGCAGACATGCAGGAGTTTATATTGTGTCCTGTGCCGTTGCAGACATGCAGGAGTTTACACCGCAGAGGAGGTGGCGCTCATCACCCGCGAGAAGCTGATCAGGCTGCAGTCTCTGTACATCGACCAGTTCAAACGCCTGCAGCACCTGCTGAAGGAGAAGAAGCGCCGATACCTGCATAGCCGCAAGGTGGAGCACGAGACTATAGGTAAAGACACATCATTATTGCTTACTGATTTAGGAGGTTCCACTTTTGAGGGTAATTGATCGGATTTTATGGATACCAATACACATCAATTATGCATATCGGTCTGATTCTTTAGCCATTCCATTTCCATTATCGATTCCTGATCAGTTTTCTGTGTGTGTGGAAAAAAGTAAGCCTACACAGGGTTTCAGTGTCAACACAGCCGTTTGAACATGTTGCTGGTGTTTCCACACTCGAAATGATATTCGTACAGATGTTATAAATAGCATTATCTTTCTTTGTGAAACAAAGCCAGGCTTTGGACCTTTACTTCCTCTCTGCTACGACTCTTTGTGAGTTTCCAGCAGCGTTTGATGCACAGTTTGACGTCATGGCGCGTTCGTTTTTTTCAATGTTTCTACAACATGTCAGCAAAAACATGCCGACATCGATCAAAGGAATTGATCACCTTGCAGTCATAGGATTCTGTGTAATTGGACAGTTCGGAACCGGTTCGAAACGGTTCCGGGTTATCGATTCCCGATTTCCTCTTCCATTGACAAGGCCATGAGCCCAGAGGCCTCACTGGTGTCGTGTGCATGTTGATCTTAATGACAGGGAGCAGTCTGCTGACGGGGCCTGAGGGACTGTCCATGAAGGAGAGGGAGAACCTGAAGAAGCTCAAAGCCCTGCGGCGCTACCGGCGGCGGTACGGCGTGGAGGCCCTGCTGCACCGGCAGCTCCGGGAGAGGAGGCAGGCTGTCACAGAAGGAGCTCCTCAGGTGTGCCTCTCTAGCGGCTGGCTGCTGCTCGTTGAAACGTCATTTTTTGTTTTCGTTGCAGTATCCTGAATATAAAATGGCTAGATTATTCTCCAGTGTGAGTATACTGGAAATGCCGGGATGGTCTTTATTGTGTCCATGTTTGTTGGTGTTACACGATAAAACATTTTAATTTTGAAATGGGAGAAAGCCCTGTCCAACATGCAGTCTGACGGTAAAATTAACCAGTCACTCGCATTATGCGCATGTGGGCTTTAGCATGCTTTGGATGTAGAAGGATGATTTTTAAGTATGTAGACAATGGAACAGTCCACAACATGGGATGGGAATAGTATGTACACAATGGAACAGTCCACAACATGGGATGGGAATAGTATGTACACAATGGAACAGTCCACAACACAGGGGATGGGGATAGTATGTACACAATGGAACAGTCCACAACACGGGGGATGGGGATAGTATGTACACAATGGAACAGTCCACAACACGGGGGGTGGGGATAGTATGTACTCTTGGGCTTGAGTTTGTACTCAACATCTCTTGAGTGCAGGCCTTAGCACAATGGAATCTAGATTAATCTAGATTTGAAAAGAAACACCCCCTCTCCCATCCAGCATACCAGACAAACACTCAGAAGAAACCAAAACGATTTCATCTCATGTTCATAACATGTCCCTTCCTCCTGATCATTTTGTGGCATCAAAGAGCTGCAGTCTTAGGATTCACTTTATGTCCTTCATAAATCCTAGTTGTTTAGGGTGACTAAAGTGATAGATTAGCATCCTTTTGAAGCTTCAGTCAGGGTTATATATACCGTGGGGTTCACTAATGAAATTTCTTGCCTTGATTTGTTGTTTTGACCTCACCTAACAAGGGTTTCTCTCTCTGTTGTAGCCACACACAAGAACGATGTACGAGAAATGCATCTCCTTTGTGGAGGGCACCCGCTGCGCCAGTCCCTGCCTGCCCATGACCCGACACTGTATCGCACGTATCCTCTGTGATGTGTTCAACATGGCTTCTACAGGAGGAGCCCCATTTCCGTCCGAGAAACCACACGTGTGTCTCGTCTTGTCTGAAATGAAAGACAAATAGAACCATGTTTGCCTTTGAACTTGCAAGTTGAAACTGAACCGTTTTACCACTTAGTATTTATGGTCGCAGCAGCCTATTTTCACAGTTGAATTTCAAGCTATAGAGACACTGCGGAGTGCGTCATCATTCAGAAACCACGCCCAACACGGGGGAAAACAAAAGCGCCCTCCGCCCCAATCCTGGCGTTCTCCTATGTCACGTGTTGCACACAAAGATCATGTATACGTAAGATGAACACTCAAACTTACTTCCCTGAGAGCTAGTGGCTTCCTTGTTTTGCTCGGGAGTACCAAAATACTTTAATTGTGTGAGTGGAGAGCTTTCCCCCGTCATGGGCGTGGCCTATTTCATGCAGTGTCTCTATATGATATCTCTAAACGAAGATCATCTATTCGTTCAAACGATACTTCACCTTGCTCTCGTGACGCATGGCACTGATCAAGATTAGTAGCTTGCAGTAGCTGCTGGTTTCAAACAGAGCCTACATTAAGTCCTTCCTGTGGTCTGTTGGTTTCCCCAGGAGTTACAAAGGGGTTAATCAATTCAGTTGGAAGGGACACACTATATCTTTTGTCACTTGAACCGCAAATTATTTCCTGCAGACACGCCCTCATAGAGACACTGCATGAAATGGGCCACGCCCATCACGGTGGCAAAGCTCTCCATTCACTCCCATACACCAGCATAATTTTCCTTGAATGAAACATAGCTAAAAGCTGTTGTGTGGTGGGGCTGCGCGGACAACAAATGCAAAAAAAAAGAATGATGACGCGCTCCGCAGTGTTGTAATGGAAAAATAACAATGATCAACCACAATCAATAAGCAATCAATCATTTTTCACTCAGTGTATTATCATGCTGTCCATGTTGTTTCGCTTATAACACGGTTACATTGTGCTCGTCTACATATCAGTTAAGAACAACACAATGACTGTTATTGCAAGTACTGAGCTTTGTATTATTGGAACTGCCAAATTATTTGAAAACGGATTAAACAGTGTTGAGAAAACAGCGTTGCATAACTCGCATTGTGAACGAGCCGTACAAACCCCTGCTTAAATAGCTGTAAAGCACCAACTCATTGTATAAAATCATTCAGCCCCGTCATTTATACGGTCAAGATTATTGCAGCTAAACGATAAGAAGCCTTATGTTGAGCAATAACTACATTAAGCTCATTTGGACAGAGGTAATTGTAGTACTTGCAATAATACTCAATTATTTGTACCACTGCGATTAGTACCATAATGCCATAAATTACTCTGGATAGATAACAGGATTCTGTTGTACTTTTGAGACGGAAGTGTTTTTTCTCTCCTGCTATTTGGCACTTTTTTGTGTGATATTTGATTTCTGCATCGCTACGTTTTGCTCATGGTCCTTGACAGTAAGACACTCACAGACATCTACCAGGACAGCAATCAGGTGCTGTTCAAGATGTGTCCCGGCTTGAAGGACGTCCCGTGCGACCGCACGGTGCACATGGGCCAGTCCGAAGAGCCGCGCTGCCCGCTTCACCTCAGCCTGCCGCCGCCCATGTACCAGCCTGAGCAGGAGGCTCCTCCCCCACAGGAGCAGCTCACGCCCACAGCCACAGACATGTACCTGAGTGCAGCCGAGCTCCAGCCCACAGAGAGCCTGCCGCTGGAGTTCAGTGACGTACGTTGGAATGCTGCACTCTCCCCCACCCCCCTTCCACTGTATATGTGCCGTAATAATCTCACTTGACTGTGAGATACTTGAACCTTCAAACGGTGCCGTAAAGCTTCACAAATCCTCATTCACCCTCTCTGCATTTTGCATCATCAGACTTAAAGGGACACTCCACCGACCGAAAAACATGCAGATTAATTTTGCACATGATCTCACACATATCTGATAGGAAAACTAAACTGTTTTGCAGGCACTCATTTAGTTTGACAGTTATTGAGATTTTATTTGAGTTAAGTTGTGGACCATTGATGTCATTTGTACATGAATTGACATAATCACTGGTCCAATCAAATCTCAATAACAACGAAATGAATGCCTGCAAAACTGTTTTGGGATTTTATTTATTTGAGGGACAATGCACATGAATGTGCATTATGCAACTCCTTCAGAAGTTGTAGCTGTCATAGACTGTTGCGTAGTTGATTTCTCTTGCTGACAAAAATGTGTTATTGTAAGTCGCTTTGGATAAAAGCGTCTGCCAAATGACGTAATTAATGAAGATTACTGTAATTTATGCGCCAGTGTTAGCCAGATCGCTAACTTTCAACTGCTGCCGCTTGGAACTCCAGTTATAATTGCAGTGCTTCACACACACTAACGAGACTGTTAACCCAAACATACATGTCTTTGATGGTGGGAGGAAACCAGAGTACCCAGAGGAAACAAACACGGGGAGAACATGGAATCTGTGAGATCATGTGCAAAATAAATCGGCATAGTTTTTCAGTGTAGTGTCCCTTTAAGTTTTGTTTTGTAGCATATCACTGGCTTTCTTGTTCATGTTGTAGTTTGATTTTGATTCCTTGAAGTTTCTGGCCAGTGGTTATTAATAAGACACACCTCACAGATCTACATATTAACCCCCACACTGACACCTACATGTAGGAAATGCTCATTTCCTCTTTGACATGAGTTAGGAGTTGTGTGTCCAGCAAAGCTGATGCATGTTTGTCCACCCCCGGTCACATAGGACCTGGATGTGGAAGGGGATGGTATGCACGGTCCCCCGTCCCCCCTGCAGTTTGCCGCGGCCCTGGCCTTGGAGGACCACACCATCAGAGCCATTGCCGAGTCTCCCATGGACATCCTGACCGGAGAAGACCCAGACTTGGACGGCTCGGGACAGGAGCTGTCGGACGCCATGTTGGACGACCAGGTAAACTCTCCTTCCAACGTCCTGGATCTTGAAGTCCGATAAACAAGTCATAATAGGAAACAATTGTTTGAGTGCGTTTGTCATGGTTGCAATTTTTACATATTTGTCATGTCAGAGTACGGACGGCGACAAAGCATTCTTCTGGTTGAAAATGATAGCCTCAAACGAAATGATAATGGTGTCTGTACTACTACCACCAGTAAAGTTAGTCTTAACTCCTCGTCTTTCATCTAGGTCGTGGTGGAGGGGGAAGACGACGCCATTGAGAACTCGCTCCAAGACATTGCTGCAGTGGATGCTCCTAGATGAGAAACTCAACCTGTGCTCCTGATCTAAAGAACAAGATGTTTACTTTCCACAGACTGATGTTGGGTCGACCTTAGAGTCCAGCTGGATCTACAGTGTAGATCACCTTCAGAGGGACGACTTATTATATCCAAGCCTTTTCAGACCATTGCCAGTAGACTGTTAGAATATTTGTTTGTTGTAATTCTAATCGTCATCTTGGGTGTATATTTAGTTATTCCATCGGTCCAGTTCTAATTGCCTTTCGACAGTCATCTGTTCCTAGCCACCATGTCGCTAGTTTTCTCACACTCGTCTTGCATCAGTTCGTCTGTTAATAAAAGCCCTTCTGCTGTCTGTTGTGTGAATGTCCAATAATAAGCCATCCATAAATGAATAAAAACTATTTTATGATACGTTGTTTGAACTCCCTTATTGGTGGAGGAGCTCTTTGTAATGATACACTGCTTATACAGGAGGTTAATGGTGCACGCAGAATTATTTTTGGTGTGCAGAGAATATTTAGACTTTGATTTTTAGATTCAGAAAACCACATACGGGCATTTTTTTTTCCTATAAGTATAGCCTATGGTGAAGTTATGTTTGGCAACATGGGATCTACAGCCTCCCAGAAGACGACGAAGAAGAAAAAAAAGTGGGGCGGGTAATGCAATTTCATGCAATGACATCACTTTTCCTCCTCAACCCAAACACCAACCAGGCGCTGCTGCTGAGGGAGGCAGAGAAAGAAAGCGGCTGCTGCTGCTGCTGCTGCAGAAGAAGAGGGGGGACGCCGCTAGAGAATCAATACAACTTATTAACGACATTATTCTACGGGAAAAACTAGTGTCGTTTCACTTTGATTAAACCATGGCACGGCGACATCGTCTTCTGCGAATTCCAACCAAATGAGGTGAGTCTTCATCTACGGAAAGATTGCCATTTTCATGTCCTGCTGTAGCGTACATCGTTAGCTCGCTCAGAGATCTGCTGCTGTGAATACCGACAGTGAACATATAGCATGCATTTATTTTGTACTCTTCACCAGCGCCTGCCGAACACTATGAACATACTATTAATATTGCTTAAGATGTTGATGGCATTTAGTTATTATTAACATTGAAATATCCACGTTTGCTATTTTCTTGCCTGTTCGTACGTGTGTCAAGGGCGTAACACTCGGTAACAGTTATATATTGCCCATGTTGGAGGGGACGCATTTGGGTCTGGAGGGCCTGTCTGTCCCCAAAGAAGAAGAAGACGAAAATGCGTTTTTCTGAGCACACTTCCTCCTCTCCTCCAGATGCAGCCAGGGGATACATGTGTAAATCGAGTCTAGTCTGTTTTTTTTGAAAGGTTGAAATCCGAAAAGGGAACATGGGAAAAGGAACTGTCAACCCTGTCAGTGTGCCAACACGGTACATTTTCAGTTTTCACTTCTCACTGGCACCCTATATGGGAGTATCGTTAGTATAGTAATTAGTGCTGCTTGCTTCATAGTGACAGTTAGTTTCTGTCCAAATCAAGATCTGATGATTGGAGACAAGAAGGTGTTGATCCATCCAGTCACGATCCACCATTTGTGGAAGTGTAACTTTGAGAGCTGTAACAATCTTTGTATTTGCTGAATGAGTTAAACAAGCTTTTTAGAATGATACACATCTTTATAATTCATAATAATATATATATTTTTTAATACATAGCCTATTGGTGGTTTAGCTTGTGATGGTCACAGACTTTAGCCCCAATGATTCTCAACCCTTTTCATATCAAGGACCCTAATAACCATGGACCCATATTTGATGATATCTTGTTGATCAGACTCAAATCTCAATTATTTTTATTGTTGTGATTTTGTCCAAAATGCCATGATTGTAGATAAGTAGAGATAACAGTGAACCTATGGTCAAAACAGTCTTCTACATTCTCTTTGTTAACTTCTTATCAAATCAATTTTGCTGGGGACCCCCTGGAACACCCCTCAAGGACCTCTGGTGGTCCCTGGACCCCACATTGAGAACCACCGGTTCACCCTGTTTACCACAACATCTATAGATTGCAGCAGTGTCGCCAAAACCAGTTTCTCTACATTTGCGTTATGATGCTGACAGATGATGATTCAGTGATGCTGACAGCCGGCGGTGCAAAGTCTCCTCCATGTGCACAATGTGATGCTTTGGGTCTCAACAGTAAAAAAAAAAGTGTCTGAGAGCAAATTAGCAGCAGGAAGTGAGAGCAAAAAGACATGAAGCTAATGTGCTAGGAGCAGTTAGCGGTGTGATTTAAAGCAGCTACGAGCAAGATTTTCGTTTGTTATTAAACAGTCTAAATGTAATATTGATGCATCACATCTTACCTATAATAGTAGCTGAGACCAAAGCCGTGTGAATCGGAGATTGCTCTCTTGATGATTATAGAGTCTGTGTCTGTCTTCCGGTGGGCCGGATAGACCAGGAAGTGAAACGAAACGGTTTACGGCAGCTGCCTGCCTTCAACCGTTTCGCTCTGCCTAGCAACAGACCATAGACAAGGAGAACGCCATGCTCGCTACATCCAGGGGCTTGCTACTCTCGCGAACATCTCTCGTTATATTCTTAACAGTTTGTTTGGAAGTAATTTTGTTATTTTGTGGTTATGGCCGAAGTGGCTGCCGCAAACCGTTTCATTTCACTTCCTGATCTGCCCTGGCCGCAGACAGACTAATCGTCAAGACAACACTGGCCGATTCACTCAGGGTTCAAGCGAGACTACTCGCCGTTGGTCTCGTCTACTATTAGAGGTAAGATGTGAGGCATCGATATTAAATTTAGACTCTTTAATAACAATCGAAAATCTTGCTCGTAGCTGCTTTAAATGTAGTAGAATTTTGATTGGAAGCATAGATGATTTTAATCAGAATATCAGTGATCGTTGTGTTGACAGCATCGCCCGGCAGCCATCATCAAAGAAAAGTAACAACACAAGATAATTGATTGGATTGCTTCTCCTATTGGCCAGTGTTTCGCTGGGTCAGCATAAGCAGCAGTGACAACGTGTTGTTGAAAACATCCCCCAAAACAATGCAGCTTTTGAGTGAACGTGATGCGCTGTCGATTTTCTGAATGACATTGTAATCATGAGGGAGTGAGTGGATTATTTGCTACTTGTTTTTCCACCACATAGTGAAGGATTTCATTGGCAGTAAAACATGTTTACAAGTATTCTCAATAACGTGTGGGCCTACTGAGAGACGGAGACGATTTTAAAAAGCGCTAAGCTAATGTTTTGTATTGTCCTTTTGTCGTGGGGTAAAAACATGCACGCTTTAATGATCTGTGCCTATTAAGAAGAACAGTTGTGACCAGAATTTAGGCTGTAAAATATTCAACTTTGACCGAAGAAGTGCTCAATGAATCTTTTAGTGTTTTTGCGAGCTGCGTTTTTTCCTCGGGTTGCTCAGAAAATAATGAAATGACGTACCCCCTCATACCCTTCCAAATTGTCTGTTGATGTAATGTTTCCCATTGTTGGCAGTTCCAAAAGAATTCCACGTTGAATCCCTCACAGATTTCCTGGCACAAAGGCCCGTCTAAAGTCTCACTTCATTAGTAAACTACACCGTTAGGCAAACTTCAGCGTATGGAATCATTTCCTGAACCACTACCAAAAAAAAAGAAAAGAAAAAAGCATGTACTGTATATACATCATCGTGGGGACTGATCTCCTCATTAGAGAAGACGTTCATTTGGTGAACATTGTTTATCCAAACCTCTGAACTTCCAAACTGAAAAGCCTAGCCCTAAAAAAAAACTAAAACAAACTCAAAAACGCAGCAATGTGAAATGATAGCCTAGCCTCATGCTGATTGGGTGGAATCATTGGAATTCCTCAGTTGACGTGTGTGTGTGTGTAACTGTCTGAGAGCATTTAAACACGAGACAGGAAGGAAGGCATTTGCAGAATGTGTGCGAGTGTGTATGTTTCACGTTAGGAGTAAGAAGATTGGGTCATGAACATCAGGAGAACACATCGGCACCGTGATCATTTTATCCTTATGAATAACCTCGTAATAACTGTTGAGGAGGTTTGGATAACGGTGGTTTTACTTCTTCTTCTTACATGGTGTGTGTGTGTGTGTGTGTGTGCGTGTGTGTGTGTGTGTGTGTGTGTGTGTGCGTGTGTGTGTCTTCATGACATCATAAAGAGTGTTGCCAGTGACTTATTCAAGTGTAATGGGCAGTATAAGTGCCCGCGCTCGCCCTGTTCCCCTCTAATTGTGCACAGATGTTGTGCACGCCTCTCCGTCCCACATGGTGCAGCAGCAGCAGCACAGGCTCATATAGAGACTTTATTATAGAGGGGGAACGTGGCACAGAGGAAGTGTTTACAATTTGCCTGTTGCTGCTGTAAACTCAATCAGCGATGGGGTTTTTTAAACGCTCCCATTGAAGACGGGCACCGAGCCACCACAACTTACACACAACAGCAGCAATGTCTGTCCAGACAATGGCAGCGCTGCATATATAGTAGGGCTGCCAGTGCCACTAACGATTATTTTCATAATCGATTAATCGGTCTATTATTTTCTCGGTTAATCGATTAGTTGTTTGGTCTATAAAATGTCAGAAACTTGTAGCAAATGACGATCGGTGTTTTTCCAAAGTCCAAGATGACGCCCTGAAATGTCTTGTTTTGTCCACAACTCAAAGATAATATCAGTTTACTGTCACACAGGAGTAAAGAAACCAGAAAATATTCACATTTAACAAGCTGGAATCAGAGAATTTAGAACCTTTTCTCTTAAAATTGTACTCAAACGATGAATCGATTATCACAATAGTTGTCGATTAATTCTCTGTCGATCGACTAATCGATTCATCGTGGCAGCTCTAATATATAGGCTGCTTGAGGTAATGAAAATCGTGGGTTCACATGGAGCAAAAAAAGACCTTCGGCGTTAACCGCTATAAGGCGGCGTTCAAGGTCAGCCTCGCAGTGAGATGACGACTTTATTACATTTTACCGGTCGTAGTTGTCGACCGCTTTGCGCTTTTACAGGGAGGAAAAGAGTAACAGCCAGTTTTGATGTTCTGGTCGGGGGCCGCGCAGACGGGTCAGAGCCTCCCTGCAGTCTCGGGCCTAATCTCTCCAGGATCCGCCCTGCCGGGTCGCCCCCCCCCCCCCCCCCCCCCCTGCATAAATGGCCACGCTTTGAAGATAGGCTCGGCCGGGGGCTTGGACCCCTCTCCTTATCAGCTATCAGTTCAGGCCTTGATCACCCAACCCCCCCTCCTCCTCTCTCTGATGCATGCAGGTAGTGTAGCTACCACGGATACACAGCCAAGCTGGAGCTCACCATTTAGCCTTTGGCATAGTCTTCGCGCCCAGCCAAGCGCATAGGGCGCGCAGCGATTTTGACGTCATCGCACGGGGCGTGTCGGGGGGCGAGGCCTGAGCGCAGCGCATCCATGGAGAATTTTCTATCAGCGTATCGGGTTTTGCTGCCTGTGCCTGTGAGATCTCCGTGGTAGGCTATCAGTGGATATCTGCTGTGATTGAGTCCTCATCGTCGTAAAGTCGCCTTCGAAGCATGACGTTCGATTATAACGAACTAGTGTGGCTTAGCCTTCCCAAATGTTGAGGGTCGTTTTTTAGAATTTAATACATAGAATTGGGAACCTACATTCAATTTCATTCAGACTGCCTGGCACTAATCGCCGCCATTTTCCCCTGGAGCTTCCACAGGAGGAGGGGGGTGGGAGCGAGCTGCGCACTGACTATGTTCTGTTTTGGCCCGCGCAGAGTGCGCGTGCCCTCCGCGGAGCCCCGCCTCCAGCGCGTGCGTGAAGAGTATGCCAGACGCTTTAAGCTCACCGTTAGCATTGAGAAATATTCACCAATTAACTCCTGGGGGGCTGATAAGACACAACTCACACAGCAGGAGGGCTGACTGACTGACTGACTGACTGACAGATCTCCCCCACGACATGCTCACCACTGTTTTCACACACACACACACAATGCAGATATATGTAGATGAAAGGGATTATCTTCGCCTGTGTTGTTTCCCCCCTTCCCCCACGGCCTTTTGTGTTCTTCCTTTTGAACTCGCAAGCCACCTCGACTCTCCAAGCTGTTGGTTGTTGCTCATTTGTATGTAGATGATAATCAACTTAGATATAGTTAACGAAGAACAACACAAACTCATGGCCCTGTGCCTCACACCGTCGTGGAGCACGCTGTGTGTGTGTGTGTGTGTGTGTGTGTGTGTGTGTGTGTGTGTGTGTGTGTGTGTGTGTGTGTGTGTGTGTGTGTGTGTGTGTGTATGGCGTCTGAAATATGCAGGATTGAATATGCTTCAGGAATCCTAATCAGTGTTGGGCAAGTTACTTTCAAAATGTAATATACTATATATTACTAGTTACTTTCATTTCAAAGTAATAGGTTACTTTTTCAATATTACTGTCTGTGTAGAGTAACTCGTTACTTATTACACTACTTTTGTATTACTTTCATCAAAACCATCCCGAAAAATAATTTCAACCGCCTTAAAGTCAGTGTAAACAATCCAAGATTCTAAATGTTATTCTTTTCCTTTGTTATTGTCATCTATATTGTTGTTATTGTAGTCTATAGTGGTTTTTTCTGCAAGTAACCTGAGTTATTTGACAAAGTAACTGGTATAATATGACTGAAATCCTATAAGTAATACGTTATATTACTGGGTTACTGCTAAAAGTAATATATCACATGTAATATGTTACTTTTGTAATGGGTTACCCCCAACACGGATGGCCTCTGAAATATGCACGATTGAATATGCTTCAGGAATCCTAATAGTGTGTGTGTGTGTGTGTGTGTGTGTGTGTGTGTGTGTGTGTGTGCGTGTGTGTGTGTGTGTGTGTGTGTGTTTGTGTGTGTGTGTGTGTGTGTGTGTGTGTGTGTGTGTGTGTGTGTGTTTGTGTGTGTGTGTGAGAGTGAGTGGAGAGCTAATACCACCGAAATGCAGAGCACTCATTCAGAAATCCACCCGACAGTGGAATCTGTGGTCACACAAACATTGGAGTTGGCCAAACACTTTAGCTTTAGCTGCAGCTGTAACAAACATTCGATTCATCGCTCCGGCCAGAGAAAATATGGGATGGAATGTAGCTTTTAATCAATGCAGGCAAGCCGGGTCACCGCCCGCGTTCCTGTCTGGCCCTAGTAAGGGAGTTAAACGGCCCTAATTTAGTTTGGATAGAAAACGTAAAAGCACAATCTATTTAGATCCTGAACTCAAGATTTTCATCTGAGTGGCGATCTACGTCGATAACTCGTAGTAAGACTGCTTAGATGAAGAATAACAACAACTCCAGTTGCGAGGCTTTTGTCTATATTTAGGCTTGTTCTGTATCCTCTGTATTGAACAGGGTTCCTTTGTGCACCCCTGGAGTTTATTTTCATTTGTCTTAAAATAAGTTGTTATTGAGGAGCCTGCATGCACCCCAAACCCCGCCCCCACCCGTCCAATCCATAATCCCCCCCCCCACCTCCCACAAGGTGCTGAGTGAGCTGGAGATCTGCCGGTGGGCTGAATGTTTTGAATTTCTCACCAACTTCCTGTTTCAAATGCTCTCCATCAACCCAATCTATATGCTTTGAGAAACACTGAGGCACTCTTTGCCAGTGTTGGGGGTAACTCATTACAAAAGTAACAGATTACATGTAATATATTGCTTTTAGCAGTAACTCAGTAATATAACTTATTACTTATAGGATTTCAGTTACTTTGTCAAGTAACACAAGTTACAAATTGAGTTTTATTTTTTTAATCAAAGCACATATTTAAAAAAGATACAATCATCTCCGAATCAAACTGTCTTTTTCTGCAAATAACCACTACAGATGACAATAACAAAGGAAAAGAATAACATTTAGAATTTTGGATTGTTTCCACTGACTTCAATAGCTGACAACAATAGCGTTAGCTCAAATGCTACGTTAAACAGTATGTGGATGGACTATGCTAACGCCATTAGCGTCATGTTCTGGGTTGTACAGTAAAATCAAAACAGATTTTGGTGTTCTAACCTAACCAAAAACGTCCGCCTTGTATAAAAAAAAAAAGTTTGACCCAGGGGCCACACTGAGTGAGTTCGGGGCCACATGTGGCCCGCGGGCCGCCAGTTGCCCACTCCTGGCTTAGCCCTACGGTTTACCATTGTAGTGATAAAGAGCAGCTGGTTTGAGTCTTGGAGTGCTCTGCCCTGCCTGCAACAAGAGGATCTCCATATATAACCCTCCTCTAAATGGCCATCCTTCTATCCTATACCATAAATAGGTCTTCCTCTTGGCCGGACCTTGGGGAAAGGATGTTGATGATGGAGAGGGGAGAGCACGCTCGGCTCAGCTGAGATAGCAGCACAAGAGTCTTCTGGTGGAGGAGCATGAGCTACTGCGCCTGGTAGCCAGATGTGGGGAGGTTGGCCATTGCCAAACCGCTCACGCACCTCCCCAACTCTCTCTCTCTCTCTCTCTCTGCTGCTCTGGTGTCATTGTTCTCCACATGCCTGGTCTCGCCCCTTCTGCTCCACACTGTGGTCATACTAGTATAGCAACTCGATAGACCGGCCATACCGTTGGCTTCTTGTGACCTGGATGAACTCGTCTGGCCTCACCACCACCACCAGCAGCGTGTATCTTGTTCAACACCGTCACCACATCTTCTCCAGGCATGTCGGTCTGTCGGGGAGGGTTCAGCAGTCTGATGTGAATGTGACTCAGTGAGGATCAGGTAGTAAAGAGACGTTTGCTGACACACGTGGAAATCTTGCGAGGAACTGGGCAACATTCAGTTGTTGCTCTGTGCTTCCACAGCTGGCAGTCTGGTTGGCAAGGGGACACCACCTCTCTCCCTGCAGTATTTACAGAGGTATGGAAGCTGTCTTTATGGGGGCCGTGACAAATGGTTTTCATTAGGGGGCTTTTTATGATTACAGAAATGAACTGGAGAGCATACTTTGAATGTTTTCACTCGTGATCCCGTTTATGAGGGTCACCGTGGCTACAGAACGAGAGACTGCGATCAAAGGAAAGTTTCGTCTAATGTTCAGTACATGTGTGATGCGAAGGTCATTTCTCTCGGATGGTTATGGTTTTTCGGATTTTTTTTCCGATACCGGTGCTAAAACGATACTTTTAAAACGGTACCGGTGCCTAAAATGGTGCCTGAACTCGTACTTTTTTCAAACTTAAAATGGATTTAAAGTGGGATTTTTTTTTAAATTCTGAACTCTGAATTCTGAATTCTTCATAATCTGAACGATAATGTTGGTGAAGGTGTGTTGGCGGATATTTCACTCGGTAGCTCGGGCATGGCACCTAAATGAGGCACCAAAATCTACATTGCATTTCGATACCGGTAGTACCGTTTGTAAAGGTATACCGGTCGGTATAATGATACCGGGATTCAGTACCCAACCAACCTACTCTTGGCTGGACATATAAGGCTCTTTCATACACAGATCGCGCAAAATTGTAGTTCGGGAAGACGGTAAAGCTTGGCAGCCTCGCCACAGAAATTGCTTTCACACAGAGCCAAGCAGCACGGCCACTTTCCCGTGCTGTGTGTACTTTCAGGCGAAATCCCCTGCTCCCGGATTGAAAGGCGAGCAGAGGGATTTCCAGCTCCTCCTAGCCCAAATTAATATTTTCATAGGTTAGTGTAGCCTAGGCTACTGTATGATGAACGAATTAAATTCAACAACAGACTTTCCTCCTTCTCCTAGTCCGCTGAGGAGATCTGTATCGGCATTTTCATTGGCTGTTTGCCGATATCATAACTTAATAAAAAAAAATGCGCTAATTTGCGGCTGCTGCACCTGGAAGAATCCTCTCCTACAGTAGT
Organism: Poromitra crassiceps; assembly: GCF_964638095.1. Taxonomy (NCBI): domain Eukaryota; kingdom Metazoa; phylum Chordata; class Actinopteri; order Beryciformes; family Melamphaidae; genus Poromitra; species Poromitra crassiceps. Next base: position 23,113,957 of record NC_139637.1, read on the forward strand.
TCTGCGTCTGGAGCAATGTCCCGCCCACAGCGCTATCTGATTGGTTACACATCAAGCAATAGCCTATCAGAGTGCTCAGAGATGAAATCTTGACACCTCACCTCAGTGCTCTCTGTTCAGCGAGCGCAGCCTGCACTAGACAGGGGGACAGTGCGAGGCTGCCTGAAGCGAGAGCAGCGGACTAGTTGGCTGTTGTAACTGTAACAGTCACACTGTGTTAAGGTAAAGCAGCAGATATTGCCATGCCAAAGTTGTAATGAAGTTAATATACATAATAATTACCTACGCTGACATTGCAAAAACACCACGATCTTATGAGCGATTCATATGAAGCGCTGCCTCGCACAGTGCAAAGTGTGGTGTGTGGAGATAGGTCTGTCTATCAGTCTACTTTTTTTACTTTCACTCGTCACTTTCTTGATACATGAGGTGATTTCCCCTGTAATTTTTTTATGAATGAGCTGACCATTCGCACCTTTTCCGGCTCGCTGCGAGACCTTTCAAGTGGAGGCGGGTTGTCCGCCAATACGGCGATGTGACAACCTTTGGTGCCGGGACAAAAGGCGTACAAGAATTACCCACCAACGCGCGTTCATGCCTTTCACATCGGAGCCGCGAATCCTAATTTCCAGGCATTTTACGGCTTTCATAGCCGGTGTGAAAGAGCCTATAGATTGTACTGATCTAAGATCAGCAACCCAGACTACAGCCTACTGCTGATGATGGCTCACCAGCTACGACTCCTGACTCCATAATGAGGTTGGACTAAGCCAAGGCTTCATGCAAATTAACAGAAGAGGCCTCCACAGATACCATGGGGGTTTTTATAGTCCCAGCTGTAGACCCTACCCATCTCCTCCAGCCCCTCCAGCTGTAGACCCTACCCATCTCTGCCAGCCCCCTCCAGCTGTAGACCCTACCCATCTCTCCCAGCCCCCTCCAGCTGTAGACCCTACCCACCCCCCCCCAGCTGTAGATCCTACCCATCTCTCCCAGCCCCTCCAGCTGTAGACCCTACCCATCTCCCCCAGCCCCTCCAGCTGTAGACCCTACCCATCTCTCCCAGCCCTCCAGCTGTAGACCCTACCCATCTCCCCCAGCCCTCCAGCTGTAGACCCTACCCATCTCTCCCAGCCCCCCCCCCCAGCTGTAGACCCTACGCATCTCTCCCAGCCCCCCCAGCTGTAGACCCTACCCCCCCCCCAGCTGTAGATCCTACCCATCTCTCCCAGCCCTCCAGCTGTAGACCCTACCCATCTCTCCCAGCCCCCTCCAGCTGTAGACCCTACCCATCTCTCCCAGCCCCCTCCAGCTGTAGACCCTACCCATCTCTCCCAGCCCCCTCCAGCTGTAGACCCTACCCATCTCTCCCAGCCCTCCAGCTGTAGATCCTACCCATCTCTCCCAGCCCTCCAGCTGTAGACCCTACCCATCTCTCCCAGCCCTCCAGCTGTAGACCCTACCCATCTCTCCCAGCCCCCCCCCCCAGCTGTAGACCCTACGCATCTCTCCCAGCCCACCCAGCTGTAGAACCTACCCCCCCCCCCCAGCTGTAGATCCTACCCATCTCTCCCAGCCCTCCAGCTGTAGACCCTACCCATCTCTCCCAGCCCCCCAGCTGTAGACCCTACCCATCTCTCCCAGCCCCCTCCAGCTGTAGACCCTACCCATCTCTCCCAGCCCTCCAGCTGTAGACCCTACCCATCTCCCCCAGCCCTCCAGCTGTAGACCCTACCCATCTCTCCCAGCCCTCCAGCTGTAGACCCTACCCATCTCTCCCAGCCCCCCCCCCCCCAGCTGTAGACCCTACGCATCTCTCCCAGCCCCCCCCAGCTGTAGACCCTACCCACCCCCCCCCAGCTGTAGATCCTACCCATCTCTCCCAGCACCCCCCAGCTGTAGACCCTACCCATCTCTCCCAGCCCCTCCCCCTCCAGCTGTAGACCCTACCCATCTCTCCCAGCCCCCCAGCTGTAGACCCTACCCATCTCTCCCTCCCCCCAGCTGTAGACCCTACCCATCTCTCCCAGCCCCCCCCCCCCCTCCAGCTGTAGACCCTCCCCGTCTCTCCCAGCCCCTCCCCCCCTCCCCCCCCAGCTGTAGCCCCTCCCCATCTCTCCCAGCCCAGGAACCAGTGTCACATTTCCTGTAGGTGGATTAGCGCTCCACCTCACATGGAGCCGTGCACATTACCGCCCATTAAACTGTCTGCCCCTCAATGGGGGTTTGTACCCCATCAGTGTGATTTACAACTCGGATTCCCAGTTCCCCTGACAGCTCGCCCCTCTCTGGCCGCCCTCTGGCCAGAAATAAGAACGGTCACGATAGACCATCTGCCAACGGACCGTTATTGCATTTCCTTATCTTTGCACTTTTTTTTATTGTATTTTTGGTTGGAACATTGTCTTTGTTGTGGCGGATGAAGGACTTTCTGTGCCATCTTTGTTCTTATGTGATCAGGAAAGACAGCTTGTGAATATGGAAATTGCTTGTTTGCAAACTAAAACAAAAAGACAAGTGACAGTGCGATCATGACAGAGGCTCGCTTTACATGTTGTTTCCGTTGAAATCCAAGTCAGTCAAATATCCTCATCCTGTATTCATGCTTGTTTGAATAATTCTTCTCGACAAGTTTCTAGGAAAGCGTCCCTGTTTTCTCACCCCCCCACCTCCACATCATTATAGAGAGCCAAAGTGAACGTCACTTCCTGCTTCAGCACTGTACCAGAGATTTTCATCCGCCATTTATTTTCCCATCGATATTTCGTAAAATGCTTGGGGGTAAAATGTGGGTTTGAAGAAAATGTTTTTTCGATGTTTTTTTTTAGTTTTGGTCTGAGTGAAATGTTCTATGGTCTCTCCCGATTATAGCGTTATCTGAACCGTTTGGTGTGAACCAGTAAAACTCTTTTTATAAGCATTTTACAAAATGTCTATGGGAAAATAAATGGCGGATGAAAATCTCTGGTACAGTGCTGAAGCAGGAAGTAGGCGGTCACTTTGCCTCTCTATGTGTAGCTCTCATCTATGCTAACATTAGCATTGAGTATTTGAACAGTGGGTGAAGATCCTCACTCTGGAGGGAAAGTAGATCTGGGGAAGGGGTCAGAATAGGGCCTTTTATGTTGAGTTCTTCTCATTGGCCTGTGTTAGCTCCAGGGTACCATGTGACCGACCGCCTCTCTCTCTTTCAGGTCATCATGGCCGCCCTGCACAGCCTTTGACCCTCTTAGTCCCTGAATGTCTCATTCATCCTCTATAGGCTACAGATGTCTGTGTGCATTACTGTCTGACAGAGCAGAGGTATGCAGATCCCCCCCCCTTCATTCACTCTGTTGACTGATATGCGATAGTCCACCATCGCACGGTGTCTCAGTGGTTAGCAGCACAAGAAGGCCGTGGGTTCGAATCTCCACCCCCGCCTGGTCCTGTGTGGAGTTTGCATGTTCTGTGTGGGTTCATAGTTGCCGGAAGAGGGGGCGCAAGGGGACAATTTGGGATAGTGTGGGGGGGGGGAGAGAGGAGAATCTCTGTTTATTCAATAAACTACAGCACTCCTAGGGGAGAGGAGAGCAAGTGAACTAACCGTTCTACACTGAAACGGCTGCTATTGATGTGATGGGTATACTGTATATACCACTCTCCTACCGATGTGTGTATCACTTAGGGTGTTGAGTCATAGTCTATGTTTTATTTGTCTTTATTGAATGTTCCAAAACTGCATGTTTTAACTAATAATAGGCTAATGATTATTTCCACCCACCACTTTTTTAATTTGGTTACTTTCTTGTCAAAAGTTAGGAAGGAACAAGGCGTGCTGGGAAATATGCAAATGTATTTGTCCAATGAGGTCCAAAGGCATTGCTCTCTATCAGAACTTGCTTGGATGTCCTGACGTTGGTTTAGTAGCAAAAGTAAACAGATACGTTAATAGCAGACATCAGGGTTTAGCAAGCCCAGACTGCGGTGCTCAAAGAGGAAGTGAAAAAGAGGGACAGGATGAGCCCACTGCTAAACTGATCACATTGAATTAGGTTTTGGTTGGCTTTGATAGCTCGTTTAGCTCAAATGCTAATGTAGCAACGTTGACGTTCAAATGAGAGAGTCCCTTCCTACTACTGCCCCCCCCCCCCATTTCAAATCTCCTTCCGGCGCCACTGTGTGGGTTTCCTACTACCATAGTCCAAAGATATGCTGTGCTTGTTTGCTTATCATAATGTAATCTAGTAAAATATATATCTGATGAATATACTGTATGATGTACAGTATGTAACCTATGTAGATATTGTATGGCTGTGATGATGATGCTAAATTAAGCCCTTTGACACATGCTTGTGATAAGGGACTATAAACATAACAGAACTGAACTGAGCTGAACTTGTGCTGTGCTGCTATCTGGTTTGTTGATGTGTCTCTGTCTCTGCCAGCTAGACAAATTCCTCTAAGGTTTATTGCACTTAGTGATTAAAATGAGTCAGTGATGGTCCGCCCTGCAGTTAGCCTGCTGGTTCTCCAATCCGACCACTAGGTGGACTCAGATTAGAGGCCTGGGGGAGGAGGGACTGGGCACGGCCGCCATATGTGTCACTAATAAGAGGATACGAATCCTCCCTGAACACAAGCTCTTTGATCCTGGTGATTTTTTGATGTGCATAGTATAGTAGTGCATTGTTTGTTTATAGGGTGGGGTTGATGTCCTCTTTATCACGCCTGGCTCGCAGTTTCCCAATTATTGTAATCTGAGTCAACATATTTTCTCTCTGGGTTTTCTGAGATTTTTCCGCGTTGATTTTATCGGCTGCAAATTGAAAAATCTGGGAATCTGGGGCAAGTCCTTTTTCGCCGAGCTGGCTACACTGTTTTTGGTCAAATCTATATTCCAACAGCCTGAACAACAGCGGACATTCACCCTGGGGGCACTTTAATTTTGTCCAGAGGAAGTCTGGTCTGGTATGATGAAGTTGATTCAGGTCAAGTCTCCCGTCTAGTCAATTAGGGTCAAATGAGAAAAGGAATAGCCCAACTTGTAAACGTCAGCCGCAAAGTATAGATATTGTTGGAGAAAAATACAAGTTCCATTGGCATTTCCTAATCAATAAGCTATATTTGCATACACATAATTGACGCTATGAGTTATTAGTCATAAGACATCTCACACATGCAGAAATGGAGACGCACATACATAGGAGGAGATTTCTTCACCCTCTGCTCCACAGCACACGGAGGTCAAAATAGACTTTCACCCACTGCATGAGGTTGACCTTGCTGATACAGACAGGCAGCCCTGTAGGCTCCAAGTCAAGTCATCTCCCCTCCTCTCTCCAAAATGTACATCACATTAGCCTTTATTTGGACATCAATCACTAGTTATTAATATATTCATATACATTTCCATTTTAGTTACATATAGTTATGACACAGACAGACTTCATATTTAGATGACCTGTGTACATACACAGATAGACATCATATTTGGATAACCACATACACAGACAGACGTATTTAGATAACTTGTACCTTACATTTGCAGCTCCTCTCTATCGCACACTGTGCCCTGTCACCGTGTCACGGTGCGCTCTACAGGGCCAGAATAACAGATAGGTTGAGTCTACAGAGTAGCCTTCAAGTGTGCGTCAAGACATGTTTGGACTCTCTGTACATTGATCAGATGGTACATTGAGATTCAGTCCTCTGACAATACATATTGCCAGAGAATGTTATGGTAATAAATATACTTTCATAACAAGACATCTTCCTGGACTCCTGGCTTCAATTCATTTGGTTTAGATAGGCTGTTATAATTATCACAGATTAGCGGATGAAGAGTGGAAATTCCATTCTCTAACAGATATGTTACATTTTGACCGTTGAATCTTTTGCAGAGGCACTGACAGAAAATGTGTTTGCCTTGCATTTTTCTGCTTTATTGTGTTAGCTTAGTCATGATAGCCCTGTTGTTCCTCCTCCTGCCCGGGCTGGTGTTGTCATCATCAGACTGGGCTGTGGTGTGTCTGCTGTTGTCTGGAGGTATGTGTGTGTGAGGGGGGATGATGTCTGTGGCTTCAGATGAGTCACGCTGGGTGAACATCACCACCACAGAGAGTGTGTTGTGATGCTTTTATAATGGCTGCATGTCTCTGACCGCAGCATGCAGCTACAGAGGAGACACACACACCGATAGCAGCAGGGTGAATTCACTCCCCACTGGGTCGGTGCTGCTGCTGGACCGGCTCTTGATTCAAATTAACATAATGAGATAAACCACTGCATAATCATGTACTCTCAGCTCTGAATAGACCCTTTTCACGGGGGCATTTTGTGTCAAAAAGGCAGGTTAAACACAGGTGCAGCAAGCAAAACACTAATGAGGGTTTCCAATTTCCACGATTGGAAGTTGGAAACCCGCATTAGTGTTTTGGTTGCTGCACCTGTGTTTAACCTGCCTTTTTGACACAAAATGGCCCCCGTGAGAAGGGTCTATTTATCCCATAATAGTAGATGATTTTTCTTCTTCTCTCAATTGGTTTCTTCTTCTTTTCTTTTCCTCGGCATAGTCAGTCACCCGGGACTCAATCCAACACTTATTCTTACCAATGTGATTGAGAGACAGAAAAGCCTCTTAGCACAGAGCGCTGTGTTCTATTCTAGGCCACTGAATAGAATAGAATGGCTCCACGCAGAAGAACTCCATCAGTCTAGTAGCGCGGCTGTCGGATATCCCCTTCTGTGCGTTCCTTTGTCCGCTACATGCTACTAGAGGAGGACTAGGGTCTCTTTTGAAACGTAACCCCCCCTCCCTCTCTTCCCCTTCGTTCTTTATGGGCCGAGCCGGCAGCTGTAGGGTTAATGTTTAGCGGGCAGGCAGGAGTTGTTGCAGGGAGGAGGAGGAGGAGGAGGAGGAGGGGAGAGAGGGGGGAGAAGAGCAGAGCAGAGCAGAGCAGAGGAGAGGAGGTGGGGGCTGGTCCACAGCTGTTGTAGTAGGCAGGGTCTAGCGGGCTAGGAAGCATAGCCTCCTCACACACACACACACACACACACACACACACACACACACACACACACACACACTCGCCCCTGCCTGCCTGGAACAATGGGAGACATGGCACTAGCCTCTGCAGACAACACAGACACACACATGCCCAAGGACAGCAGGCCTCGTTCTGGAGCCGTACGAGCGTAGAGAGGAAGCCGGGCTTCTTCCTCGCCACAGACAGAGAGAGGGGGCGACGGCGGTGTTGAACGGGAGGGGGAAACGCAAAAACCCCCCCCCTCCTCCTCATCCTCCTCATCCTCCTCCTCAACCCCGGAAAACACAAATGCAAGGCTGTACGTTACGTGGGCCTGGCTCTGTCTTTTATACACTCCGTTCTGCTGTGAGGAGGAGATGCCGGATGCGCTGAGTGGATGACAGAGAAGGCAGCGGCAGCAGCAGCAGCGAGGTGAGATGCCCCAAAAACGTGTTACTTGTGACGAGAAATCTGTAAATACAGATGCGGTTTGTGTCGCTGCTGTCTGACAACCTTTTCTCTGCCTGTCTCTCTGCCTGTCGTGCTGTGTGTGTGTGTCCCCCCCGTGTCAATATCTGAGCAGATGTCGTTCAAACAGTGATTTGTACGTGACGCGAGCAGCGTGTGACAGAGGGCCAACACATGTTTTGCTAGTTTTATGGAGTTGACGAGCAGATGGACGACGTGAATGGACACATGAGAGGATGACCCTTCAGGGCAGGTCGTCTGCTTTGGCTGCTGCGGTGCGTGTTTTAGGTTTAGTGCGAGGAGGAGGACCACCAGACATGGGCTGGTTAGCCTACATTTTGATGTTAGCTAGGAGGACAACAGCCAAACCCTGCGCTGTTAATATCAACGTGTTTTTCCCCCATCTTTACTGAACCAACACCGGATTTGTTTTGGTGGCGGATAACACAATGTGTCGTAAATCTGCCAATGGCATATAATTGTGGTGGTGGTGGTGGTGGGGGGGGAGGCGCTGCGCGTTGCCGTAAAGGTTGATGATGTGTTTTTTTTTGGGGGGGGGGGGTTTCCCCTGTATCAAGAGATGGTGCTGAGCCCATAATGCGTTTCCTGTGGGCAGGGTCGGGTTGTCGGGGAGTTGGCCTGCCTGGCAGAGCTTGAGAAGGATCCTAGCGAGAGAGAGTGGGTCCAGCAGCGTTCTGTCTGATTGCTCTCAGATATTCATGGCGCAGATCCAACCTGTCAGGCCTGCTTTTGGGAAGGAGCTCCCCCCCTCCACCCCACAGCCCCTCCCCCACCCCACCCCACCATCGCCTTCCCCCCCCCCCCCTCCTCCTCCTCATCCTCATCCCAAATATTGCTGCTTGTGTACGATTCGTCTCACTCCATCTTTGCCAAACATCAGACAGGAAACAGCGGCGAGGGACCCCCCCCCCGCCAGCCTGATTCTGTCGGCGTCCTCTTCTCTCTCTCTCCGTTTAATATTCCTCTGAAATTGCATCTATATTATTGATGCAGACAACGGTGTGTGTGTAAAAATAAAAATAAAGACGCTTTGACCTACATTTCGGGGAAGGATTCAGTCTTCTGAGATCTTGTTTGATTGCACCGTTTTGGGATTTGTTGTTTTTGTCACATTGTTTACATCCCCCGCCTCGCCTCGCCTCGCCTACACACAGCCAGAACTTCACTCTGTCTTTTCCACATTGGCAGATGCAAAGGGTGCTGTTGTTGTTGTTGTTTGAAGTCTCCCCCGGGCCGTGCCGTGGCTACGCCAAAACCCCCGAGTGTGTGACCGACATGATTTTGAGGAGCTGTTGTGCATTTCTCGGTCTTCTCTGCTGCTCGGGGCTGAGTCGCCTTTGAAACGGTCTTCAGCCCCGCTGTCCTCATTCCACCAATATTGTCTGTCTTGCTCATCCTGGTCCGCAGCGTTGTGCCCCGCACACACCTCGGTGCCTCTCCCTCCCCTTCGCCCCCGGCTCCATTCAGAAGGCCTCGATGCTGCATCGTCACGTCGCTTCTCTTAGCGTCCGGTCGGCAAAAAAAAACATCAAATCTGACCCTGGGGAAATAATAAATCCTGCTTAAAGCGCGGTGCAGTCTCTCGGAGGTCTCTTGTGGGTTTTGTGCTGCTCAGTTTTGCTTGCCTCCTAACAGGGATCACAGATCACCGGCTTTTCTCTCCCAGGACCTAGTGTACAAAGGAGGTCAGGACCAGACAAACTGTCGTGTTGTTTAGACGATCCACTCTGGCTCCATTAAAGGTAGATTCAGCGATTATTTTTTTTGTGTTCAAATAAGTGTTAAATGGCTCTATATTCTGACAGCAATAGACCCTTCTCATGGGGGCCATTTTGTGTCAAAAAGGCAGGGTAAACACAGGTGCAAACAAGAGACTAATGAGGGTTTCAAACTTCCATGATTGGAATTTGGAAACCCTCATTAGTGTTTTGCTTGCACCTGTGTTTATTCTGCCTCTTCGACACAAAATGCCCCCCCGTGAAAAGGGTCTATTACTGAAATAGAGTGTTTGGTCAGTGACTTGAAACCCCCCGCTGTCCTCTATCTCTCTCCTGTCGTCCTGCATGCAGAGCAGACGTATCTCCGCAAGCGTAACTCATGGAGAGACTCATGGATGGCGGCATTGGATTCGGGGTGAAAAAATACATGATAGTCCTTTTTAGGCATCGCAATCTGACTTTCCGTTTCCCAGAAAATGTCAACTTTTCTCTGATTGGATAGTTTGATGTCGGCACCGATTTTTATCCAATCAGAGAAAAGTTGATATTTTCTGGGAAACGGAAGGTCGGATTGCGATGCTTATAAAGGACTATATGTCTTTTTTCACCGCGAATCCAATGCCGCCATTGGTGAGTCTCTACGAGTTACGCTTGCGGAGATACGTCCACTCCCTGCCTGCAGGACTACAGGAGAGAGACAGAGGACAGCGGGGGTTGGGGGGGTTTCAAGTCACTGACCAAACACTCTTATTTCAGTGATTGCTGTCAGAATATAGAGCCATTTAACACTTATTTTCACACAAAAACATAGCTGAATGTACCTTTAAAACCCAGATCGAGAGGACAGATGCTCGACACCTCTCTAATCCCATTTGACTTTGACGAGATCCAAAAGGCTCAGCAGGCCCGGTTCTTCCTTTATAGACCGGCTTTTTGGGAAGGAGGAGTTCATCACGCTGTAGCGCCGCGCCGCGCCTAAACGTGTCCGGCGCGATCAGATACGACACCGGCACACTCCGACGAAGACGACGCCGCCGCAGACGACGGGCGCTTCTAAATGAAAAGCTTTGTCGAAACCGAACGTAATTACTGTAACAGGGAAGTCAGTTAATGGGGAGTCCCACATTAAACTGGAATCTAGGCTAAAAAAAAAATTAAAAATCTTTGTAGCACACAGACACTGTCTACAGTGTTACTATGTTATCAGAGGGACATGAAAGGAGGCTTCTTAAATGCTGCGTCTGCTGAATAATTAATCAATCTTTCTTTCATTACACTTTACAATGAGTCAGAGATGAAAGGGAAGATGAGACGCGCAGAGATTGAGGGAGAGAGAGAGACTACAGAGAGAGTAGAAGGAGAGAGAGAGAGAGAGTAGTGGGGGCCTTGTGGTCTTCTTGGCACGGCTGGCGTCATCTGCTGTGTGCTGGTATCTCCCGTGGGCAAAATGGAGACGGTTCCTCTCCTCTCGGTTTCCTGTTCGCTCGGAGAGGCGGGGAGGAAGGGGGCGGGGCCAGGGCCCCAGCCTGCCACGAGGCACCGGGGTCACATTGGTCTGAGGGCCCCCCCCCCCCCCCCCCCCCCCCACTGTCGTCCAATGACAACTTGTCAATGTCCCAGCAGGTTCTGTCAGGCGGAGAAAGGGACACAAGTAGGATGGGGTGGAGATGTCATGGGTGGAGGTTTCTCCATGGAAACCCCACTGGAGGACGAGAGCGGAGGAGGGGGAGTCAGAGAACGAGAGAGAGGATTTGAGCGTGCTAACTGCTAACAGAATGTGTCTTCCTGTTTCCTGTCTCCCCAAAGCTCCGTGGTGGTGGTGTTAGGAGAGAGAGGTGCCCGACAGGAGACTGACTCCTCTTCAAGGATCTTAAAGGGAGTGGATATCACAGGTGAGTGTGTGTGTGCGTGTGTGTGAGTGTGTGAGTGAGTGCGTGCGTGCGTGTGTGTGTGGGTGTCCCACAGGGCTAGAACAAGGCTTGGGGGACGTCTTTATTTAGCCGCTTGGAAAAACAACATAACTTCACTGTGTGCAGTAGTATGCAAAACAAGCTCATTTTTCAATCTATATATTAATTTAGCGTTTTAGAATATGCCATGTTGTTTCTGTGGTAGGAGGACGGGAGTGAGGGACCTTCCTGCAGACTTGGCAGAGGAGATGATCTTTGCCTCGCTCTCTAGAAGCACCTGCCCTGTTTCATCGGCTTTGTGTCTTTGTCTATCTGTCAGTGGGCTCGTATAGAGACTTTGTTTACCGCACATAGAAAAGTGCCTGCTATCACACTGATCCACCCATGAAAACCGAGCTGGCGAGCTATCGCTGCTGGCTAATTCCTTGAAACGATGCCCTAGCTATTTTTATTTACAATAGAGGACACATTAGTGTTCTGCTGGTATAGGGTTGCATAGTTTTCTGAATGCACACAAATGTCCCCGAAGCGGTTTTGTTTTGTTTTTAAATATATATGCACTTGAGGTATCCATTTTACAGCCATTTTAGGCCCAACAAAAACAAAGACATGCTCACTTTGGCTCAGAGGCGAACACATGATCCGGCCTGTTTTGTTCTGTGATCGGAGCTTTAAGCTGTGGACGCGGCGCCTCGCTGCACGCTGTTTACTCACGCTGTTTACCCTCGCTGCACGCTGTTTACCTTCGCTGTTTACCCTCGCTGCACGCTGTTTACCTTCGCTGTTTACCCTCGCTGCACGCTGTTTACCTTTGCTGTTTACCCTCGCTGCACGCTGTTTACCTTTGCTGTTTACCCTCGCTGCACGCTGTTTACCTTTGCTGTTTACCCTCGCTGCACGCTGTTTACCTTTGCTGTTTACCCTCGCTGCACGCTGTTTACCTTTGCTGTTTACCTTCGCTGCACGCTGTTTACCTTTGCTGTTTACCCTCGCTGCACGCTGTTTACCTTCGCTGTTTACCCTCGCTGCACGCTGTTTACCTTCGCTGTTTACCCTCGCTGCACGCTGTTTACCTTCGCTGTTTACCCTCGCTGCACGCTGTTTACCTTCGCTGTTTACCTTCGCTGCACGCTGTTTACCTTCGCTGTTTACCTTCGCTGCACGCTGTTTACCTTCGCTGTTTACCCTCGCTGCACGCTGTTTACCTTCGCTGTTTACCTTCGCTGCACGCTGTTTACCTTCGCTGTTTACCCTCGCTGCACGCTGTTTACCTTCGCTGCACGCTGTTTACCTTTGCTGTTTACCCTCGCTGCACGCTGTTTACCTTCGCTGTTTACCCTCGCTGCACGCTGTTTACCCTCGCTGCACGCTGTTTACCCTCGCTGCACGCTGTTTACCCCTCGCTGCACGCTGTTTACCTTCGCTGTTTACCCTCGCTGCACGCTGTTTACCCTCGCTGCACGCTGTTTACCCTCGCTGCACGCTGTTTACCCTCGCTGCACGCTGTTTACCTTCTCTGTTTACCCTCGCTGCACGCTGTTTACCTTCGCTGTTTACCCTCGCTGCACGCTGTTTACCTTCGCTGTTTACCCTCGCTGCACGCTGTTTACCCTCGCTGCACGCTGTTTACCCCTCGCTGCACGCTGTTTACCTTCGCTGTTTACCCTCGCTGCACGCTGTTTACCCTCGCTGCACGCTGTTTACCTTCGCTGTTTACCCTCGCTGCATGCTGTTTACCTTCGCTGTTTACCCCTCGCTGCACGCTGTTTACCTTCGCTGTTTTTACACGCTGTTTACCCTCGCTGCACGCTGTTTACCCTCGCTGCACGCTGTTTACCCCTCGCTGCACGCTGTTTACCTTCACTGTTTTTGCACGCTGTTTACCCTCGCTGCACGCTGTTTACCTTCGCTGTTTACCCTCGCTGCACGCTGTTTACCTTTGCTGTTTACCCTCGCTGCACGCTGTTTACCTTTGCTGTTTACCCTCGCTGCACGCTGTTTACCTTCGCTGTTTACCCTCGCTGCACGCTGTTTACCTTCGCTGTTTACCCCTCGCTGCACGCTGTTTACCTTCACTGTTTTTGCACGCTGTTTACCCTCGCTGCATGCTGTTTACCCTCGCTGCACGCTGTTTACCCTCGCTGCACGCTGTTTACCCCTCGCTGCACGCTGTTTACCTTCACTGTTTTTGCACGCTGTTTACCCTCGCTGCACGCTGTTTACCCTCGCTGCACGCTGTTTACCTTCACTGTTTTTGCACGCTGTTTACCCTCGCTGCACGCTGTTTACCCTCGCTGCACACTGTTTACCCTCGCTGCACGCTGTTTACCCCTCGCTGCATGCTGTTCACCCTCGCTGCACGCTGTTCACCCTCGCTGCACACTGTTTACCCCTCGCTGCACGCTGTTTACCCTCGCTGCACGCTGTTTACCCCTCGCTGCACGCTGTTTACCCTCGCTGCACGCTGTTTACCCCTCGCTGCATGCTGTTCACCCTCACTGCACGCTGTTTACCCTCGCTGTATGCTGTTTACCCCTCGCTGCACGCTGTTTACCCTCGCTGTATGCTGTTTACCCTCGCTGCACGCTGTTTACCCTCGCTGTATGCTGTTTACCCTCGCTGCACGCTGTTTACCCTCGCTGTATGCTGTTTACCCTCGCTGCACGCTGTTTACCCTCGCTGTATGCTGTTTACCCCTCGCTGCACGCTGTTTACCTTTGCTGTTTACCCTCGCTGCACGCTGTTTACCTTCGCTGTTTACCCTCGCTGCACGCTGTTTACCTTCGCTGTTTACCCCTCGCTGCACGCTGTTTACCTTCGCTGTTTTTGCACGCTGTTTACCCTCGCTGCATGCTGTTTACCCTCGCTGCACGCTGTTTACCCTCGCTGCACGCTGTTTACCCCTCGCTGCACGCTGTTTACCTTCACTGTTTTTGCACGCTGTTTACCCTCGCTGCACGCTGTTTACCCTCGCTGCACGCTGTTTACCTTCACTGTTTTTGCACGCTGTTTACCCTCGCTGCACGCTGTTTACCCTCGCTGCACACTGTTTACCCTCGCTGCACGCTGTTTACCCCTCGCTGCATGCTGTTCACCCTCGCTGCACGCTGTTCACCCTCGCTGCACACTGTTTACCCCTCGCTGCACGCTGTTTACCCTCGCTGCACGCTGTTTACCCCTCGCTGCACGCTGTTTACCCTCGCTGCACGCTGTTTACCCCTCGCTGCATGCTGTTCACCCTCGCTGCACGCTGTTTACCCTCGCTGTATGCTGTTTACCCCTCGCTGCACGCTGTTTACCCTCGCTGTATGCTGTTTACCCTCGCTGCACGCTGTTTACCCTCGCTGTATGCTGTTTACCCTCGCTGCACGCTGTTTACCCTCGCTGTATGCTGTTTACCCTCGCTGCACGCTGTTTACCCTCGCTGTATGCTGTTTACCCCTCGCTGCACGCTGTTTACCCTCGCTGTATGCTGTTTACCCCTCGCTGCACGCTGTTCACCCTCGCTGCACGCTGTTTACCCTCGCTGCACGCTGCACGGTCTGATTTAGTGGCGGTGTTTTGGGAAGGCTTGTGTGATGGCTGACTCTTATCTGTTTGCGTTTACGCCTTCTTCCCTTTCCCCTTTATATCATGAGTTTACCACCAGCAGCACCTTTGCCTGCATTCTCTGGCTTATCGGTTCTTTCCTACAAAGAAGGGAAAACTTTGGTACGTCTGTTGAAAGCGTCCCAATCAGAATGTAAATATCACAGATCTGTGTGCAGACGTTTTCTCTTGTTTGTCTCTTGTATACCTTAGCCAGGTTTGACCTGGTGAACAGACGTGTTCTTGTGTTACTTTTACAGTATGTGATTTTGAAAGCAGAAGGTGTGTAGACAATTCCTGTGGACACAGAGTGTAAAAAAGTTATTCTAATTTAAAGGAACAGCTCACCCTAAAATCCAAAATACATATTTTTCCTCTCACCTGTAGTGCTATTTATCCATCTATATCGTTTTGTGTTCGTTGCCTGAGTTTTGGAGATATCGGCCCGCAGAGATGTCTGCCTTCCCTCCAATACAATGGAACTGGATGGCACTCGGCTTGTGGTGCTCGAAGCACCAAAAAAATACATTTGAAAAACTCAACAGCAATGTCTCTTTCCAGAAATCATGACCCGGTTACTCAAGATAATGCACAGACTTTGTTGTGAGCAGTTTCATGTAGGAACTACTTTCTTTTGCAGTCTCATGTAGGAAGGAACTAGCTACCAGCTAGCGGGTGTAGTTTGGTTTCGTTAGTTCCTCCATGAAACTGCTCATAACAAGGTCTGTGGATTATTTTGAGTAACCGGGTCATGATTTCTGGAAAGAGACATTGCTGTTGAGTTTTTCAAATGTATTTCTTTGAGCACCACAAGCCGAGTGCCATCCAGTTCCATTGTATTGGAGAGAAGGCAGAAACTCTGCGGCCGATATCTCCAAAACTCAGGCAACGAACACAAAACGATATAGATGGATAAATAGCACTACAGGTGAGAGGGGATATATGTATTTTGGATTTTAGGGTGAGCTGTTCCTTTAAATATGGTTTAGTTTGGGTTAGTGTGACGCGACGTCCATATTTCTGTAGAGTGGTCATCTGTGTGTTTGTAATTGGCCAAGCATAAATACACTCATTAACACACACTGTCCTTTGATTTGATTTCATACGGCTATTTTAATGTACCGTAATTTCCGCACTATAAGCCGCACCGGAGTATAAGCCGCAGCAGCAAAATTGCCTGTTTGTTACATATATAAGCCGCACCGGACTATAAGCCGCAGGTGTTTTAATGTTTTTTTTTTTTTTTTTAATTGTGTTTTAATGTTTAATTACCATATGTAAGGGTTCATGCACAGAGGGGATTGTCGGGAAAGAGATGGCTGTTTGAGGAAGCTCCCATTTATTAACATTTCAACAAAACAACATAACACAACACCACCTGTGTTTTTTTTTTACAGTGCACACAGTGTCCGCGGTGTGGTGAAAAGAGGGCAAGAGAGGAAATTAAAACAGAAGTGGATTTATAGTTAGAAAGAGTGCTAAAAAAGAGAGTTTTTTTTTTTTTTTTTTGGGAAAAAATCCATAGATAAGCCGCACCGTTATATAAGCCGCAGGGCCAAAAAACGGGGGAAAAGCCGCGGCTTATAGTCCGAAATTTACGGTACTTTATTTCCTGTATTAAGCATTTTTGTAGTTGTCATATTCTTTCCCTCCGTTACCTAGGTTTAGTTTATCCCGATAAGTTGAGTCATGTAAGAATTTTGTTTTGTTATGAGGTGTGACACGTTTTCTTCTTCACGTTTTTATCTCACCTGCGCAAACCTCGCTCTGACCAACCAGGTCCACATTGTACTGTACTGTACTGTACTGTACAGTACTGTACTGTACTGTACTGTACTGTACTGTACTGTACTGTACTGCATGTCAGCTTCCATCATCTGCTGCTCAATAAGATGTAAATACATGCATAGCCTCTTTCCTCCTTATCACATTGCAGACAGTGTGAGATTCATACATTTAATATACGCTCTCTGAGCCTGTCGGACGATGCAGATGCAGTATGTATTCCATCTCCCTGTTACCGTGGTGATGAATTGCTTTTAGCGACAAATACAAATGTCCTCGGGATATTGCATCATTCCAGAGTGGGGCTGATAAAATACCTGCCAGGCAGCCAGGCCACGCTGCAGCGGGGGGGCGGGGGGGGGGTCTGATTTGCATTCCCCTCGTGACTCGTCTCTAGGGGGCGCTGCTGACAGTAGCAGCAGCGGCTGTCAGTCTGCTGACCCCCGCCCCCCCCCTCCCCTTCCCCGCTCTGTGGAAGGAGCTCCCTGGCACTGCAGCACCACGGGGACACTGGGCCTCTGAAGTGGGCCTCTGTGTGGAGAGTCACACGCTCCTCGACCAGCAGCACCACACCACAATACTGCACTTCACACAGCAGCCCCGCGGCCATATATCCATATTATACTATATTCATACACCACATCGCCAATACGTCATTTTGTAGGCGGCTGCAGGCGGCACATGTTCCCGCCACAAGCCTCTCATTAATAAACGAGATTGATTGTTATTTTTCTATCATTTTTTGGTAGTGTTATTTATTTTACATTGAAGTCAACGGGGAGTGGCTTGTGTTTTCCCCCTAAAAGGGGGCGGGGCCTAATTGCCGATCTGATGTATAGGACGAATCGGCGCGACGTCACTCGCCACCCACAAATGCGGAACCCCGCGGCAGTTAATAGTATGAGTTGTGCCGAACAAACGTTAATATCTCAAAAACGATACATCACATCGCTTATATTTTGACATTCTGAGTGAGAGCAGGATTAGCTCAAGAGTTTGATGTATAGTATATGCATGTCGTACTCGTGTTAAAGTCACTGTAAGCGGAGTATTGATAACTATAAGTGAATTATTTCAACGGCATGTGTATAGGAATGTTTCAGGACCAAGCTTTTTGATCAATATAAGCGGTTGATCACTAACCGTGATCAATAACCGTGATCACTATAAGCGGATTCTGCTGTATCGCGATATGGCATCTTGTCTTTTCCTGGTTGCATTATAGTAAAGTGATGTTATTTTCTGAACTTATAGCAACCAGACTGTTCTAGCTGTTCTATTGTTTGCCTTTACCCGTCCCACATAGTCATTATATCCACGATACTGATTATTATTTATTGTGTAAATATTTTTGTGAAAGCACCAATATTGTCGCAATATGATTGATAGAGGTATTTTGGTTAAAAGAAAACTTGATTTTGTCCATATCGCCCAACCCTACTTCAGTAGAAAATACAAAGATATACGTTGTGTATCGCCATTCAGCCTGAAAATACCGATATATGATTTTTGGTCCATATCGCCCAGCCTCTGTCTCTGTCTCTCTCTCTCTCTCTCTCTCTCTCTCTCTCTTCTCTCTCTCTCTCTCTCTCTCTCTCTCTCTCTCTCTCTCTCTCTCTGTCTCTCTCTCTCTCTCTCTCTTTCTCTCTCTCTCTCTCTCTCTCTCTCTCTTCCCTGTCTCTCGTTCTTCTCTCTCTCTTCCACTCTCTCATTCTACAGGATGTGAATCACTTCTTCTTCTTCTTGGCCTTCTTTGATCTTTTGATCGTTTCTTTGATTGCGGCATCGATTCTCTTCACATCCAGTCGTCCTTTTAGATGTGAAGGCCTGTTGGATCATTCTGAGATGAATGCGACGCACGTTGCGTAGAGTGATGCTTCTTTCCAGCGGTGTTTGCAGCTAAGCTTAATAGTGACGTTAACTCGCCACATGAAAAGAAGCCTCAGCTCGGCGGCGGCGCATTTCCACGTTATATTTAGCATCGCTTTTGTTGTCTTTTGGTGCACGCTGTCATTAGCTGTCATGTGATCATAAACACACAGAGAGAGAGAGGCCGGCTGCTGCGTGTTCTCTCTGCCCTCCGGCTCCGGGCTCTAATGTACATTAGCCAAGAGAGAAAAGTTGGTATTTATAACCAGTCGATAATAACGCTGCCGTCTCCAAGGTTAAACGCACAGCTAAATATCTGCTTACATTCTGAGATGGACCGCATTGATCCGCCTTCCATTATAGGGGCGTGTTCAGTCAATCGCAGCTCAATAAGAACGAAGCCGTACACTTTGGATGGTGCTGCTGAGGTTTGTTTTGTGGGGATTCACAAAGCCGCCAGTGTTGTGTTCAATAATCTTCCGGTAAAACGCTTCCCAAACAGCTCGTGTTACATGAGGCACTGAGTGATCTGCACTAGTTGGTAGTAGTGGATGGGTACGAGTACTCGATACCCCGAAATCATCCGGTACCAAGTAGTATCGAAACGTCTCCAGTCAAACGATACCTGCGTTCGATCCGTTTTGTACACAGAAAAAAATGATAATATATATATATATATAGGCTAAGGACGAATCAGCGTGACGTCACTTGCCACCCAGAAATGCGGAAGCCCGCGGCAGTTAATAGTATGAGTTGTGCCAAACAAATGTTAATATCTCAAAAACTATATATCACATCGCTTATATTTTGACATTCTAAGTGAAAGCAGAAGTAGCTCAAGAGTTTGATGTATAATGCATGTCGTGTTAAAGTTGTGTGAACTGTCGCAGTTTTTAAATTGTAAACAGGGTCAGCCGGCTACAGTCAGACACTCAAACTCAGTCTCCATAGGATTCCATTGCCACCCAGTGACGCGGTTTGTTTACCAAAATGCTGCTCGGCTGATCCCTCGTATTGATGGTTTTGCTCGCAGCCAATCACGGCAAGCGTTCTTCAAAGTGAACGAGACGTGTGATTGGCCCACTCCCGCAGCAGCTACAACCCCCTACAGTCTGCGGTGGTGAAGTCGAGCGCGCTGTATGTGACGGATTTAGCGGTTCAGCGTGCCGAGATGCCACCAAGACGTCCAAAAGTTATGGCTACACGCCTGTGAGAGATAGTCAACATGAGTCACGCTCTGACGAAGACCCTGCGTGGTTCAAAACCGCTCTGCGTTCTTGATTTTTGGACTTTTAACCGTTTTGATATGACCTCAATTAGAGTAAAGGCATTTAAACTTTACTCCTGGCTGTGTGTGAGAGTGCCTGAAGCAAGCCACCTTTCCGTTTGTTTCAAGTTGTATATTTAAATTTGAAGAGAGCACCTCGCATCCACCTGGAGGCTACAAAGTGAACACACGGTAGTTCTCCTCCTGGTCCAACACTGCGTGAATGAGTTTGAACGTGAGCCAGCTCCAGCCTGGGCAGGCATCCAGCCCGGAGAATTAGCCCCATCTCATCCCCTTCCCCTCCAATAACTCCTGACGAAGAAATGACTGTTAGGATCTTAGGGTCCAGCCTTGCTTCACCTGCTCCTCCTGCTTCCGGCACCTTTACCTTCTGTACTGTCGCACACACACACACACATACGCACACACGCGCGCGCACACACACACACACACACACACACACACACACACACACACACACACACACGTGCACACCTGGAGCCATGCCTACTAGACTGGTCCTCTGCCATGTGCCCTGCAGTGTCGCGTGCTCGTAGGCTGAGGCAGCCAGCGCGCTCTGCTCTGCGTGGTGCTGGAGGTTTGGATCCGTGAACGTGTTGTTGGAGCTGCAGAACCATCAGATGGAGATGATGATGGACACACAGGCTAATCTTTCTGGGATCTGCAGCAATGCAGGACAGGTGGATTATCACTGTGTTGCATTGGCTCAGTAATCCTCTATATAGAGAGGCAAAGTGACCGCCTACTTCCTGCTTCAGCACTGTACCAGAGATTTTCATCCGCCATTTATTTTCCCATAGACATTTCGTAAAATGCTTATAAAAATAGTTTTACTTGGTCAAACCAAACGGTTCAGATGTATTTAGAAACAGGAGAGACCGCATAACATTTCAATCGGACCAAAACGTAAAAGGATTGCGGATTTAAAGAAAATATTCTTTCGATGTTTTTTTTTTAAAGTTTTGGTCCGAGTGAAATGTTCTATGGTCTCTCCCGATTCTAAATATAGCTGAACCGTTTGGTTTGACGAAGTAAAAATATTTTTTATAAGCATTTTACGAAATGTCTATGGGAAAATAAATGGCGGATGAAAATCTCTGGTACAGTGCTGAAGCAGGAAGTAGGCGGTCACTTTGCCTCTCTATATAGGCACTGGGGCATCAACAACAAGATCTACTGCATACATCAGATCAGCAATTAGCCCCCGCCCCCTTTTAGGGGGGAAACACAAGCCTCTCCCCCCGTTGACTTCAATGTAAAATAGCACTACCCCCCCCCCCCCCCCCAAAAATGATAGAAAAATAACAGAATCAATCTCGTTTATTAATGACCCCAAAACTCCATGAAATGACAATATATTACAACTCGTCTGGCCATAGAATGGGCAAGATACACCGGAAATATGACTTTGACCTCAAATCATGTGACTCTCTCATGTCACATATTTACATTACAGCCCCGAGCCAAGTAGCCTACAACGACGCTGGGCTCCACTACAACAGCATTTCATGTCGGAAGACTAAATTAGCAACAGGCGGACACTGGAACTAGATCAGAGACGGGTCATGACTCATGAGTCACATGATTTTAGATGGGTCAAAGTCATATTTCCCATGTATCTTGCACATTGTGTGGCCGGCCAAGTTGTAATATATTGTCATGTCATGGTGTTTTGGGGTCATTAATAAACGAGATTGATTCTGTTATTTTTCTATATATTTTTTGGGTAGTGCTATTTTACATTGAAGTCAACAGGGAGGGGCTTGTGTTTCCCCCCTAAAAGGGGGCGGGAACGTGTGCCATCAGCAGCCGCCTACAAAATGACGTATTGCCGATCTGGTGCATAGATTCCACACAGGCTCAGCATTGTGGTTAGGAAGAGAGTGTTGTCCAGGGGTGTAGTGGTAAATACAGATGTGTAGTGGTAAATACAGATGTGTAGTGGTAAATACAGATGTGTAGTGGTAAATACAGATGTGCGTCAACTAGGGCTGCACAATTAATCGTATTTTCATCGTCATCGCAATATGAACATGCGCAATAAACACATCGCAAAGACTGCCTGAAACGCAATGAATAACAAAAGTGGTTTTATTTACATGCGTCATGCATTCCCACTCAGCATCTGATCATTTTGTCTTGTGTTGCAAATCCAGCGTACACCTTTCCCTTGCAACAGTGCGCTCCGCCCCTCTGCCAAAGCCCAAACACGCTGTGTGTAGTTTCAGCTAGAGTCAGTGTGTATTTCATTTCTTTATTCAGTGCGCATAGGCTATGTTTGGGTCTATGTTAGCATTATTAAAGCAGAAAGACATAGGAACTGTATAGCTAATATGCATACTTTAATATCTGTTTATTTATCGCAAGTCGTATCGTCATCACTATATTGAACAATGTTATCGCACATCGCAGATTTTCCTCATATCGTGCAGGCCTAGCGTCAACTAGCCAAGGTGAGGTGTTTACCCACCTTGTTTCCCCTCATTCATTGATACACTTTATCTGAAATTAGGCGGGTAAACTGCCTCGTTTCAAAGAGGAGGGTAAACTGCGTTTCTTGCGTGTCCCCTCCACTACACCCCTGGTGTTGTCCAAGACGTCCATATGCTGTAGAAGGTCTACATAAAAAAAAAACGTGTTGAAGCTAAGTGTCGGTATAAACACAGTGTAATGGTGGCAACAGCGTTAACGTCATTCTTACAGATGAGAACATTGGTCTGATCTAAACCAGACCTGGTGTCCTCAGTGTTTGTCTTGGCCTGCTTTGGTGTACCGGATGGGTGGGGTTGTAGTACTGCATCACGTCTACTCAGATAGCTGTCTGCCACATTGTCATTCATAGAAGCGAAAAACGAAATTGACTTTAAAATACTTTTTTGTGATCGACTAAACTCTCTGGCACTCGTCATGGCATCATCCTATGTGGCAAAACCCATCGGTTAAATCAAATACTACAATTATTTGTAGTTCTGTTTGACCTAGATTTGAAAATTATAATAGTGTTAAACCTTCCATTGTAAACGAGAAGAATAATATGTGTTGGGTTGTATCCCAGCTTTATTTGAACACGCACAGGCTGTTTTTTCCACCATGAATGAAATAGCCATCGTAATAAAGACTTTTAAACTTTTTGCCCAGAAGAGTGCATTGGGAGTTGGACCTCCCTTCTTTTTTTAAGATCAATATTTGGTTGAAAGAGAACGTGATGGCGGTTAGTTACAATGTTCAGTTCTGTCTTGCGGACACGGCAGGGAAAAAATTGCAAATTCGTCCTCTGGCAACAGTAGCTGATGGCTTCCAGATGTATCTTACCAGCCAAATATGACTTTTAGGGAAAGAATAGATGTTTGAATGATGGCTGGTCACCTGCCAAAGTGGCTGCCGTTCCCCCGCCCCCGCCCTCCTCTTCGTTGACAGATGAGATAATTTCCTGTAAAGAGAAGCGATGATGATATTTCCAATGTCCCCTTGTCCCCTGTTGCAGATGAGGACAATGTCCGACGAGACAGAACAGAGGATGTGTGATCAGGACTTTGGTTCGGACGAGGAGGGCGAGGAGGCGGACGTCGAGTCTTACCTGGAGGACAACAGCAGCGAGCTGATGGACCGACTGAGGGAGCTGGAGGTGAGTCAACGAGAAGAGACGTTTAAAACGCTAATGAACGATCCAGCTAATTAAATAGGAGGTAATTAATTGAGTGTGTCCCCAGTGGGTAAGACAAATAGTAACCAACCGCCATTATGGACTCAAGTCTGACTCGTGGCATTTCTCTCATCTCCTCTCTCCCATCTTCTGCTTCACTTCCACGGTAAACAAGCATAAACATAGAAATAGTGAAGTAATGTTTTTTTTAAGTAGAATCTATTTTTAGTAAGTAGTATCTATTTTTACTCTTCTTTTCGTTCTGAGCGTTATGTTGTATTTGATATGTTACCTTTTTCCTCACAGGCAGAGAATTCTGCCCTGATGTTGGCAAATGAGAGTCAGAGAGAGGCGTATGAAAGATGCCTGGATGAGGTGAGTTCTTACAGCCCGAACACACCATACGCCGAAGCTACGCTGAACGCAACGCAGCACGGAGGCAGTTTCTTTTCAGCGTCCTTGTTAACAGGAGAGACCGATCACACCGGCCACGCGCCACGCTGAGGCTACGCTGCACGCGTGCTGCCGCGATAGTTTCAGCTTCTGTTCTATTTGTCAAGCGTGCAGCGCGCAGCACGGGAGCAGCCAGGCATGAAGTCAATGCAAGTTGTGAGCGGGGGGAGGGCAGCGCCGAGCGAGGCGTCGACAAAACCGAGTGCTTCTGGTGTGAATGGCAAGGCTGCTGCTCGAAGCCTCCGTGAAGTGTTGCTTCAGCGCTGCTTCTGAGATACCTATGGTGTGGTGTCAGCTACTGTACGTCTTGAAAGAATGCACGTTGCACAAACAAAATGTATAAATGAATCTGTTCATTTGTCAGTTCATTTATTATGGATGTTATTATAATTAACTCATAATTCGTAAGTCACTCTGGACGCATCAACAAAATATCTGAAATGTCAGTTTTCTTTACTGTGTTGTTATTAGGTGGCGAACCATGTCGTCCAAGCGCTGCTAAACCAAAAGGTAACGACGTCAAACTTGCATTTGTTGTGGTTGTGTTTTTGGATTCCCTCTATCATGAGCAGTAAAGCGTAATGGATGTCACACCTGCTCTGTTGTTCCTCAACAGGATCTCCGAGAGGAGTGCATCAAGCTGAAGATGTTGGTGTTTGACCTGGAGAGACAGAACCGGGCACTTTGTGAGCTTTTCCAGCAGAAACTGCCCAATCACCCCACTGCTCACTACCAGGTGAACGAAACGAACACACCCTTCCTTTATGACCATTCATAAATCATCATGCATGTTTTTATATAGGCCACAACTCTTATATAGGCTTCTCAACAGCCAGTAAGAGCTGCAGATCATCTCCGCTTCACTTCAGCCTCATTCTTTCAAACACTGCTGTGCTCGTAATGGATCTCAGCGCTCTCACCTCTGCTCTATATATTGTTCCAACAGACATTGTTGCTTTGAGTTTGTGTGTGTATACAATAGCTGTATACAATGTCATCATAATTGCTCCGTGGATCTCCCGTTACAGGTCCAGGCGGGACCCCTCCCAGACTACAATGCACAGCTGCACAATGACTCTGCCAAGCAGGTGGAGCCGGCACAGACTGAAGCACAAGCCAAGGTGATTATTATTACACACAGCCCAACGCAGAGAAAACCTGACCAAACATAAAGTGAGGAGTGAAACAGCCGGGGGGGGGGGGGGGGGTGATGATGTCATAGGCTCTGAATGTGAGACCAGGCATGCCCAGCTGTGTGTGATGTCATAACCGCTGATGCTCTGGCATTTGCTCCTTTCTCCACTATAGAGAGGCAAAGTGACCGCCTACTTCCTGCTTCAGCACTGTACCAGAGATTTTTATCCGCCATTTATTTTCCCATAGACATTTCGTAAAATGCTTATAAGAATAGTTTTACTTCGTCAAGTCAAACGGTTCAGCTATATTTAGAATCGGGAGAGACCGCATAACATTTCACTCCGACCAAAACTTAAAAAAACAACAACGAAAAAATATTTTCTTTAAATCCGCGATTTTTTTAACGTTTTGGTCTCAGTGAAATGTTATGTGGGGTCTCCTGTTTCTAAATATATCTGAACCATTTGGTTTGACGAAGTAAAAGTATATTTATACGCATTTTACGAAATGTCTATGGGAAAATAAATGGCGGATGAAAATCTCTGGTACAGTGCTGAAGCAGGAAGTGACGTTCCACTTTGGCTCTCTATTGTGCTGGAAAGACCTCCATTGCTAATCTGCCCTGCACTTGCTTCCTGTAGTACGCAATGCATGCAAAGGTCTTGGCTCGTGATGAGTGATGTTGCTCCTGACTCACATTGCTCTGCTGATAAGAGATCTCTTTTCTATCCAAAGGGAAATGGCTACCGCACACAGCACGCCTCCCCGGGCCCCCGCGGCCCAGCCGCCTCCATGGAGGCTCTGTCTCCCTTCTTCAAGAAGAAAGCACACATCCTGGAGGTCCTGCGCAAGATGGAGGAGACGGACCCGCTGAAGTTCCACCCCTCCACCACCAGCCTCTCCTTCTGCGACTACAGCCAGGTGCTGATGTCCACGGAGGCCGTGCTGGCCACCGCGGACCCCCTCCCGTTACCGGGCAAACCCCACCACACACACTGCCGCTGCACCTCCTCCTCCTCCGACAACACGGACACACACCACCAGCATGTGAACGGGGACGGGGCGGTGAAGTGCGAGGCAGGGAACACCTGCTGTTTACACTGCAAGAGGAGCCCAGACAGCCCCAACAAGCCATGTAGTCCCCCGAAGGCCACCTCAGCCACCCAGAGCCACGTTGTTGTTCCCTCAGCTGCTACGAGCGAATGTCACAGGAAGAGCACAACAGCCGAGTCCGTCCCCCCGTCGAAACAAAGCTTGAAGAATGACACCCACCAGCAAACGGCAGGCGCCGCCCCGCACTCATCGGTCACGGAAACAGCCAATCACAGCCCGGAGGTGGTGGTGATGGGGGCGGAGCAGGAGTCTGTGGAGAGTTGTCCCAAAGCGAGTAGTGCCTCTGAGGAGCTCACTGGTTTCTATCCCACCTCCCACCTTCCCGTCGCCACGAAGGAAAGCACTCAGGACGCCCACTGTGACGCGGAGACGAAACGAGACGGCGTTCACAACGGGCCGGTGCTCTCCTCCGTCGACGACGCCCCGTCCAACGAGCCCTCTGCCGTCCCAGAGAAAGACACCACAGACGCAGAGGCTTCCTCTGTGAGAGCCGGTGCCTCGCTCAGCCCCAGCTCCTCCTCCTGCCTCGGCGACGCCAAAGCCGCCGCCGCCGCCGCCGCCCACGTCAACTCCCCGTCCAAGCTGCTCAAGTTCCTGAAGATCCCCGCCGTCGGGGAGAAGGCTCAGGCTTCCACCAGTCCCGTCCGCTTAAGTCCCCAGCTCACCCGCAACTCCCGGATCCCCTGTCGCACCAACAACTACGAGGTGTACCACTCTCCCGTTCCCACGCGCAGAGCCACCACCACCGAGAGGTGCAGGGTGCCCCCTCCTCCGCCCTCCAGGTCGGAGTCCTACCCGGCCACGCACTCGGCCCCGACCTCCCCGCCCCAGCAGCCCGAAGACGCCTGCTCGCCCCCGGCTAAGGACATAAGCTACAGCAGCCTCTCGGCACCCAAAGCCAGTGCCGGCCCTAAGCTGGGCCCGGCCACTTCCTCCACCTCCTCCTCCTCGCCCAAAGTATCTCAGATGGTCCCTCACTATGAAAACGTCTCTGACCTGTCCACCAACTCGCGAGAAGAGGAACCACCCCAGGGTCTTGAGAAAAGAACCACGCTCCCGTCCCAAACCAAGGTGAGCGGCGGTGAGAGGAAGCTGGTGAAGTCGCTACCGGAGAGCGTCCTCAATCCCCCGCCTCAACGGAAGCAGTCGTCGTCCACCTCCACCTCAGAGTCGACGTCCGACGACGAAGAAGACGACGACGACACAGAGAGCCCAGTCTGGGTTAACCACCACAGCCTGCCCAGCTCATCTGCTCCGGGCAGCAAAGTCCAGGGCAGAGTGAACTACTCGCGGAGCAGAGACAAACCGGAGACGAATACGAGGGAGACGCCGGTCACGCAGAGCTCTGAGGTCACCCCGCCTCCCCCTCCACCTCCACCTCCACCCAAGAGGAACGATCCCTCGTCCATCCCCAAGAGGCCTGGGACGGGGCCGGGCAGATCCCCGGCTGATTCCAGTCACCACGCCTTCAAAGACAGGCTGGCTGCACTGGGCAAGCTGAGGAGCTCCGAGGATCTACAGGTCAGTGTGAGGCCAGTCGACACGGCGACTACAGAGAGCAAGACAGCGGAGAGGCCCATTGAGCAGCATAAAGAGGAGCAGAGACATTCCAAATTTTCAGACCCTTTGGATGGTAAACCTAAAGCTGCTAGTGGCGGTTTGAAGTATCCTGGGCCATCTCAGGTGTATGAGCCAGGGGTGAAATCTCTGCCCGCCGGTCCAGCAGTGGTCAAACCAGAACTGTGTGTGACTAAGACGGAGAGCCCCAAAAGTAAAATCGGTCTGCCCTCTCCCAACGCAGACGCTCCCCAGGTGCTACGCAACAACATGAAGTGTCCGGCCTCCCTGAATCTGGCCTACAACGCTAAACCTGGCCTCAGCCCTCACAGCAGCAACAGCCCCAACAGAATACCGCCCAAGTCGCCCTCCAAACCGTGCCAGGGCCCGTCCGTCCACCGAGGGGGCAAACCCGGAGAGGCGCCGCCGCGCTACTCCTCCAAATCCGAGGAGAGGTCCAAGATCGGCAGCAAAGGGAAGAAGAACCCGATGTACGGCGACAGCCTGCCCCCTCCTCCTCCGAGACCTCCGTCCGACATCCAGGAGGAGAAGCCGCCCGCGTCGCAGCCGCCGGGCCCCGGCCCGCAGTCGGCCATCGAGCAGAAGGTGATGAAGGGCATCGAGGAGAACATGCTGAAGCTCCAGGAGCAGGACAGAGGAGGGCAATGCGCCGAGGTCAAGCAGAAAGCCTCCAACGGCATCGCCAGCTGGTTCGGCCTGAAGAAGAGCAAGCTGCCGGCGCTGAGCCGCAAGACCGACGGCACCAAGGCGAAGGAGGAGAAGACGAGGGAGTGGAAGATCAACATCCCCTCGGTGGGGAAGGACTCCGTCAAGATAGCCAGCAGGTGCAAGGAAGGCGTGGAGGGTCTGAACATCTCCACGCTCATGGAGAAGGCGGAGGGGCTGAGGAGGGCGCTGGAGGAGGAGAGGGCGTACGTGGAGAGGTCGGGCAGGGGTCACTCCTGCGAGGTGGTGATGGACCAAGCTCAGGGACAGCTGGCCGTCATGTACAGGGGAGGGCGCTCCGACAACTTCATGCAGCAGCTGCTAAACAGGTGAGGGATGAATTCTGAGACAAGATCTTCTGAGATGAAAATAGGGGCTCAAAGATCTGAGCTGGATGTTTGTGTGTGTCACTGCAGGGTGGATGGGAAGGAGATGATCAGCATGCCCCAGCGCCGCCTCTCGTTTGACTGTAAGACCTCCAGGCCAGTGTTCAGTCAGCAGAGCGAGCTCATCACTCACACGCCCAGCCGAGACAATATGGAGAAGGTACTCCTTTTGGTTACACAGCTTTTCATCATTTGTTTATCTCTGTAGTTCATAGTAAGATCGACAAACTATTTCACATCTACAATAACGATAAAACAAATAATTGATTCCCTTTGATCAGTAAAATACGGCCTACACATTATGCTCACAACTTTCAAAAGAGCCAAAACTTATCTTATCTTATCATTTGGCAAACGATTTTCTCAAGTACCTATTTAAAGAGCTGAATTTGAGTTGATTCACTGTTTGACCGCATGCTTTGTTGCGCCCTCATGCAGGGATCAGACCGAATCACCAACGTCACATCCGATGAGAACCTCGCAGATCCAGTTCACTCTCAGCACTTTGCAGGTAAGAGGAGTCTGCTGGGAATTGGTCTTTTCATAGTTACAAATAGCACACGGTTCATGTGAGCCTGTGAGGAGGACACTGAACTTCACGCTCCTCTCCTCTCCTCTCCAGGTTCTGGTGCGTCCACCTACACCCTGGACAGCGGCATCGGTACGTTCCCTCTGCCTGACTGCAGCAGCGGTGCCGCGGGAAGGAGCCTGTCCAAGACACGGCCCGGTTCGGAGCACCACGCCTCCGGCTCGCCGGGGAAGGTCGGGCGACGGGCTCGCACCTTGGACCGGGAAATGACATCACAAGAGGAGTGTTACGCGCCGCACAGACAGCTGATCCCCACTATTCAGTACGGCTCCATGCTGGAGGGGAGGAGCTCGGCTGGCGTGATCCACGAAGGTGCGAATAATCCTGTCTTAAAGTGTCATACCGAAGCTTAATACCTTTCTGAAGTGGTCAAGTCATTCCAAACATCAGTAAAGTCTATTACACAGCCTGCAAACTCGGTTCTGTGTGAACAGAACAGACATTCTGCAGTATCTAATGATAGCAAATATCCCCGGCTAGCTAACAGGGAAATGTGGATAATGAGGGGCTTATAATATCCTAATTCTCAGGTGTGAATATATCACTATCACATTATAGATACCAGAGCACAAATACATATATACAGTATATATGCATGACATTGAGCAAGGACACCAAACCACTGAATTACCCTTTCCTCATTAAGACTTAATTAAATTAATTCATTAAATTAAGTGTTCGTGGGTTCGCTCCTGACAGAAATAGATTAATGTTGGAGGCTGTTTACAAACAGTGAATTTAGTACTGTGTGTTTTGCTGATAATCCAAAATGTAACTTTGTTTGTATGTTTGGTGAAAAATCCCCGTGATCCGTTTGTATTGAAGGGACATGTCCTGAATCAGTAAATTTTATGCCACGTACAGACAAAGAGACCCACGGTCCGAACATGTTCTCCCCCCGCTCCAAGACATGGACCTTCCCCAACCTGAAGAACCCAGCAGGAGCCACGGAGGTCTACCTGGCAGTGGAGGAAGAGGAGGAGGAGGCAGTGACCTACGGATCACCGTTCAGAGGGGTGTGTAGAATATGACTACGAAAAATGACAGATTTTCAATTACATCAAAACTTGATCGATTTGAGATCAGTTTTATGAGGCTGTTTGGCCATAGCGTTTGGGGAAATCCTGGACAGCAGCAAGAAGGAATTATCAAGGCCACTCTCACCATACTGGAAATACTTTGCAGTCAGTAGAAAAGCATTTAAAGTAGGGATACATTTCTAAATCTGCATTCACATCTCACCACAAAACACAGCACCAGATTCTCACTTGAGAAATTAACTATGAACCACCAGATTGTTAAAGATTCACAATTGGATCATTTCTGAAGCCCATCAATGGCCATGTTCAGACTAGGAGGCCACATCTGATTTGTGAACTTTAGTGACCTATTAATGACTTTATCCAGATTGGTTTTATGAGTCTGGACGCTCCAAGTCTGATTTGTGTCACTTGTCCCAAACCACATATGGAGGTAGTTTCCAATCTGCTTCAAATGTGCTTTTGACTGATGTGTCTTCAGTGCGGACGCGCAGATCCACCAAATCTGATTTGAACGTCACTCGCAACTCGTCATCAAATGCTTCTGCGCAGGAAAACCACGTCACCAATGTAGGTATTTACTGACGCCCACGTCGTTACCATAGCAACCCATGCAGATAGGCTGTTTAGGTCTGGACACACAGATCCGACTTGAAAATCAGATTTGTGGCAGTGCGGACACACTCCCAGATCAGATTTGGGAAACCAATCAAGATAATGATGATTGATGACTTTATCAGCAAATCGGATTTGCCTGTAATGTGAACATGGCCAATATGTTACATGAAATGAAACTTGTGAGCTAAAATGTGCCCCACCCCCCCCTCTGCACCCGTCCAGAGCGTGAAGCCCGGTGGCCCCTCCTCCAGCACCCGTGTGGTGGACCCGGGCAGCCTGCCCGTCCCGTCCCAGGCGGGCCAGAGCCGCAGGGGAAAGACTCGCACTCCCAGCGTCCCCGAGGTGAGCCGGGAGGCGGGGCTGGAGCTGCTCAGGGAGCGGCCAGAGGAAGCCCTCTCCCCCAGTCGCCCCCAGGTCCTAGAGACCCCCGAGTCGCTTAGCGATTCTCTCTACGACAGTCTGTCGTCTTGCGGCAGCCAAGGATGATACGGCCCAGGGGACGGCGAGGGGGGGACAGGAAGGACCGGAGAGGCAAACGCTCATCTAGTCTAGAGACTTTTGACAACCCACAATAAGCCCTAGTCAACACCTTCTCACTCACACTGCGTCGATTTGTGACGCTTTGTCACGTGCTTTTGGCGTCGGTACGGACGCGCACGGTACCCGTGTGTGTTATGTTTGGACGCACACGGTTGGGGTTGGGGTTAGGCACTGGTAGCCACTTGGTTGGGGTTAGGGGTTATGGATATGGGTCACGTCATGGTTGCAGATGGATGCCCTGCAGCAACGGATATTCCTCGCCACCTGCCTTTCCTCCCCATGCTTTCATAGCCCCGCCCCCTTCAGAACCCCAGGGCACCCACCTGGCGTTTAAAAGGCCCGGCTGCCGGTGCACAGTAGCAGGCTTTCCCAGGGCATCACCTCCGCTGCAGGTGCAAGCCGTGTGCGCTCCTAAGCCAACGCGCCCAGGGGTACCCGTGAAGGCAAACACGATGCCAGAAGGGTTACCGTGGTGCGTCCGTACCGACGCCAAAGGCACGTGACAAAGCGGGCGCTAATCGACGCAGCGGGGAGTGAGACTGGCCCCTAGCAATGTTTTGAACATGTCTCCTGATTGCTGGCTGTAACTGTGATGCTGCTGACCCCGCCCCCTTTGAGGAACAAAAAGAAACGGCTCTGTTGACGTCCGCGAGAACATTTGTGATGATGACGACGCTCGTCTCATCATCTCCAAACTCCGTTGCAACTGGAAAGGCAGATTGATGGGACTTCTCCTCAGGATTTCTAATAAACATGAAACCAAAAGCCACCCAAATAATATAGGTTGTTCACCATCACTTTTTCACAATGAAATTGACTGTGTGGACACTTGTGTTAAATTCATGTATACAGGACTACAAAAAAGCATGGCCAAGCTAAGGATTCTCACAAATTGTCACTCCTGATATAAAGTACTTGTTCAGCTGGATTTTGCCTCATTCCTGTCTTCTTTTCGCACCCTGGTAGACGGTTCTTTAGGTTGTACTTCATGGAAGCACTGACCAGTTAAATAGCCCACATGGCTGTACCAATACAGCCTTTCTGTTCTTGACATCAGTTCACAACATAATGGACTGGAAAATAGTATTTCCTTAACGAGCTCCTTAAAAAAATGTTAAAAAGAATGTTCATGTCTGTGATTCTTAATTGCTAAACTCATGCATCACAATTTTAATGTATAAACAATTTTATTGATCATGTTGAGATTATTTCTCTTTTGCGAGTAAGAAAGATTGCCAGAATATGTCTGTTTTAAATCATAATACGTTTAAAGGTAATATATACCAGCAATAATATCATAGAAAAGAGAAATGGCTACACTATTCAATTAAGTATTTCTATTTATTTATTTTAAGTGAAATGTACATCATTTGTGGTCTTTTTTTTATTCTCTATGTGAAAATTGCAGTCTCCTTGCTTAGTAGGTTATGTTCATATCTTGTATGTCACCATCTCTGTTGCGGTATGTTCCCTAGCTAATAGAGGTATATGTACCTACTGCCGTTTTTTCAACTTTCTAATTAAAATGTTTTGATTTAGTTCTTGTGTGTCAGTTACAAAAGCACAGTATCTGGCTAACTTTTTCCTTTACACACACACACACATTTAATATCCAAGTGTAATTTCTATATTTGCAGCAGATCAGACTAGATCAGTTTGGTTGATCATGTTCAACAACTTTATTTGAGCAAATGTATCAAATTATTAGATTTTCAATAGTACATCAACAAAATAAGTTCTTCACAGTATACACTTTCAAAAAAAATTGTAAGGTTAACATCACATCATTTGGCAAACTAATTTCTAGAGTACAGCTATTTTAGACTGGGTTTTTTGAAGACAATTTTTTTTTACAATGGGCGCAATCTGAATAGGTTGCATGTCTTGGTTATCCAGGTCGAAAAAATGGACAGATGGCAATGACTCTCCCTCCTACATCAGCCACAGTCCGACAGCCTGACCACTGAGTGGCTTTAAGTGCGTCTGAATGAGTAGTGAAGATCAACACATGGGTCTGATTAGCCTAAGCAGGCTTCACCATTCTTGCGCTCAAAATGTTGGTCAACAACACACAATTTTGTGGGAATAAATAATTACAGGGGAAATCTGACGGGATGTGTTGCAGATATGAGATTTGAGGAAAACTGTATAAATAGGCAAATCAATGAATCAAATTACATAACTTAAAATAAAACCATGATCAGTATCAGAAGCTCACGTGACCTGCTAAATGAGCCTATTATGTCATTACTTTATGGCACTAAATAATATGAAAACCTTAGTAACTGCTGCTCGGCATCTGGGATCATTTATAGGGCAACGCTCCCCTCTATAGGCCAAGCATGGTCACTGCAGCATTAATCTACTTTCCATTCACAGCCAAGATAGGACTAGCATTAGTTGACCATAAACTTACATTCAACCCTTATTGTAAGTTAAAAATCAAAGAAACCTCAATAATATAAGACCACATAGGAGTTAATTCAGAAAATGAAGACAGAAAGTGAAAGCACCAACAGCGTTGCGAATTGTGCCTGTCTCACGGATTGTTTTTAAATTCAAATTAATCAAATGCTCCTCCTCTATTTCTTCTCCTTCTTCTTCTCCTGAAAAGGGGAGAAATAATTTTTAGTTTCATCATCTTCCATCTTCTATTCCCCAAAATTAGACTAGAACCTCCCAAAAAGATTGAAAACGCTCATTTTAACATTCTTTAAAATAATCAGTATGGAAGGCGTCAACTTTCAAAAGATGGGGATTATGAAATAAACACAGTACCTTCTCGTTCATGGCAAGGATGACCATCAGTTTCCTGAAGATGGTGACAAAATCAAGGAACAGGTCCACGCAGTGCCTTTAAAAAACAAGAATATAATATCAAAATCCTTGTTAAATTAACTCGTGCCTTGTGAAAAGAAAATGAATTCGCTATCTATAAAATACAGAGCATCAAGTTCAAATGTATTATAATATGTGTCCCAAGAGGGCGATTTGTGCTACGGCAAGCATAAAAACCACATAGCAATCATGTAGCAAACATAAAAACAATACAAATATACATACAACTGTTTACTGTACAAGCAGGCTAAGGGTGCCCCGTAAACCATCGGTACATCGGCATAACTGAAGTTATCCAATTGCCAACCAAGGACTTAATTCTGTAACATCCCTTAAAAAAGTACCAAAATGTTTTATCTGTAATTTTTTTAAATAATAATAATAATAATAATAATAATAATAATAATAATAATAATAATAATAGGTGTCCCATCCTGGGACAGTAGACCTCACTTTGAATGAGACTCTAGATCTTAATTTCCCCCCCGATTTGCATGACGTTTGGTTATCAGCAGGCATGAGCGTGCAGATAAGGGCCCACAGGGAGCAGGTTCTGCCACACACAATACAACTGCTCACCAGATGTAGTCCTTGTCTCCGTTCTCCGCCTTCTCGATGATGAGCTGAGTGTCAAACAGGACGAACCCGCACATGATGATCAGCCCCAGGTACATGTGTGCCTGGTAGAATGCAACAGAGAAGAAGGAAGAGACAGAAAAAAGATGATTTACAAGGTGCCGGTTCAACATGTCAAAACGGACTCTCACAGCCGGTGTTGCCGTCAAGTCACTATATCTGGAGTGTGAGTCGAGTCTCCGGTGTTTTCCGAGTTCGAGTCCCCATCACCCGAGTACAAGTCCCTAGTCTGGAGATACTGAACACGAGCGTGAGCGCATGTAGGTGGAACACGCGTGCCTTCCCTGGCACGTAATTGAATCATTTCTTATGCCAAATTATTAAAGCCTATTCACCTTATTTTTGAATGCCCCACTGTAAAAAATAATTGTGGGTACAAGGTCCGGTTTAACGTGACTTATTGTTGCAGCTTGCCATTTCCTTTGTTATACTCGGCTGCAGACCCGAATTATAAACCGGAAACTGGAGTACGCTATAAACAACTAAGCAACGCTGGGGGTCCGTATGGAAACAGTGTTACTCGAAATGGCTAAAAGTTAAATCAATTTGGTCATTCAGTGGCGTTTTACTGCCATGTAAAGTAACTATTACGCTAGCCGCTAGCATTAGCCACAGTAGCCGACTACCCATAATGCATTACGTTATCCCACCACCCGAACGACACGGCTGTAGAGCAGAATGGCTCTGCTGTAAAATCCTCACGGTTTTTTTTTGACAAGTTAAAACAGTCTATTACACCGGAAGAAGCACCCATCAGGCATCATGGCAGCTAGAAATAAGGTGGATTACAAAAAAATAAGAACAGTCTTTATCAACTAACAAGTACAGGTCCTTGTCTCCGACTTCAGAGTACAAAATGCTATGAATGCTCGAGTTCGAGTCATCAGTGCTCAAATCCAAGTCGAGTCACAAGTCATGAAAATGTGTCGAGGACCGTCTCGAGTCCGACTCGATAGCAACACTGCCCACAGCTGATAGGAAGTCCCATGAGTGGTGGTGCAGCTCGGTGTAGCTACCTTGAACAGCATCACAGATCCAAAGAACATGTTCATCACGGACATCAGGAACAGGATGGAGAGACCAGACATCAGAGTGCCTGAGGGGGGGGGGGGAATTAACAGTAAACATTTTAAAATGGGGGGTAAATTTCAAATATTGGAGCGAGACGACGTCAAATTGCGTATACATCAACATCAGTAGAAGTGCTGTATTTTATAGAAGCATTTGGAATAGAACAGAACAGAATAGAGTGTTGCTAAATGTTTATGTTATGGATCGTGACATTAAAAAATGCCTGTACCTCCCAGGAACAGGTAGCTCCTGCGCTTGGCATAGAGGGCGCTGAGAGTGAAGCAAAGGAAAATCATGGAAGTTCCCAGGAAAGCCGTCACAATGATGCTGTGGAGAAAAAGGCAATGCATCAAAAGTCAATTTAGGATTGTAAATAATCACAAACTGAGGACTGATTACACGTGTTTATATTTGTGTGGAGTTCAGTTCTAATTCACCACTTTCATGTTACACTTTACCCCCTTTTCTGCTGACTTCTGTGCCAATTGCACATCACGCTAGAAAAACAGCTCAGCTTACTGGGAAAATTATAAACAAATGTCATAAGGCTAAAAAGAGACATTGCAAAAAGACACTTCCACAGCTGGGCCAAGGCTGGTAGTGATCAGCAAACGCATGTGACCCAGTTTTTTCTGACGTATTTCCAGGAGGTAAAAAAACAATACAGCATTTTGTTTCATTGAAATACTTTACTTTACTTTACTTTATTGATATTTAGCAGACGCCTTTATCCAAAGCGACATACAACAGGATTACAACACAGTACAGCAAAAATGTAAAAACAGCAATTTAAATTAAAATATATTTACAAACAAAAGAGCATAGGACAATAGAGGGTGGAGCTAGAGAGGGTTTACAGGGGGGCAACATGAAGACTGAAAAGATGTGTTTTTAACTGTTTTTTGAAAATGAGTAG
Organism: Poromitra crassiceps; assembly: GCF_964638095.1. NCBI lineage: Eukaryota > Metazoa > Chordata > Actinopteri > Beryciformes > Melamphaidae > Poromitra > Poromitra crassiceps. The sequence continues at coordinate 23,150,874 of NC_139637.1, forward strand.
TGATTTGGCCGTTCTTATTGCGGAGGGGAGCTCGTTCCACCATTTTGGTGCAAGATGGGGAAAAAGTCGTGATCGGGAGCTGTTAAAACCACGTGGGGGGGGAGGGGCAAGGCGTGCTGAGCTGGTGGAGGGTCGGAGTGTGCGATGAGGGCTCTGGAACTTGACCATAGGTTGTAGGTATGGTGGAGCTGTGAGGTGAACTGATGAGTAGGCCAGAACAAGTGTTTTGAATTTGATCCGTGCAGTGATGGGAAGCCAGTGAAGTTCATGGAAAAGCGGGGTGATGTGGGAGAATTTTGGTAGGTTGAAGACTAGACGGGCTGCAGCATTTTGTATAAGTTGGAGTGGTTGAGTGGCAGAAATAGGGAGACCGGCCAGTAAAACGTTGCAGTAGTCCAGACGTGACAGAATGAGTGACTGAATGAGGAGTTGAGCTGCTTGTCTGGAGAGGAACGGGCGAATTTTACGAATGTTATAAAGTGCGAATCTGCAGGACCGGGCTATTGCTGCGATGTGGGAAGTGAAGGACAGTTGGTTATCAAGAGTGACTCCGAGGTTTCTAGCTGTTTGTGAGGGGAAGACAGTAGTGTTGTTGAAGGAGATGGAGAGGTCAGTTACAGGACAGTCTTTGGCAGGGAAAAGGAGAAGCTCGGTTTTTGCAATGTTGAGTTTGAGGTGGTGGTTGGACATCCAAGTGCTAATGTCTGTGAGGCAAGCCGAGATCCGTGATTGAATTTGAGTGTCAGAGGGGGGGAAGGAAAGGAACAGTTGGGTGTCGTCGGCATATGAGTGATATGAAAAACCATGGGATGTGATGACGTGGCGGAGTGAAGTCATGTAAAGAAGGAAGAGAAAAGGACCAAGGACAGAACCCTGAGGGACACCCGTGGAAAGAGTGCAGGGGGTCGAAAGGGATCCTCTCCAGGAGACCTGATAGGAGCGGTGGGAGAGATAGGAAGAGAACCAAGAGAGTGCAGAGCCAGTGATACCCAGGTCGGAGAGAGTAGTGAGGAGAATTTGGTGGTTGACGGTGTCGAATGCAGCAGATAGGTCGAGAAGAATGAGAACTGAGGAGAGGGAGGCAGCTTTGGCGGAAAGAAGAGACTGAGTGACGGAGAGGAGTGCAGTTTCGGTGGAGTGGGCGGGTTTGAAACCAGATTGGAGAGGATCGGATAGGTTGTTATGAAAGAGATGAGTGGAAAGTTGATTTGATACTGCACGTTCGAGTGTTTTGGAAATGAATGACAGGAGAGAGACGGGACGGTAGTTCTGAATGACAGTGGGGTCGAGGGATGGTTTTTTCAGTAGGGGTTTCACCCGTGCAGTCTTAAGTGCAGTCGGAAAGACACCAGAGGATAGAGAGGAATTAATGAGGGAAGTGAGAAAGGGGGAGATGTCAGGGGAGATGGATTGAAGCAGGGAGGAAGGGATGGGGTCAAGAGGGCAGGAGGTGGCACGGTTTGATGAGATGAGTTTCAGAACTTCTTCGGAGGAGAGGGGAGAGAAAGAAGAGAGACAGGAAGTAGGGGGTGGAGAGATTTGGTTGATGATGGGAAGGACTGGGGGTGGGAAGGATGAACTAATGTCTTGAATCTTTTTGGTGAAGAAGTTTGAAAAGTCGTCAGCAGAGAGGGAGGAGGAGGGAGGGGGGGACGGGGGGTCGAGGAGGGAAGAGAAGATGGAGAACAGTTTGCTGGGGTTGGAGGCAGAAGACTGGATTAGGGAGGTGAAGAAGGAGGTTTTAGCCTGGGAGACAGCGGCAGTGAAATTGGAGAGGATGAGGTGGTAGGCTGTGAGGTCGGTGGGGTTGTGAGATTTGAGCCAGGTTCGTTCAGCTGCTCGGAGTTTGGTGCGGTGAATTCGGAGGGGTTCAGTTAGCCAGGGGGCGGGGGGTGAGGATCGGGCGGGTTTGGTGATGAGGGGGCAGAGGGAGTCGAGGGCAGTGGAGAGAGAGGATAGGAGCAAAGTGGAGGCTATGTCAGTTGAAAGAAGAGAAAATTGCTGGGCTGAGGGGAGGAGGGAGAGGGCCGCAGAGGAAAGGGTCGTCGGAGAAAGGGATCGGAGGTTGCGACGGGTGGTGATAGAGTGGGTGGGGGTTGGCTTGGTGGGGGGGCTGGAGATCGGAAGGGAGAAGGAAATGAAATAATGGTCAGATATAGGGAGAGGGGTGACAGTGAGGTTGGTGGTGGAGCAGGAGCGGGTGAAAATGAGGTCAAGTAGGTTTCCAGCTTTGTGAGTGGGGGGGGAGACTGAAAGGGCGAGGTCGAAGGAGGAAAAGAAGTTAAGGAAGTGGGAGGAGTGAAGAGTGGATGTCTGTATGTTGAAATCTCCCATGAGAATCAGTGGTGTGTTATTTTCTGGGAAGAAGGAGAGGAGGGGGTCAAGTTGTTCGAGAAATAGGCCAAGGGGTCCGGGGGGGCGGTAGATGGTGATAATGAAGAGTTTGACAGGTAAGGAGACAGTGACTGCATGGAATTCGAAACTGGAAGTGGATAAATGAGGGGGAGGTGTAACAGTGTAGGTCCAGTCAGAGCAGATGAGGAGTCCTGTCCCCCCTCCGCGTCCTACGGCTCGGGGGGTGTGGGAGAAAGAAAAGGCGGAGGAGAGAGCTGCGGGGGTGACGGTGTTGCCAGGTATGATCCATGTTTCAGTGAGGGAAAGGAAGTGAAGGGATTGGGAGAGGGCGTGCGCTGAGATTATTTCCGTTTTGTTAACTGCTGACTGGCAGTTCCAGAGCCCTCCTGCAAAATTAAAAACATTACAGGACTGAGGGGGTGTGGGAGTCGGTTTAATGTGAATGTGATTGTTTTTATTTATACCCTTGTTGGAAGAAAAAGTATTGGCATGGTGATATGAAATGACAGGGCGGCGAGGGTAGGATAAAATTGGAATTGAAAGTGCAGCAGGGCTGCTAATGGTGGGAATGCAGGGGGTAGAATTAATGGCGGGGCTTAGGTGGTGTGTAGTGCCAGTGAAATTAACAGAAGTGATAGTGATGAGCGGGAGGGAGGGAGAAGGAGGCGCAGTGAGATTATTTGGCCAGCAGGGGGAGCCAATGCAGTGATGAGAGAGGACAGGAGAGTAGAGGGGAAGTTGACCGGAAGTGCAGGGTGGGCTGGCATGAACCGCATTAAATGGGAGGGGGGTATGGGAAGCAGAGCTGGAATGTTGGGCAGGGGCTAGCTGGGGAAACCGTCAGTGTAGATTAAAAGCAATACAATTGATAAAATTACTGGCTAGCGTTCTTGTTCCTTTCTGATTAGGATGCAGTCCATCATATTTAAAAAGGACCCACTTATTCCAGAAAGTGTCGAAATTACTAATAAAATCAACGCCAGTAGCAGAACTATAGTTTTGCATCCATATGTGCAGATTAAAAGCACGACTAAAATATTCTAAACTCTTGGACATGGGGGGGATGATGCCAGACAAGATACACCTCCTCCCCAGACTTTGGACTGTGGTGGCTAACGAGTCCAGATCCTCTCGTAGTTTGGCTGATTGTCTGGACATTACGTCATTGGTTCCGGTGTGTATGATCACAGTGTGGACAGATGGATGGACGTCGAGGAGGGCAGGGATGAGTTCTATAAAGTCTGTTGTTTTGCCCCCCGAGAGACAGTATGTTATAGCACCGGGCAGTTTAACGAATCTGATGATTGAATCTCCAACAAGTAAGAGTTCAGGTCGCTCGGGTTCGGGGTAGCAGTAGTAAACAGCAAGCTTGTCTCTGGCAATGAGGCTAGCAGTGTGGCTAGTTGCTAGCACGCTAGTTGCTAACGCGCTAGCTGCGTCCAGGTGAGCTGGCTGATTATTCTCCTGGACTGCCGACAGTATGGGAGTGGGCAGGGGCTGGACAATAACAGCAGCAGGCTGAGAAGATGGAGAAGAGGAAGAGTTCGGGGGGTGCGATCGGTCAGACACCTCGTCCGGCTGCTGAGTGGACACACGGGCTCGTTTGCTCTCGGTGGGGGCTGATGGAGGGGAGAGCGAGCCCGTGGGAGAGGAGAGGCTAGCAGCAGCGCGCTTCCTATTGACAGACGGGCGGACAGTGACCGATCCGCGGGCAGGAGGGGGGATCGGTGAGGACACGGTGTGGGGGGACGGAGAGGCCAACGGAGCGAAGAAGTTTGAGAGTGATATTGATTCGTCGGCGATACTGGACGGGTCGTAGAATGGAAGTGGGGGCAACTTTGTGTGCTGTTTATGCTTTTTGCGACCCTTAACGATCGTTGCCCAGGAGGGAGGACCGTCATCGGCATGGCTTGGACCAGGCGCTGGTTCGAGGTGCCATAGCCGGGAGCTGAGTTCCGTCTGTCGCTGGAGAAGGTCTTCGATGAGCCGTTCAATGGACTGCAATTCATCTTTCAGCCCGGTGATCTCCTGGGTGATCTCCACCGATAAGGCCATCACAGCTGCAACAGATGGACAAGACACAGGCAACAGGGAGAGGAAGAACCACCGGGAGCCGCTCGGGATTTTAGCTGCCGCAGCACCCGCTGCGGTGATGTGATTGAGACCAGCCCCGGGAGGGGAGGCAGAGCGGGGTGTAGTAGAAAACTTACCACGGAGGGCCCAGGAAGGGCCCGCTGCGGTGGATCAGCGCTGGTAAGTTTGTCAAGTTGACTTCCAAGATGAAACGGGTAGTCCTTAAAATGAGTTAGTGGTGGGATCCAATCTTGATCACAGTTAAGATTCGCAGTAAAACAGGCTGTTTAGCCAGCTACACGCTAAAAACAAAGCTAGGTTAGCAGGGCTAGGCGTAGCCTGTCCATTCAGGAGTCAGTGATTTTAAATCAAACTAATCAAAAACCCAGCGAGCCGATCATTAACAAATTAGACCAGTATGACGATAAGGTGCAACAGTATAGATGGATAAAAGTGCAGCCTAAAATTCGAGCTTAAAACTGGATAAAAATGTTAAAATTTGACACGGCTTCTGGCGGGCAGACACAAATCTCCTGTGCACAGGCTTCCATTACATCAGCATGCAAGTAACTGCATGAAATAGTAACTGCTCGTGCACAGATGTTCTAGGCAGAGCCGTATATAGAGAATGGACCAGTTTTTTAGTCTCAAGAGTTCCAGGAAGTAAGGTCCTGGATTAAGCAGCACTGTCGAGTTGCAGCAAAATTGACAGTTTGTGTTGTACTTTGAAAGTACGTTTTTTTTAAGAATCAAATTGTACATTATCGGCTTCATTATCAGCATTCAAAAGTAGCGCGAGACCCCTTCTTGGCTGTTCATTGGCTAATGAGTCACGCATTTTGGTCCTCCGCTGACGCCACTCTCTCTCTAAATTGCTCTGGTACTAGGTAATCTTCACATACCTCGGATTGATGGCAATGACAAAGTCCATCACAGGGCCGAGGCCAACACCTGGGGAGGGAGGGAGGGAGGAAGGGAGGGAGGGAGGGAGGGAGGGAGGGAGGGGAACACCGTTTAGACTCATATAGGATTGAAATTGAACAAACCCTGGCATGTTCATCATGCTCACCAACATTGTCTCAGTATTCGCGATAGCCAAGCACTCCAATCAATTATGACCTGGTGCAGGTACATTTCTTATAACAATAATCCACATAAATTATTTTACAGATTGTAACTATGATAAGGTTTCCAATTGGGATAAACCAATGACATCCAGGATAATGATACAGGTACACAGCTTATCCCATTAGGTGTTGGTTTGTATTCAATGCCAGCTTGCTCTCCATACCGTAATATTCAAAATATGATGTACTATGTCTACATATCTATATTTTGTGTATTATGTACACAGATATTGGGATCAGGAAGATGAAGATGCATACAAAAAGCCAATTCTGAGTCGGCGCTTAAAACTGTTACAATGGCCTTGCATCAGTTTACCTGTGAAGAAGGCAAATCCTGCGAGGATAGACAGTCTCTTCTTCTCTGTCTCAGAGCTGTGTGGCGTCATGGCGAGCCAGAACATCATCCCCAGGGAGCCCAGCAGAGACAGCACGCCTCCCTGAGAACAACGTACAGAGTGGCGTTAGGGTGGCGCGATTATGGCCGACATCCTCAACGCAATTATTGTACGAAATATTGCAATGATGATTATGTGTCCAAGTGTTGCGAGCAAAAAGTATTTTATACCACTTTTTCGACACCGGAAATCAAAGTAATGACTCGTTTCAACCATGTTCTTTTGGTGATCCTACTACAACGTAGTAGTAGTTCTCACACTGGGAGTTAGAAGCTCTCTGAATCAACATATTACTGTGATCCTTATTCAAATATTACATAATGGACCGGTACTTTATCCTGGGGTGTTGGCAATGACTGCACTGTGCCTGCAGTGCCAGGGGAAATATTCCCACTGCAGGACAGTAAGAGGGCCAAATCAGAGCAGATTGACTGTTTGCTTTTGCGCCGATCAATTGGACATATTACTTTGAGGAGCAGCAAAAAAACAAACAAGATGAAAAGTTTGCACATTTTTGTAGTTGTTTGATATCACTTGAGTTGTAAGCAAAATATGTGGCGATCTATTTTTACCCACATTCAGACTGACAAGGAGTTTTCATCATCAGATACATACCTACAAATGACAATACGTCTAATACGGTAATTTTAGTACATTAGATGAACTAGATTTTCCTTGCAAAAAAAATGGCAGCATTACAGAGTCAGATCACATTTGATAATTAATTCATCGTTTCCATAGTAGTTTTCCAACCTGGAGACTGAATTTTCTGTTTGTGATCATTTTACGATAATAATGTTACCTGAAAGAGGCGTGTGACAACATGGACGTAGGAGCCAGCTGCAGCCACCAACATACACACGGCCAAGCTGGAGTAGACATTCTTCAAGTGCACCTGGGTGGAATGAGGGCTGGGGCGTGGGGAAAAAAACAAGAATACTATCAACACCTTTCAGGTCATGGAAACTGATGTTTAGTTGATAAAGTGCATGACTAACATACTGCACATAACTACCGCTTGCATGCGTAGTACGTACATTTGGGATAACTTGAAGAGAGCGTCAAAGTTGATGTTGCGGTCAAACACGTTCATTTTGGAACCGGGGGTTGAGATCTGTACGGATCTTTATTTGGACGTTACCTCCTGGGGGGAAAAAGGGGGAAAATAACATTAGGTGCAAGTGATCGTATTGTTGTCTACAAACGATCAGTCTACAAACACTTTGTAGGGAAGTTGTAACTTCCGCTTATTATGTGCTGGATTATTTAAATTGGAACGCGCCACAGGTGATTGGTCAGAATCACGGAGATGTCTTTCAAACTTTATTGTGGCAAACAGGCTGAGGGGAAGGCAACCGATCAAAATTTAGCAGACTGAAACATCGCTTATTTATAGCTTGGCATGTATGACATCACAACTGCAATTATGACATCATCGATGACATCATCGATGACCTCACACTTGCAGTAACATTATTGATGTCCTCACAGTTGAGCACCAATCACGGTGGTCCCGGTGTTCCAACATGCATGGTCTCATCAGTCTGTATGAGAAGGCACTTTTCTACACACTTGTTCACACTTGTTAACGAGTAACAGCAGTAACTACGTAACGTAGCTTGTTAACGGGTAACAGCAGTAACTAAGTAACGTAGCCATCTTACATTAGTTAGCTTGCCAACGGAGCAACCATTCTTTGAGTAATTAATCTATGTCAACCTCAACGTTAATGGATAACACATGAAGGCCAGAGACCAGATGAGACAGGAATAGAAGTGCGTAGTTTCAGATTAGGTTTTGTAACGTTACGCAACAGGCTAAAATATCGTCAAGCGGTGAGTGCCTTCAATCACTGGCACACCATCATGGTTAGCACGCTAACAGGTTTGCTCATAACCTACTTTATCAAGTACGTTAGCTACAGTTATGGTCAAAGCCCAGACTATCGTTAGTGCATTCAATTCATATTAAACATCTTGCTATAAATAGGTATACTCGATGAACGTTTATATATCTGAAAGAAATTCGTGACAAACTGTCGACTCGACTAGCTAACGCTAGCACTCGTTAGCGACCAAGACGGGCTAAGCTAGCGTTTGCTAATCTGTCACCACAATTCGACGCTTCGTCTATTCGTCGACATACGGCTTATAACGACCAGAAATACAGCACAGTTAGAACACAACAACGTTAACGTTACACAAAATGCAGACGTAACATACTCAGCACTCTCCTCTCCTCCCAGATTTCGGTTCACACTCCCTTCTTTCTCCTTCCTGCTTCACTCTTTTTGTTTTTAAAACGTACGTGTCAGTCAGCGAACTACAACATGGTGACGTCATCAAGGCAACGCCCATCAAATTGTAGTCCTAAAGCCAGTAGATTAGAACCAGAGCTAACGCGAGCCATCTAGCAGGTTCGACTGATGATAGTGGAACAATAATTTGGACATTCTATGGTTTTAGTTATTTTATAGAGTTCCGTTACTGTCCAATGCAAGCAGGGAGTAGAAATAAAGGGCACTTCCTGGTGTGTCATGTGTGTAATCTCCCCGGTACACCTAAAATGGCTGCCATAGAAACGGCGTTTATTATTATTGTTTTATGTAGGGTGTTTTAGCGTTAACGTACACCAAGATCAACTGAAAGGATTCGCTTGATAGTGCTGCCATCAACGTTTGAGTTTCTTCACAATCAGAGACTCGAATCGGTTCGTGATGGCTCCCGATACCGATAAACATGGAAATGGGATGCAAATTGATCCGTAGGAGTGCAAATGAGCGTGTTACAAAAATGTCAGTCACAATTATTTTTGGCAGGTGCAGGTGGAGCGAAGTGACTTGCATACCCTGCCTGGCAACCAAAATCCACAAAAACCTAACAATAAAAAAAATGAATCTGACACTTTGAAGACCCCTATTTGTCAGTCAGATCACAACTGGGCTTGAATGAAAGCTAAGAAGCTACACTTCAAAACTGCATCAGATATGTTTTCATAAAACATGAGTAAATGAGCCTGGAATAGGATTATGCATCAGCACCTAGAATCAAATTTATTGTAGATGCTGGCTAACTTCATGAGCTGATAACTGTGAAGCTACCATTCTACAAATGCTATCATACTAAAATGTCATCTGTGGAGATACCTTTTCAAAAGTCTTGAATAGAATTTGCCCACTTGAGTGTTTGGGCTTTGCCACTTGGCCTATGGACTATATCAAACAGAGAAGCTGATTTACTATCATGATAAAAGACAAATGTATCTGTCAGCTGTGTCAGCTTGCACTGCTATACATTAATCAAAGTCAGCCCAACATTATGGGGTGCAGCACAAAATGCTACACATTCAGGTTCTGTGATGGGACAGTGTTACTTTAGAGGGGAAAAACACAGACAGACAGTAAAATATAATCAATTTTTATTTTAGCACCTGTCTCTTAGGATTTTGGTCTGATCGGATAGACAAATTAGTTTCTTTTTTTAATTATTCTGATAGACACTAAGCAGACAATCACTGTCTAAAATACTTTTGGTCATTCATCATAACTGGTACATTTTTCATATTTTAGTGGTCAACATGCAGGCAATAATTGCATCAAACATTAAACATCATAGAACAACCTTGATATTACCCAAGAACCAAGCCCACCAAATCTCAGCTTATATAAAATTCTGATGAAAAAAACAGATGACAATTGTGGTTTTCTTGCACGACTGAACGCATCTTGGATTTAGGTCTATTTGTTAATTGATTATCTAACCTCTTCACTTTTTAAATTGTCTGTGAACTTTGACAGCAATGTCTTTCTGAACAGCTGGTATTGTTAACCATAAATTACTGGAAGGCACGAACAAAACTAGATGGTTAGTTATTAAACACCAGACCAGCAACAAAGTAGGCAAATAGATTACAATCCAAAATGTTCAGCAGTAAGAGGTACTGGACAATACAGTTATTGGCCAATAAATACAGGAAAAACACTCAAACAGTAAAAAATATTTATCAAATCTGATGATATTTTCAAGTGTTGCACTGCAAGTACCACAGCCAGATGGCGTTACACTTGTTCTTGAACAGTTTCTTTTCTCTCACGCTCAGCATGACACATTGTGTGTAGGTCCTGCAAAACTCTCGCTCAGGCAGAACACCATTCTCCGTCCGAATTTCAAAAGGCACAGTTGTCACTTTTAGCACTGTCAATATAAAACAAGTGCAAGTTTTGTCATTTATTAAATGAACATTAGAAACGTTAGGACAAAGGAGTTATTCGACTTAACCTTGACTGAACAGTGTGGCATGTCAATTGGCCATCTTATGTGCCACCAACGTATTTCCAGTGTGTCTGCTTTCCACTGACCAGAGGGATTTCAAATGGAAGGATTTAGCCCCAACTGACTTCACTTCCTGGCCAATATAATCAGATATCAACCCGCCACTTATACTAGTAACTGTATGTATGCTGCATGTTTGATAGAAAAGATGATCTTTACAGTACAAAGAAGTAAAATACACTTTGTTTTTGCTGCTCATTTACAATTAAATAAGGCTAATGTTTACATCTGTTGTATGCAATTACTGACTGGCTACATGAGAGGTATTGTCCGTGTAATTACAGAATCGGGTTGCATAGAAGAACCGGGTTTACTGGTTGAAAAATAGATTTCCCTAAAAAAAAAAAAAAAGTATAAAATCTATTGGAAATTTAAAAAAAGAGAAATGAGCTGATGTTTTGTTGTTCCTTGAAGGCACAATGATATAACAATGTCCCCAAAGTCAAGTCAGGGCAGGCAGGCTTCTGCTTTGGCAAACGAACCACTTTAATATTCATGTTTCGCTGGAGTGATTGTTACTAGACTGCTTTGGTTTGTCGCTTTCCCACTCTTTTCTGATCGTGCTTTCAAACCGTGGTTGTCTATATTGTCAAGCACTGAGGTTCAGAGGAAAGGCCTCCGGGTTGCAGTCTACGTTTCAGGTTTAAACCAACTTTCCAAGTTTCCAGACACGGAATTTCCATAAGCCTAATACCAATACAATTTTTTTCTAAATAGAAATGCTGGGTAGAGGCTGGGAAAATAACTCTTAAGTCTGGAAAATCGACCCCGAGTATCTGTTCTCTACATGTGGGACTATTGTACTTTAGGAGGTTTTTGGAGCCAGAGCTCCTGAATGAAGAGAGCTACGGTCCTCGCAGCTGGTCCAGCCGGGTGTAAACATTGTCAGCTTGACTAAGGTCCTCAAACACAGGCAGGAGGTTGAGCAGCTCAGCGTCGTCCACGTCATCGAACCACGACACCACGGGGACCTGAGGAGGACAAACAGTCACTCACACATCAAGGGTGAAATTAATCCCCCTTTGACTCAATCCAAATACAAACAGAATCTGGATTGTGTCCGCATGGGGCTCTGAAACACGTTCAAACCAGTGTCGTAGTCGATTCGAGTCTGAGTCCTCGGACTCATTTCAGAATCAGAATCAGAATCACTTTATTGATCGCCGGGGGGACAATGATGTCATGCTACAGTTGCTCACACTTGGATAGGGAATAATATAAACATAGAGACATTATATAAAGCATAGAATAGACACACAAAAAACACAACAATAAGAATAGAATAGAAGTTAGGTAGCCTAGATACACGAAAGTGTCACCAATGCGTGCCTCCTTCTACAATCCTTGTCAAGTACCATTGAGTAGAAGTGAATATGTGAGGTATATACTATTATCTTATATACAGCAGTGTGCGTGATGGTAATAATACTAATAATAATGATCAACAATACACAGTAAGGTGCATTAGGTCCAGTCAGTAAAATAACATTTGTACAGTGTGGATAGTTGATTATTGGACAAATTGCAGTATTTAGCAATTATTGCATTGGGTTTTATTGCAGATCAGATGTACATTAAAGTGTGTTGGTGTTTTATTTGTATTGATTTATTTTCCCTATGTAGACGGATGGAGTGACTTGTGAGCACTGATGACTTGGACTCGACCACTCATGCATTCGGACTCGGAAGTTGGGAGACGAGAACTCTGGACTTGTTAATCGAATAAGACTTTTTGTTCGTATTTTGTAATAGGTCCCAATAAGATAGCTATATTAATACCATGACTTTATTCAATTTTGGGCAAGGGCAGGCATGCGTGTTCCACCTACATGTGGATTCACGCTCATGTTTAGCAACTCCAGACTCAGACTCAAGTAATGAGGACAAGTAATTGGTGAGATGTGAAGACTGCAAACTGAAGTTAACAAACTACCGTCAGAGGTGTAGGATTCAAATTAGGGCTGCAACTAACGATTATTTTCATAATCGATTAATCTGTCGATTATTTTCTCGATTAATCGATTAGTTGTTTGGTCTATAAAATGTCAGAAAGTGGTAGCAAATGACGATCAGTGTTTCCCGAAGCCCAAGATGACGCCCTCAAATCTCTTGTTTTGTCCACAACTCAAAGATAATATCAGTTTACTGTCACACAGGAGTAAAGAAACCAGAAAATATGCACATTTAAGAAGCTGGAATCAGATCGTTTAGACCTTTTCTCTTAAAATTGTAGTCAAAACGATTATCAAAATAGTTGTCGATTAATTTTCTGTCGATCGACTAATCGGTTAATCGATCAATCGTCGCAGCTCTACTTCAAATCAGTTCTCAATACGCCTCGAATGTTTCTTGTGTGCATGTGCAGTAACGTTACACTCGGCGTAAAGACATCTGGAACAAATCGCCATCGCCATTTTCCCGCCCTGTTTCGAGGAGGAGGAGGCACTCGGGCAAATCGGCAGAAGTGGAAAAAAAAGAAAAAAAACTCACAGCATTTTCAGGGTGAAAGATATAGGATGCGGGAGAGTTATCCAGGATGAGTGTTTTGTGGAGGTCTCTGCCCAGCCGGCTCAAGTCTTTGACGTAGCAGCCCTGGTGGAAGACGCACGATTCCCGGAATAGCCGCGTCCGGAACACGCCGCACTGGTCCAGCAGGTCCGTCACTGGGTCTGCATACTGACAGAGGCCAGGGGGAGGAGGGGGGCAAAAGGCAGGAAGGAGGAGGGGGACAGAGGTGTGGATGTGTAAGCTCGGGCTAAGCAAGCCATTTCTACATACGCTTGTCTGCTGCTCGGGCAAGACGGAAATTGCCCCCCGACACATCAAACATCGACTCATCTGATTAGCATAGAGGCAATCTAAGACTTTAATTAAAGGTGGTGGTGGGGAGGGGGGGGTTACTGAGGTGACTAGCATGATAAGCGCTATCACAGTAAGGGGGGACATCTAATATTGAAGAGGAAGAAAAGAAGAACATCTCATAGATCAGATATAGCAAACATCAAATCAAAGACGGTTGGCGGTGCAAAAAAAAAAAGATATGAAATGTTATTGGATTGTGTGTATATCTGATGTGTGAAGTACCTTGGCGAGACTGGCTGTGAACAGAACACATTCAAACAACTCGCCCATTCTCTGCAGGAACTCGTCCACGTAGGGCCTCTTCAGTACGTACACCTGGAACAGAGCAGGCGTGAGCAAACAAATAAACCGTTAAAAAAAACGAATTAATAAAGTAATTAATCAGCTCTGTAAAATGTCTTGGCTGCGTATTTGTAACGATGAGCTTCTTACAGCGCGTGTCCTGTCCGTCTGCCCGTCTGGTTGCTGCTGGCGGCCAGTTCCCGAAACAAGTAATCAAGAATAGGCCGTGCCGGTGTTAACCAGCCTATCCTGGATTACTTGAACCAGGCAGAGGCCCACAAAGAGGAGTCCGTACCACCCGGCGCAGGGGGGGTTCACAGGAATCACATTTCTGTTAAGTGCATTGCCACATGTCCCACGCAGGCACAGCGAGTACCTCCATGCCCCCCCCCCCCCCCCCCCCCCCCAGTTGAAGCAAATAGTCCAGTCCACCCTGAAGATGTTCTCTCTACGCCTTCTCTACAAAAAGCGGTTATACGTCTCGCTGAACTTGTTCATGGAGTTTTAGAATAGAACCAGGCTGCAATGACTCATTTTCTTTTGCCGATGCATCCACTTCCATTTGCCTTCCCTGTTGGGAGAGTCGACATCCGGCCAGTAGAGGGCTCCTGACACCCAGAATAGCAGCAAACCTGGCCGATCGGTTTCCGAGAGACCCATCCCTTTTCTTCAGCTCGGCAACCGCTGCAAACACATCAACATACGTACACAAACACGACCCACCCCCCTCCCCTCCCCTCTCTCTCTCTACGGCAAAACACACACACACACACACACACACACACACACACACACAGAGTACTTTACCTGGTGTGTGGTCCCCTCTATCTCCACAGGCACGATGAAGTCTGCATTGCTGATGGGCTGGAGAGAGAGAGAGAGGACACAGAGGGGAGACGGTTGTGTACGTTCAACATGGCGTTACATAAGAAGTGAACACAGCAGCTGAACGCGGCCTGCCATCGATCACAGTGCATCACAGCCCTACAGAAAACACACGATCATTCACTTCCAACAACATATTTCATGTTTTCACTGAACTTGAATTGAACTTAATTGACAATCAATCAGAGCAAAAGCAGATGAATGCACCGCCGCCATTGGGCGGCCATTTACTAATATCTTAAGTCAACAGAATAGAATTTAGTTGAGGTTCTCCAAACATGTTTGGTATTTTTTTTAGCGAATCAGAAGAAGCTCTCGCGTAGAGCCGCAACGATTAATCGACTAATCGATCGACAGAAAATTTAACTATTTTGACAATCGATTAATCGTTTGGAGTACAATTTTAAGAGAAAAGGTCTAAATTCTCTGATTCCAGCTTCTTAAATGTGAATATTTTCTGGTTTCTTTACTCCTGTATGACAGTAAACTGATATTATCTTTGAGTTGTGGACAAAACAAGACATTTGAGGGCGTCATCTTGGGCTTTGGGAAACACTGATCGTCATTTGCCACCATTTTCGACCAAACAACTAATCGATTAATCGAGAAAATAAACGACAGATTAATCGATTATGAAAATAATCTCAACAAGAGAACTTGAGGCTTCTCTTACCTTGAAGGAGCTGTGCACCAGGGTCTCGTCCAGGTCTATGACCACACAGATCTTCCCTTGGTCCTCGGCTGTCACCTCAGGCAGTAGGCTGGGCTCAGACGGCTGAGGAGGAGACGCAGAAAAACTCGTCTTTCACAACAACGGCCATTGCCAAATATGATCGGTTACATCTGTGACACTTCATTGGCCAATTCATTTGACCTCTGGGTATTTAGACAAGACCGAGTGATTTAGAGAGGCATGGCACGGGGCCACTGCACTGTATGATGAGCAAATATGAAGGAATAAACTCAATGCCTTGGAATTAGCATATTTATGTTGAGCATTTGAGTTGTGGACTTCTTCAAAGAATCTGCGCTCATGTTAAATTCTACAGTCAGTCACCTACACAGAGAGTGTATTAACTGAAAATATAATAGAATTGATTTATTTTCACATTTTTATGAGCTCATTCGGAGCTCTTTGTGAGCATAATCAACAGAAATTAAGTATAATTGAATATATTATGTCTCATAAATAGCTTAATCGTTAAGGAAGACATACGATTGAGATAATATACATACGTAACAATCTTTTCTCACTAAGAGAACAAAATACAGCATAGGCACCACCGTTGAATTCTGTTTCATTTTACAATAAGCGTTTGAGCCTTACAGATGCTGCTCGCTCCTGTTGCTGGAGGACACTCCTCCTCAATGTGAAACAAACAAACATGGCATCTCATTAAAAATGGCCCTTACATGGCACCCGGAGGCCCCGAACCCGCGCCGACAGGCTCGGGTTTAGTAACACCTCTCAAACGCTTTACGTTCTCGCCAACCTCAGCAATTACTCGCCGCCGCCGCGCACAATGCCCCCGTTCTCCGGAGGCGCTCGCTGTCTGCCTTAAAGGATTGATAGGCGCTCTGTTGCTCTCGTCTTCCTTGGAGGATCAAATGCGAACATCAAAGCCATTCCATATCCGCAGACGGTTGTGGTCTGGCGTTCAAGATGTTCACAACAGGTGCACTACCGGTTTTATGATGTGGTTATAAAAAATAAAATAAAAACATCGCTTCAAGTCGACAATAATAATCACATTTTGAACAGTGGCATGTTCAGTTTATTCCTCCGGATGGGCAAACTATTCCAAAACACACTATCTGTGTTATGACAAACAAAGACAGCAGTATGTGTGGGGTATGAGGAAGTAACATGTTAATAAATAAGGAAATAAAGAATCAGGAAATAAAGAATAAAGGAAGGATGTGATGCTTTTCAACAACAACCAAAAAACCAGGGGTGCAAAAATATCGCCGGGAATAAGAATAATAGCGTTACCTTGACGACCGCCCCATTTTCCTGCGTCTCCAGCAAGGCATGCTGGGAAGGGGGCGGCGGCGGTTTGGGGCCATCCTGCGCTTGGAGGCAACAGAAGAGCGCTTTGAAGATGTTACAACTCCG
>NC_139637.1:23167499-23177499 GCF_964638095.1 Poromitra crassiceps
CCTCAAAATCCTCAAATCCTTTCCCCGAACACTGTTGGGCAGCCTTCATTAGGTTTTATTGAGAAGTTAACTCAATTATTTGCCGAAGTAACTTGTCATCCGTAATAGGCGCGCCTTGTTACAATCCTGGATGAAGAGTGTAGGATTTATCTTGTTGTTCCAGTGTTTCTTTCTTTCTTCCCCTCGCTTCGTCCGTCTCGTCTCGGTCGTCCGCCTGGGGAGGAGGGGCAAGGCACTTTGGATTACGGTTTTTTAACGAAGGTTATTCGCGATTGTGTCAGCTCCGTCGTCCTGGGTTCACCATGGTAATAATGCTACCGCTGAAGCAGCCCCCCTCTCCCGTCGCCGCGAACTCCCTCACTTTTGCACCAACAACATGGAGAATCCAGGCGAGAGAAGGAAAACAAGCGAGGAAATGGGGCAAGGGAGGGCGGTTTCAAGTCGCCCCTTACTACAGATAAACAAGCTCGCCCGAAGAGGCCTCACAGAGCGACGAGAAACACCGCCGATAAGACAGGCGAGTAGCTCTCCGTACATCAAAGGGCTTTCCCCGACGTATTTAGGTGCAAAATGTCAGTTTTGTTGTTATCTTGAGGCTTTGTTTTTCTCCGCTTGGGACTCCGCGGGCGCCTCGAAACGGCCTCTGGCCCCGGATTGGACGGCCCGGGAAAGTGGGCGTGGCGAAGGCATTCCTCTCTGTCCTGCACGCTCCGTCCGCACTGAACACATTCCAGCGCTGCTGCTGCTGCTCCCAATGAGATCACACTTGTTTTTAATATAGCTATATATTTTAAATAAAGGTTGAGAGGTTAAAAGCGTCCATAAATTGTGTGTTAAAAAAAGACGGGGACACATATTTAGGATTGCAACCTGCCGCGATACCACGTGCGTTTCTTTTTTTAGGTTTTATTTATTTATTTATTTATTCATCTTGATTTTGTTCTACATGCACATCAAATGTCTTCTATGTGCTCTGCCTGCATTTTGCGACAGCTTTTTGAAAATTGTCTAGAAATATATATATATAAAAAAACAGGCAGATTTTGACACATGTTGGGGCGTTTTATGGTTTTGTTGTAACTAGTGCAGTGCCCGTTCACCCCGCTCATCGGGTCCCCTCCCAGCAATTAGCCTAAGGACACATTACTTCAAAGAATAGATTACTCATTCAATTCAAACGTAATGTACTCTGTTTACTTCTCCCCAGGAGTATGGTTACACTTGTTACAATGCATTTATTTTACACCCATAAATGGTTACACTCTCAGCATTCACAGTTGCAACCGGTTTTACTCAAAAATCACAAAAATGTTTGCAGCCCACATATGACAGTACAGAGGCCAAATAATGTGTTCTCAGAGCACTTTTTATAGATAAAGGGAGCTGTCCATCAGCACCACACAGAAATCAGAAACTAAAAGTGAGGGGCTGCCTGTAATAGGCTAATTAACAAATAATTGATTACAAATTAAATAACGGTATCATTCAACAATGGAGAAATGCATTCCAATAATAATAATAATAATAGTAATAGTAATTAAAAAAAACATCCGCCAAGATCATGATGTTTTTGCAATACCTTCACGGCCCACTAGTGGGCCCCAGCCCACAGGTTGGGAATGGCTGCAATAGCCTATGTGTAGCCTAGGCTACTTTGGTCCTTTAGCCTACTATTAATACACTACTCCTTACTAGATCAAGTAACTAACCCTGACAATTTGTAACACGTTACTCAGGTAACCTAAGTTTGCCTGCAGGTCCAGATGAATCCACCCACTCCACTGAGTTGAGTTCTGGCTCCTTCCATCCTTCCATCTGGGAAGAGCTTTGCTGTGGAGTTCATGCAAAAACACATGAAATATGGTCCATAATAGTCTTGACACATTGAGCTAGCTTCTAGAGAGTGAAATATTAAGATTATATACTACATGTCATTTTGCCTGTAAAAACCCTCAAGGACCTCTGCTGGTCTCCAGAGCCCACGTTGGGAACATTGAGCTATATATTATATTATATGTCGATGGTTGGGAACCACTGTGGCAAT
This sequence comes from Poromitra crassiceps, assembly GCF_964638095.1. Lineage (NCBI taxonomy): Eukaryota > Metazoa > Chordata > Actinopteri > Beryciformes > Melamphaidae > Poromitra > Poromitra crassiceps. Next base: position 23,169,544 of record NC_139637.1, read on the forward strand.
CACCCAGCACAATCTGCAGTAATACATACATAGTCTAAGTTTATTAGGCTAAACTTAGGCTATAAAACTGCTGTTTAATACCATTACATTAGGCTACTGTCAAACTGCGGCCAATAGTGAGCTCATGTAGAAGACAGACCCTAATCATAACATTTAGCCAGCCCAATTAAGACTAAACCCGTAATTATTTGGGCCTAAATCCAGTCATTGATTAGAAGAATCACGTAAACACAGTTACTGTTACTAATTGCTTTTGAATAGGGAAACGAGTCAAGAGGCTATAGATACTCGGTCGCAGATGAGGCCTACGTGTTTGCTCGGGCCTTTTGGCAAACCCAGTTTTTTTCACTAGAATGCACATTTCTTTGGAGCAGCTGGGAATGCAAGAATTTAGTTTTATGGCTCTCTTCACAACAAATATAAAGTGCCTTTGACCGTGTTAGAGGCGATGTGGTCGACCTAAGGGGCCCCCACAGAGATCTCACCGGAGTGCAGAGTGAGCGGCAACAACACTCTCAAGTGAATAGGCACCCCCCCCCCCCCCCCCCCGCCCGCACACCTACACACAAAACGCCCGTTGGAACGATTTTGAGCGCCACACCGACTCCACACACAACAGCTCAGTTCCTGGGAGAAGCAATGCAGAAGTGGTCGATAAAGGAAGAGAGAGTCGAGATCGTCTTAACCGTTCCAAACACATATGGCTCCGTTATACGGCGCGAGCGCAGCCAGTGCCCGCAGCGACCACAATGCGAGACATAAACAAGGACGGCCCCGGCTGTTTGCATTCCTGGTGGAGGACATTTGAAGGCAACACTGACAGATCCGTGTAAAAATATATACAGAATAAGTAGGGACCGCACAGCTGGAAAATGTCATGTGGTTTAAAAGTTGATGCCACTGATTACAAAATCGACTTGAAATTCCCTCTTTTCGCTGGTTTTCTGGTGCCGTTCTGCTCCCTCCTCCTCCCCGTGCTACATGTACATTCCTCAGAGTGGCCAGATACTGGATAGATACAGGAGAGAGCAACAGAGCATTCGGGTCAACTGCTGTTGAGGCCCTCCTAGGCTGAGCAGGAGGATACACTGCCCCCCCCCCCCCCCTTCCCAACACGTGAGTTCAAACAGCAGTTTACTGGTTAAAGAAGCTATAGCCATAGTTCATCGGTCAGAGGAATCGAGAGCGAAAACTTGCCTTTCCTTTCTGTAAAGGCCATGCAATAACAGCACGCGCTGAAAGGAGAAATGAAATCACGTTTAGCACATTTCAAACCCGAGAACTGAAATTCATCACTTTTAACCACGGGGAGAGTGGAAGTTAAAAGGCAGAGAAAATATGAAACCAAGACATAATGCGACATACTTGGAACAATTACAAAAAAGAATCCTTGTGCTTGTAATGACGTAAAAAAATGAGTTTATTGTCTTTGTTTTGTGGAATTGTTTGTTTTTACAATTCAATCACTTTTTGTTTGTTTTGTTATTGCAGCTTATTATTATGGTAAGCCACAGCAATACAATAGCATGTTTCCCCCACAACTTTAGTTTAGGGGACATCTTTCCCTCTTATGGAAATCAACACATCCAATAATATCATCTATTGACAAAATGAGTCACCTCCAAAGTCAAGCTGCTGTGTCCGCCCAACATTACAGTACAAAATACATACAGTACATATTTCTTCCCTCTCATAAATACAAACATCTAACTGCTCATTAAAATACACTCAGGACATAATCATACATTTAACTGGAACTACCGAGGGCACAAAGGTCAAAAGAACGTCCTCCTCAGTGGGGAGATGATGATAAACATTTAATTCCACCGAATCAACTACCAGAACTCTGGTAACACGTTGTGTCACAAAATTTAACAAATTATTTGTTAAGATCAGATATTTCTGTGATTATTGTGCATAACAACAACAACAACAACAACAATCTGTGGTGCTGTTGTTGATATTTGAATGCCTACAAAACTCCCCCAATTCACATACTTCTTTCTGTGAAGCCCTCTGAGACATGCTTGTGAATTAGGGCTATATAAATAAACTTGACTTGACTTGACTTGACATACACACTCGCAGAACTCAAGACACACACACACACATCATCCATCAGGCATCGTGGTTCTATTTCTAAATCTCACACCTGCGAATAACGCACAGCAGCAGCGGCGTCTACTCACACAGCCCCATGCACTCTGCCGTGTGCATTAGCTACATCCAATCACGCAGATGACAAACTAGCTGTCGAAATTTCGCCTGCAGCATCTGAGCCTCATGTAGGGCTGGGAGGACTGTAGGGTCTACGATCATGTGATTTGCTGGAAGAGAACCCCCCCCACACCACCCCACCCCCCCCTCCGCTCCCCTCCCGCCTCCCGGGCCTGCCCCTGAGTGGCCTCTGCTAGGCTATGTTTCCAGGAAAGGGGCCTACTGGACAGGCTGTGAGGCCTAGGCAGGGAGACATTGGCTCATTGAGAAAAACAAAAACAGAGAGGGGAGGTGGGAAGACTCTCTCCTGTTACATAACCCTGCCTCCATGACAGGGAGAGGGAGAGAAAAAAAAAGTTCACCCGCCACAATGCAAAGAGAAACCTGTCCGTCCGCCTCTCAAAACGACTGAGGCGCTTCGAGACTGGAATTCGAGCGGCGCTGAAAACCAGCAACGCCTGCCTTCAGTTACACAATAGTTGCAACTCTGCAGACATACCACCACCACAGGCATGTCACATACACACACACACTCACACACACACACAGCCACATCCCAACGTACACACACACTGTAAATGTCAGGGATCTCAATCCTAGCACATCACGATCGCTTCGCTCCGTGTGCGTCGAATACACAACAGTGCTGTTGGCGCGCAGCACATTCCTGCGCAACCTTAACGACACGTAAAACATGATGTAACGCAACCGTGTCATCTCATGTGTGTTGTTGTGTTCACTGGCTCCACTGTGTGTGTGTGTGCAGCTCTGCTGGCTGGTGAGAGTAGGCTGTTTGAACAGTCCCCCTTCGCAGCGTCTCTCTTCTAGCCTGCACTGCCCCCCTGTGGCACGGTGGGGAAATTGCACCGCGCGGAGGTTATTGCATGTCATCTCGTGAACTCGTTAACATCTGTGAACATGTCAGTGTGGCAAAAACCCGACCTGGTGGTGGTGTGTGTTATGCGATCTGTGTGTGTGCGGGGGGCTAAGCCTCCTGATTACCGATGGACCAAATATGTCTGCAATAACATTCGGAGATTTAATTCCAAAACAGTTTGTGCGACCCATCGCATCTCAATAAATTAGCGCTAAAAGAAGAAGGTAAAAGGCACTGATGCACAACCACAGTAAAAAAAAAAACAGTAAATCGTGCATTGCTGCGCCTCACTGCCCCTTCAGTCTTGGAAATGAATGCCCACTCACACATACACAAACCATGAGGGAGGGAGGGTGGGAGTGAGGGAGGGGGAGGGAGAGAGAGAGAGTCACATGGTCAGGAGTCAAACTCCGCCTGCTGCTCGATCAGGATGGTCGTGTCGTTCCTTCTCCTGGTGGACGGATCCAGACAGGACACTCCCAGAGCTATCAGACATAACCATGCCTGTAGGAACAGAGAGGAAGAGAGAGAGAGAGAATAAACAATTATCAGTAGATTGCTGTCTCAGATCAAGGTGACACGTTTATAAGTCTATAGGTCGCAAGAATAATAAGCCCTTATCTCATTGCAGAACATATCCTTCCTCTCTTCCTGTTTTCTTATGAACACAGCGGCCAAAGAGGTTTGATTTACAGAAGGCAAAAACGTGATGATTGACTTGTAAGTTCTACCAAATCATAGTCAGTTTTAGATGTTTAACTGTTGGAAGCAGTTGGAAGATTAAGTCACTCTAAGCTCTGGCTAAACATTGTCTCTTTTTCCATTCGATAGCAGTCGTATTGCAGTCGGACTGACTGACTTCACAGTGGCACAAAGGTCACCTGCTGGTACTATTAGATCATTTCCACTCTGTACTATCCCACGCCACTAATGCACCTCATTTTTACGACTTTGTTTTGAACTTTGTTCTTGCAGCCCTTAAAGTCGAACTGAACCCGTTCGTCACGTGCGTCGCAGTTTCAGACTGAAAACATAATTTGTCTGAGATGACAAGTTGAGAGGCGAGTCATAGTATCATGTCGATGATTTGATTTGACAATTCTGTCGACTGGCTTTGGCATTGGTCAATCATGGCGTGTTCCACCCCCAAATCGAGTGGGACTCAGCGTGTTGTCGTGCTATCCGACAAGTGGGATCCGTACCAGGCAGCCAGCTGCTTCGTGCGGAGCGAGCGGACAATCCGATGCATGGGTGCTGCCCGCCCGCCTGGAATCTCCGAGGGGAGACCCCTGACAACCACGCTCTCAAGCGCGCGCCTTTTATGCTATTTCTGTAAATACGATATTCCTGGAATGCGCGTTTTAACGAGCCAGTTACCATACATTTCTTTGCATTCTTAGAGTTTTTTCTGTTTTTGTTTTTTGTTCATGTTTCATACAGTTGGCCAAGTTAGTAGTTAGTTTATGGGATAGGAATTCTGCCAGATGACAGGCACTAGGCGCCATTTTCTACTTCATTTGGAAGAGAAAATTATCCTGAAATGAAGATTTGATTGACAGCTGCCATGTCGTGATATGATTGGTTGAAATGGGGTAGAAATTTGATAGTACTCGGTGACGTCAGCAAACTGTAGATTTCTGTTATCAATGAAATCTTGAAAAATGAACTTTTGATGTGAAAAAGTGTGAAAAACGAAAGAATTTAGATTTTTGTGATTTTTTTTGCATACATTATTAAATAGGTGCACTGCATACCCAGATATTTGAACTAAAAGAAAAGAAAAGTCATTTTTGGGTTCAGCTCGACTTTAAAAGAGATGAGGCATCACGAAACGGAATGAAAAGATCACTTACCAAATAGCCCACAAATGTCAGGTAGGCTAAGGAGAGGAGCGCTGCCAGCACGTACAGCCACACGCTGTTGAACGTGGTGACGTAGACCACCACGAAGTACATGTTGATGCAGCACACCATCAAGATCACCAGCCCGCCGCCGATCTTAAACACTCTGCCCCAAACAACAAGGACATCACAGTCAATAGATTCACGCCCGATTCACGCCCGCTTCCGGGTTCGGCATAAGGACCTAAGAGATTTCATTCCCCAATCATTTTTCCATAGACGTTTCGAAAAAAGTCCTTGGAAAAAAAAAGGTTTTACTTGGTCAAACCAAGCGATTCAGCTGTATTCAGAATCAGGAGAGACCACAGAACATTTCACTTGGACCAAAGTTAAGAAAAAATCCGTTTCTTTTTACACCCCCCCAAATTAATTTTTTTGTTTGTTTTTTGTCCGAGTGAAATATTCTATGGTCTCAACTGATTAATCTGAATCGCTTGATTTGACCAAGCAAAACTATTTTTCTAATGATCTTTCGAAATGTCTATCTATGCAGTGGTTCCCAAACTGGGCTACGCATACCCCTAGGGGTACATGGAGGTACTACAGGGGGTACTTGAGAGAAAGGGGAAATGGAAAAAATGTAAGAATAAATAATGAAAATAAATGAAACACTTCAATAAATCTGCTCAGGAGGCACTAATTGCAACTGTTTCACTCCATTTCTTATTTTGTAATGTTATACGCATCAGAAAGATGGGTTATCATTCATTCATTGCATCATAATGATCTAGTTTTCTCTTGCAGTTTTCTTTTTGGCCAGCGCAAGCGGGCCCTATATCTGACTTTGTCCTGTCCAATTTGCGCGCCGATGCTCGTGAACGCTTTATTGCGCCAGCCATATGCTAGGTTCTGACCCAGCCTTGTTTTTAATCAATTATTTATTCAATTTTAACATACGAGAAAAACAATAAACCGCAATTAACATCTACAAAGAACAGAAAATACATACATAAACACAAACAAACTCACTCAGGAACATAACCCCCCCCCCCCCCCCCCCACATACATGGTTAGCTCATAGCAATATGTGTGAAATCAGAAATCAGGAGGGGGGAGTTTGAGAACCACTGGTCTATGGGAAAATGAAAGGGCAATGAAATCTCTTCCCACGTCCCATGCCAAACCCGGAAGAGGTCGATGATGACAGAAGGTGTGTTTTGCGTGTAGAAATCATGATCAGCTGAATGAATGATTGATGAACTTACAATCCGTTGGCAAACTGGTGCATAAGGGATGGCAAACTGGTGAAGGTGAGGATGGGAATGAGGGCGAATGGCAACTGTGTGAGAGAAGAGATGAACAAGAATGAAAAAATAATATATTATGATGATATTAAGATCAGCTTAGAAAAGTTACTTTAAAGACCCCCTCAAGTCATGTTTTAAGATGTATATATGTGAGGCCATTTACACCTGGCATTAACATGTGGTTTCTGCCATCAGATTGCAATCAGATTGTGCTGGACCACTTGAAATGCCAGGTGTAAACACCCCCAAAATGCATTGAAGAAGGATTGCAATCTGATCGGCCAAACCACCTCCGGGGGTGGTCAGGGATGCATTGTGTACACATTGAACACAAGTGTAAATGCAATGTGTCCTCTCAATCTGGATACAGCAACTTTATGCGGATTGAGAGGACACCCATTTCTGCCATCAGATTGCAATCAGATTGCAATCTGATGGCAGAAAATGCATGTTAACGCCAGGTGTAAATGGCCTATGTGTCTGATATGACTTTTCCCACACACAAAAAGTTTAATTATCTTGTTAAAATTCTTATGAATGTCTTTCCCTCGTAACGACTCGTAACGACCCGTAATGCTAGCAGAGACCGGACAAAAAGTAGCTTGTTATCCTACTTCACACAAGAGTCGTCAGTAACCTACAGTAACCTACAGAGTGAGTCTATTGTGTTAGCTCCGCCCACCCCGTGAACCTACAGTAACCTACAGAGTGAGTCTATTGTGTTAGCTCCGCCCACCCTGTGTCACCACAGACACCAAGTTCATAAATGCTGCAATACTGAAAATGCAAAGGCTTCCATCAATGGGCCATAGGCTCAACCACCATTGTGTTAAGTCACTATCACATGTCTCGCTGGCCAGCCTCCTCTCCCTTCCGTCCGAGGAGTCTGGCGCCGCAGGTCTCCATAGTGGGATTGCGATGGGCGGCGCTTAGCAGCAGTGCCCTTGGAAAAAAGTTTCAAACAATCCAACTTGCCGTTTTCAGCGTGTAGCTACGAGCTAGCGTGTAGGTTTCTGCCGTTAGCTTGCTAGCTAGCTAGCGTTGTTGTTTTCCCTGAGGCGGCAGGGGACTATTTACAGCGACACACAGGGAGGAGGGAGCGGAAGCCGCTCTGATTGACCTGGTCGGAGCCAATGACAGAGCTTCTTAAGCGGGGAGCGGAAATCCGGCAGCGTCTGAAACCGACGCCTCCAATGGGAGAGCAGAGTAGAGCAGGGGAGGGTTTATCCCAGTTATGGAGACCTGCGGCGCCAGACTCCTCGGACGGGAGGGAGAGGAGTCTGGCCAGCGAGACTACTATCACATAGAGAGTGACTTAACAGACATTTATTTACATGAAAATCTTCTGTATTATCACTTTAAATCGTTATTAACATTCTCATCTCCAACAAGAGACAAAGAGCGATGAGAGGAAAAGTGACTTTAGTGACATAAAAGAAAGGTAAGGAAATGGGGAAAGGCAGAGAAATGAGTGGGACGGACTTTTCGGTGGCCAGTCTGACCTGCATGCTCTGGAGGACGTTGAGGAAGTCGTTCATGCCCGTCAGGCGCTGAGGATCCTGGAAGATGGCCACCAGCAGGGTGGGGGTGATGGCGATGGAGCGGGTCAGCAGCACCCGAGCGAAACGCGACCAGCGCAGGTTCAAGAAGCCCTGAGGACAACAAGACACAACATCTCCGTCTGTGACAGTTGTGAGGAAATCGCGCTGGGTTA
>NC_139637.1:23182499-23249999 GCF_964638095.1 Poromitra crassiceps
TAATAGACTTATAAGACTTTGTTGTGAGCAATTTAGTGTAGCAACTCTTTTCTTTTGCAGTCTCATGTAGGAACTAGCTAGCAGCTAGCGGGTGTAGTTCGGTCAAAAGAAAATAGATCCTCCATGAAACTGCTCATAACGAGGTCTGTGGATTATCTTGAGTAACGGGGTCATGATTTCTGGAAAGAGACATTGCTGTTCAGTTTTCAAATGTATTTCTTTGGCACTTTGAGCACCACAAGCCGAGTGCCATCCAGTTCCATTGTATTGGAGAGAAGGCAGAAACTCTGCAGCCGATATCTCCAAAACTCAGGCAACTAACACAAAACGATATAGATGGATAAATAGCACTGCAGGTGATAGGGAATATATATATTTTGGATTTTAGGGTGAGCTGTTCCTTTAATCAGCCATGTGGATGAGCTTCCATTTCCCTATGTGTAATAATAACATAATTATTTCAACAGTTTTTGTTGATAATCTGAAAAATGTTAGTTGTTATTATTATTATGACCTCTACCAAAGTGGTTAGCATATGTTTTCACCCTTGGTAGTGTGCTTTGTTTGTCTGTCTGTCAGCATGACATGTCACAAAAGTTTGCACAGATTTCCATGACATTTGGTGCACGAGGGCCAAGGAAGAATTGATTGTTTTTGGGTGGTGGTGGTGATCCAGATCTGGGCTTTCCACCATTACAGGATTGATTTATTTTATTGTTTATTTTTTGCCATAACTATGAAACTAACAGAGAGAGACTTGATTTCCAAATCCTACGGGTATACTACTGTATTTGCAGGGTCAAGAAATCAATTGAACTTGTACAACAGTGATATGAATGATGTTGTTGCATGGAACAGCAAGCTGGAAAATTGATCGGTGTTTGAGCTCTCAGAGTGCTTTCTCGTTATTATTGTTGCTGTTGATAGTGGCAGTAGTTAATAGTAGTAGTAATAGTAGTACTGTAGTGGTGGCAGTTAGTGGTAGTAGTGGTGGTAGTTACTTTAGGTAGGTAACTTTTTCGCGATATTTGGAGGTTTTTGCGAATTTTGCAGCGTTTCCACTCAGTTTTCTTACGCGCAAATTGAAATTTCACATAGAAACAAGTGGATGGAAACACAACTAGTGGCATTTATTGGTATTGGTAGTAAGTAACAGTCCTGGATTACCATCAGTATTATTTTAAATACCTTGAAGCCAGCTTTAGAACCCGACTGCAGGTCAGACTCGATGTTCCCCGGGTCCAGGTAAGCGATGCTCATCAGGAACCCCGGTCCAGTGAAGGCCCACAGCTTACGGAAACTAAAGCCCATCTAGAGGACAGAGAAGAAGGAGCTGGAATGTTAATGACATGGAACTTGAGCCGCTGTATGAAGAGCAGGGTCGGGAGCATTCATGAACTGAATTGAGAAGAATGCACAATGAACTCGAACACCGGCATTCCACTGGTTGCATTTGCGTTGCGTTGCGGCTGTGCTCCGGTTTTGCTCCGTGCTCTGTGCTCCGCCAACACTAACCGGCTGCGTGCAGAGCACGTCACGGCTCCGCTCCGCCAGACAGCTGGAGTGACGAGACCGACAAGTTCTCGCGGTGAAATCGCGCGAGACAATTTGTATGTGGGATAAATACAACAACAAACAGGCAGAAGATCATTGTTCCCAACTGGAGAAGCAGAGGAGGGGTGGACTTGCTTGGTGTTGTCCTTGTAAAAAGGATGTGTCGTGTCATATATTATTTTGTGGTTTTCCACTTCAATTATTAACTTTTCCTCATACATGTTTGTCCTCTGGCTTGATATTGAATGCTGTAAACACCTCTGCCCTGTTGACTCCATGCCTGGCTGCGCCCAACTTGCTGCAGCTTTGCTCCGACATCCGTGAAAAATAGAAGCCTTGCGTATCTTTTTCGGAGAGCTCCGGATCGTCGGAGCTGGGACGGAGTAGACACGCAACGCAGCGGAGTAGGTGGGAGTTGACACAATGATTAGAGTGCAAACGTATCGGCTCCGAAGCCGTACCGCAGCGCAGACGGACCCAACACGGACTCAGTGGAATGTGGCCGTTAGGAAAGAGAATTTGAATTGAATGAGAATGAGAATGACAGGAGATAGAAGTGAATTCCATGAATTTCCACTTCTAAGAGAGGCTGTCTTCACTTGCTACACATTATAAATCTAACAATATGAATCAAATCAAAGACAGATTAATCAATCAATACATTAAGCCCCCCCTAGACCCCCCCCCCCCTGCTGGGGGATGGGGCGGAGCTAGTGAAAGTAATATAGTAATGCAGGGGTTCCCAACCTTTTTTGGCTCGTGACCCTATTTTCAGTGGTGATTCTAGAGTCTGTTGGGGCCCTAGGCAAAAATTCCAAGGGGTTCCTACCAACCAGCGTTCTTTCACTTTCAATTCAACAGAAAGTGGAATCATGCAAGTTTTTTTTTTTTTTTAATGTTTTTTTTCCCGATTTTTTATCCCATTTTATCCCCCGTTTAGTGCTCATTTGATTACTCAATCCTGGTTGCTACTCCATCCTCTGCCGATCTGGGGAGAGCCGAGACTGATTCCATGCATCCTCCGAGACATGGGCAGTCAAGTTAGCCGCTTCTTTTCACCTGCCCGAGGGAGCTTCATCGGTAGGACATAGCACGTGGGAGGTTCACGCTATTCCAACCAGTTCCCCTCCCTCTGAACAGGCGCCCTTAACGATCAGAGGAGGAACCATATAAGCAACCAGGATGTTGCATGTTTTTGTGAAGGGGGTTCCTATATGAAGGAGACCCCCGGGAGGCACGGGGAGAACATGCAAACTCCACACAGAAAGGCCATTTTGCCGACCCCACCCGGGCGGTGGGCACTCGAGGACATGCGGACGGGCACGCATTCCTTCAGTGTTCACATCGGTCCAGGTGGGAATCGAACCCACGACCTTCGAGCTGTGAGGCGATAGTGCTTACCACTGCACCACCGTACCTCCCGAATCATGCAAGTTTGACAGGAATGATTCACATATGTTGTGAAAGTGAATGACCGTGAATCATTCCCGTCAAACATGCATGATTCACATACATTCTCTTGAATGTATGTTTCACTTTCAATTCAAGAGAATGTACATGAATCCTACAAGTATAACGGGAATGACACGGGGCCTCTTTAGGGAGGTTTCAATGTCATTGCAAATCGTCCATTGGTTGTTTATGGGGAGGGAGTTGCGGTCACGGCTGTGGACTGGAGTAAAGTTTCTCAGCCATCGGGGGCCCCCTAATGGCCTGGGGCCCCAAGCAATTGCCTGCATTGCCTGTGCACAAGCTGCGCCTCTGCCTATTTTGACATCGCAAAAATCTAGGGACATTCAAATTCCGGTACACCCTCGATAATGTCATCAGTAACATCGTCAGTGATGTCACATAGTATGCTTCTTTTTCCCCTGCAGAATTATGACTTTATTCTGACAATTCTGACTTTAATCTCAAAACTCTGACTTTATTCTCAGAATCCTGATTTAAAGTTATAATCTCAAAGATTTTCATCTAAAAAACAAACTAAATTAAGAGTCACTCACAATGTTGATTGAGGCTATATGGTCCATTGATGGAAGCCTTTGCTGTATATTAGTGACATTATGTGAGTCACATAATGCAACACTGTTTGGACGTCACCTGCAATTACCACTCATCGCCATAGGTGTCACCCAAGAGAACAAAGCTGAAATCTTAGAGATTCTCACTTTAAACTCAGAACTAAAAAATAAGTTAAAAAAAAATCGCAAGTGACCCTAATCATCTTCGGTAGTATTAAATTGGGTCTGGTGTTAAAACATTTTTTTAATTAGGCGACCCTATTTGAATTCCAGGCGACCCCACTTAGGGTCGTGACCCTAAGGTTGGGAGCCACTGTAGTAATGTAACAAGTATTTACTTTTTATACCAAGTAATAAGTAAAGTAATTGTATTTCTTTTTAAATGAGTAATAAGTAACTTATTACATTTCCTGAGTAAACTTGCCCAAACACTGATCAGTATAAATACAGGTGTATCTCATCTGGTTCTTATCATGGACCAGTAAGGAGATTACCTTGCCGTCCTCCTCTGGAACAGGGACCCTCTGTTCAAAATAAGTACTGGCCACAGTTTCATTCTGTCCCTGCTGGAATACAGAGGGGGTGGAGGAGAAGCCCCTGTGCGTGTGTGTGGTCCGGACCACCTCCTTTTCTCCCGCCAGTTCATCCACTGAAAGTAGAAAGAAAAAACTTGTCAACTTCAGTGAAGACACACAAGGCTTTAGATCGCATATGAATGAACGCGTATGAGTGAACGTCACTTCCTGCTTCAGCACTGTACCAGAGATTTTCTTCCACAATTGATTTTCACGTAGACATTTCGTAAAATGCTTATAAAAATAGTTTTACTTGGTCAAACCAAACGGTTCAGATATATTTAGAATCGGGAGAGACCATAGAACATTTCACTTGGACCAAAAAAAAACATTGAAAAAGTATTTTCTCTAAAGTCGCATTTTTTTTACATTTTGGTCTGAGTGAAATGTTGTGCGATCTCTCCTGTTTCTAAATATATCTGTACCGTTTGGTTTGAACAAGTACAACTATTTTTATAAGCATTAATTTTAGCAAATGTCTATGGGAAAATAAATGGTGGATGAAAATCTCTGGTACAGTGCTGAAGCAGGAAGTGTGACGTTCCACTTTGGCTCTCTATATGATGCCATAGTAAAATGCCACTGCAGCATGGTAAATGTAAGGGAGATTATGCACTTGATTTTGGTGACACCAACTATTGTAAAGAGGCAGTAATTATCAGATCAGCAAGTTATTACTGTAAACACTTTGGTTGAATGTACTTATTCCACAAACAAACCAAACGGAAATCAAGTATGTACAAAATATACGGTAAGTTATACAGAGAGATGTACAGCGCACTTCATGAAACTGTGTAGAACCACAACAAAAAGGCATATATAATGTCGACAAAATAAACAACCGTATACCTTCATCTCCAGTTTGGGCTGGCTCATGCTCTGTGGGAATGCTGGGAGGCAGAGAGGAGATGTGGATGTCCTCAGGAAGGGGGGTTCTGTCTGGGAGCAGCACACAGGTCATTAGACTGGGATTAAAGTCGCTTACATGATCACAGTGCACACAAATCTAATCCTGCACACACAGAAACCCATGAGAAAAAGTCTACACATGATCCTTAGGTTATCGTGAACAACAGCGGGGCTCATTTGCTCAGCCTCCAGAGACATGATGAAGTTTTGATACCCACTAAGAAAAAACAAATAAATTGTATTATATTATTTTTTAAATATAGCTGTTTTATCCAAAAAGTCCTCTGAGGACCTCGCCAGACTACATAGCGAGCTCCTCCTCCTCACCTTATAAAACCGGGGGTTATAGTCATAACCTTGATTTAACTAATTTCCATAATAGTCTCTGGGTGAGACTCAGCAACAGTACACAATTTGAAAGCAGTGTGGTTAATTACAAATTAAATAAAAAGATGATGAAATGTCATTAACCTACATTATCAAACATTAGCCTATATCAATAGATCATCTAGAATGTAAAGATTACATTTTACCCTGAGGCCACAAATATCACAGCAAAACTGTTGGAATTATAATGGGGGTAATATTACACCATGTGAGATAAAGAATACCATGCGATAAGGTCACTGTGTGAACCATGGCACACTATAAATCCTATATTGAAATGTAACTTTAGGACTTTAGAGAATGAATAAACTATTGATAACAAATGCAATCCCACAAAATAGTTTTTATTTATAATCTATATAATATATATCCAGTGTATGAATTAATATGGAAAGAATCCAAAACTAGGGTAGTGAAAACAACTTTTGAGACTAAAATACAACAGCTTTATATTTACACCCAGACTAGATCAAACCTTCTGTAGCCTACATGAAGTCACTGATTCATCTTCTGTCTGTCTGTCTGTCTGTCTGTCTGTCTGTCTGTCTGTCTGTCAGTGACCCAGCCTGGTAGTCAGAGAAAACTCACCTGATCTCAGAAAAGAGAACATGTTTGTTGGTAGACGTGCTAGCTAAAAATGTGCTCCGTCTCTTCAAGCTCTGTTGCTAGCAAACTTCCTCGCATCCATAGCCTCCACAGACGAAACACGCCGACAGATGGAAGCTACATTCCGGTAAAACAGTGCTGCTCTTTCGCTCCACTTCCCTGTTGACTCAGTGAAGTTCACTCCCATACTGGACAGTGCAGTATTGCATTAGACTCGCCGGGCAGGTGGAGAGGAAGGGGCGGAGGGCGGAGGCACAGGACTAAAGTCAGTTTGTTCTCCTACTTCTTCTTCTTTATCATCATGTGACCCAGTTGTCCGGCCCGCCCACTGTGCAGGAACCACGAAACGAGCCTCGCTGCTGTGCCTGCAGTGGACTGGAGATTTATTTATTTGGCAAACCTGACAGAAAAAAACATGAAAAAACGCTAGATTTCCGCCTGATTTCAAAATAAAAGCTCGGTCGACGAACGTTTCCGATCGAAAGTTTCAAAATAAATCAGTTATAAATGAACATACAATCAACAACACATGGGTAGCCTGGCCCTGGTTAACATCATTCTGATAACGTGATCTCACATTCTGGTCTAGTTACCAGGCTAACACTTGCACCCTCCCTCACCAGTCTCCTGTACGTGGTACAGGACGCCCTCTAGCAGCGGAAATGGAAATGTCCAAAAGAGTGAGTGCAGGAAGCAGCCACTGGGTGGAGACAAATGTTGACTCATTTTCTATTGAACCCAGGTCAGGAGGAGCTTGTGCAGTCAGTGTGCACATTACATTACTGTCAGGCTCCAAAAGAAGCAGCAAATACCTTCATTTTAATTATTGCTTTGACAAATATTCAACCTGTGTCCAATCAGCTATTAAACCCTCATGAAATCAACGGCTTGGATTGGAGCAGGGATGGAAACTTGATTTCAAAGGTGGGTGGGACACAATTAGTACCGACCCAAATCCTCAAAAGGGCTTTAGTTTTTCTAGCTACCCCTACCTACGCAAGGTAGAACTAAACAAACATGTTTTCCCCCCATAATTTTGATATGTCCCCATTAATTCTATAATTTATATAATAATATTGTAGCGTTTCAGGTAATCCAAGTATTACCTGTAATGTGATGTGCAACATAAGTGTCTGGATTGTAGCTAGGAACTAATGTGTGTGGGTGTGTTCCTAAGGGAAAGGGGGTATATATGACCAGCGGCCGCAGGCCGGATGTGAGTCTAGCTATGGAGCGAGCTGAGATGGTTGTTGTGTGTGGAGCTAGCGTTGTGAGCTAGCTGCTAGGAGCTAAAGAAGCCTGTGAATAAAGACCCTGTCCCAACTACAACTCTCCGTTCTTTGGCGTATCACCGATACGTTACATTGGTGTCAGACAGTAAAGCGGTAGCGCCTCTGATTCGGTCGAGAGGGGAGAGAGTGAGGAGGAACAGCGGAGAAAAGTTGGAGATCAAAGGCTCGAGCGACCTAGCGGTAGCGAGCTAGCTGTGTGAGCTAGCTGCTACGAGCGCCACGTGTGATGGTGCGCTTAGAGGAATGCCTGTCGGCGAACGGGAGAAAAGAGGAGCTGACGACGGAGATCAGCTCGATGCTGGCGGGCATGGAGGCCCGTGTGTTGAAAGAAGTCAGACGGCTGGTGGAAGAAACTCCTGCCTGGGCAGTAGAGGTGTTGCGGACGCTGCGAGAAGTCATGCAGCGGTTGGATTTGATGAGCGCAGAGGGAGCGCAGTGTGAAGAATGGCCGGAGGAGCCACAAAATAGACTGTGTTGGAGCTGTGGAGAACCGGGCCATGTGGCGAGGTGGTGCCGAGGCGGACCCGGGAGACGGACCGGGTATGCGGGACAACGACATGGACAGCAGGGAGCCTGCTGGGCATGCGGCGCGATTGGACATTTAGCCAGAGAATGTCAAGAAGCAGGCGGCGGACAGGTGAGACTTTGTTGGACGTGCAGGTCGCCTGAACATTTAGCTAGAGACTGCACTAAGAGTGCGAACGCTGGAAGAGACACACAGCCGGGGGAGCAGCCTGAGCAACAAGCGGCGGATCAGCGGAGCAGTACAGAGCCGATTGTTCTGGGCAGGAGAGTGACTGTTGAGCCAGCCCAGGCTAGCTGCTCTGCATACCAGCCGGTAGAGGGGGACATCATCATCAGCGACGAGACCATCAGGAGAGCGGGGATCGTTTTGAACAGCCAGAGGGAAGTGAGCGACATCATCTGCAGAGCTGTTACAGTCGGGGGAGCGGCACTCGTGTCCCCGGGGGAGCGAGAGGGGTCAAGGCCGGAGGAGACGGCCCAACCAAGCCGCTACACAGCCCCCACGGCTGCACTGCAGAAAGCCGAGGTGGAGATCGACGCCGATGGTGTTCGCCCTGCTGTCCTCAACACGCCGCCCCCTGGGGGAGCGGGACGGGAGGACGAGCGAGTGCAAGAGGTGGAGCAGACAGACGAAGACAGGGCCATCTGGGAGGTCGACGGGCATGAGCGGAGACGCAGACAGATGGAGGATGCGGATATCGGTCCGGTGTATGCGTGGGTGGCGGCCGGACGCCGGCCCCCTGTGGAGGAGATTCACATGTTTTCCGGTGCCACGAAAGGACTGTGGAACATGTTTTCGGACCTGCAACTGGGTGGAGCTGGGGTTTTAGAGAGAAAGGGGCACGGGAAAAGCGGGACCCAGTGGGTGGTACCCGGTTGCCTGCGAGAATTGGCACTGAAGTGGATGCACGAGGGCCCATACGGTGATCGTGGGCCCGAAGAGACACTCAGCCTCATCCGTGGACATTTCTACTGGGGCAAACAAAAGGAGGACGTGCGGAGATACTGCAGGGAGTGTGAGGTCTGTGGGGCACAAAGGGGGGACCGAAAAGAGTTACACTGCAGAGGACTAACCCCACTGGGGGTTGAGCGGGACTAGTGTGCTTCAGGTGGGACAGAAGCTGTAAAAGGGTGGATGGAAATAGTGGTTGAAGTGAAGTGGGATAATGTGAGTAAGAAAAAAGGTTTAAATGAAGGTAATGGAAAAAGAATATTGTAAATGTTGGGGTTATTGTCTAACTGAAATGATATGTGGGTTGAATTTAAATGAATGGGGAAAGAGGAAAGAAATGATGTCAATGTGATGGGTATTGAGTTAAATGGAAAATGTGTGTAAAAAAAAGAAAAGGGCTATTGGAATGGGAAAAGAGGAAGGAATGAAAAGAAATGCAAATGGTGGTGGTGGAACGAAAATTAAGAAGTAGTGAAATAATAAGAGACAAATTGGGGGAATACAAAATGTTGTGGGGTGGTGTGTTTTGGTACAGGGGGATATGTGTGGGTTGTGGGTGTTAACGTGGGTGTTAACAAATGTTGGGTGAGGAGTATGTAGCGTTTCAGGTAATCCAAGTATTACCTGTAATGTGATGTGCAACATAAGTGTCTGGATTGTAGCTAGGAACTAATGTGTGTGGGTGTGTTCCTAAGGGAAAGGGGGTATATATGACCAGCGGCCGCAGGCCGGATGTGAGTCTAGCTATGGAGCGAGCTGAGATGGTTGTTGTGTGTGGAGCTAGCGTTGTGAGCTAGCTGCTAGGAGCTAAAGAAGCCTGTGAATAAAGAACCTGTACCAACTACAACTCTCCGTTCTTTGGCGTATCACCGATACGTTACAATATGAATTATTTAAAATATTTATAGGAAAGCCATACATCCCCCGAATGCCCTAGGTCTCTAGTTTGTGGTGGTAAAGTTCCATCATGAGGCTGTGATTATCCTAGAGGTCACAATAGGTCATTTTATACAGTGAGGTAGAGTAAAAATAGGTCTCACTACAAAGAAATGGATACTATGGGGACTAACGTCATCACACGTTAATATGAGCTCATTGAATCCACAAGAGGAGTCTCAGCTTTCTCGTCATACCCAATTTATGCAATTCCAAGACTGTTTAGGGACCCCAGGATTCATAAATAGCCAAATAGAATAGGGAGAGAGGAAGAAAAATATATACTGCATCCAAAAAAAGTAATATTATACCAGTTACTTTGTCAAGTAACTCAAGTTACAAATTGAGCTACTTTTTTTTTTTTTTAATAAAAGCACATATTTAAAAAAGACACAATCATTTCCTAATCAAACTGTGTGTTTTTATGCAAATAACCACTACAGATGACAATAACAAAGGAAAAGGATAACATTTAGAATTTTGGATGTTTACACTGACTTCAAGGCGGTTGACCAGTGTTGGGCAAGTTACTTTCAAAATGTAATATACTACATATTACTAGTTACTTTAATTTGAAAGTAATAAGTTACTTTACAATATTACTCTCTGTGTAGAGTAACTCGTTACTTATTACACTACTTTTGCATTACTTTCACCAAAACAACAGCAGCAACTTGGGGGGGCCGGGGGGCGTGTCGGGGGGGCGTGTCAGGCCAGTCACTAGAGGTCACATGCACATTGTCTCCCATCTTGTCCCCACCATCTCAAAGACCATATGGTAATCAAGATCAATACAGAGGCAGTTTCTGAGACAACAGTTGAATAGTTACTTTACATAAACAGAGATCATCCTTGTCTTTCTGTAGTATTGCTTTTGCAGATAGAGGGACATTTGAGGGGGGAGCAGCCAAGGTGGATAGGACATTCAGCAAATGTGACAGACACTAAAGCTAGTGGTGTATTTACATGAACAAAGCCAGGTAATCCTCTTATCTGCCTGTAGTAGGCAGTAGCGGAGCTAAAAGAACATGGGAGCAAGTAAAAAAAAAAGATATAAAAATGTCATCCAAAGCGGTAAGTTGGCTTAACCTTAATAATTTATAAGTAGGCTAATACACACATAGCTTAGGCCCTACATGTATATTGCTCCAATCACTCTGTCTCAGGATTACATTGATATACAAAACTAAAAGCACAATGAAATAGCTTTGACATTGCTTGCAGCTAACAAAAAGAAAAATGAAAGCAGGAAGACGGGAGGAGGCCCTGCCACACCCGACTACACCACTGCTGAGGAGCTGGCTCTAGCCAACAATGAGGGGTGCCCCTTGATGGAGGGGGTGGAGGGGGGGTTGACATCAGACCCTGGTGGCAGCTCCCAAGCCCCTGCTCTGTTTGTACAGGGTATGTGTCAATGCTACATTATTGGTTTGCTCGAAAGACAATTAGGCTATATAGGTAACATGCATGCCTATACTTTCTGTTTAGTTGAAGGTGACAGAGTGGTGCTGATGCCACCGCCCAGCCACACACTGACACCTTCCCAGGCAGAGGAACTTGTCAGTTGAAAGCAACTTGTCATACACTGGCATGTCATCTTTGCTTACTGATCATGGATGAAATACACCATTTACATGTAGGCTATAATTTCCCCAGGTGGGCCCAGAGGAGGACACCATCACGCTGTCTGTGTGCTCAGACAAGAGGGACTTGTTTGATGTAGGCTACACTGTACCCCTTTGTTAACAATTTGATGCAGTGTTCAACCATCTCAACATAGATGGTGAGAGTATAGACACTTAGCTGTAATTCATGTAACTGCAGCTGCCTATGAAATCAATTGTTTCCATTGAATGATGTACATTTTGCAGGAAAACCTGCAGGAAGGCCCGTGTACCCCTCCCCAAGCATCCACGTCTAGTTGTACCCATACACCTAGGAGAGGAAGAGGGTCACAAAATGTAGGTGAATTAAGCTGAATTCAAACAGGGTAGCCTAGTCACTGTGACCTCTGTCTTCAAGTGAGCCTTGCAAAGGGACAAGGCTTGCATGCCAAAGCAACTCTATTCTGTCTTGAATTTGTTTCAGGTTTCAGCAGACAATGTGAGGGCTCTATATGAAAGAAAACTGGAACTGGACATTATATATAAGGAGTTGCTCATAAAAAAGGCCAGGCTGCAGGTGGAGGAATTGGAGGAAAGAAAGAAGGTAAATCAGTTAACACACTTATGTCTATGCTTTCATCCTCCACCCACACTGTAAAACAGTTCAGTATTTCTCTCATTTCTTCACAGGAACGGGAGCAGCAGAGGATGAGGCGGCACAACAATTGAAATAAAGAGAAAATGATTTAAAACAAAGGCATTGTGTGTATTTAATTTTTATTTTAGGCAAAGAATTGCTCTGTGAGGGCCTCCCTGACAGCCCTGCCAGTAGGGTAGTCTAGGGTGATGGGGTCCACCACATCAGGGGGCTGTGGCTCAAACGGAGGGACTCTCTCCCTCCGTATGGTGGCTACGTTGTGCAGCACCACACACGCTGCTATGATCCTGCACGCCCGGTCTGGCACCACCCTGAGCTCGTGCAGGCAGGTGAAGCGGGCCTTCAAGATGCCAAATGTCATTTCTATCCTGACCCGGGTTCTGCTAAGAGCCAGGTTGAAATGGGCTTGTGGGCCGGCCTGAGGGTCAGGATAGGGGGTCATCAGGTACGGCAGGCAGGGGTACCCCCGGTCTCCAAGGAGCACTCCACTGAACAGCGCTGAGGATAAGAAGGAATATTGCCAACATCAGTATCACATTTCAGTTTGGGGAAGGCATGACTCAAAATTATATGAAATGTATATTTTCCACATACCTTGCTCAAATCTGTGGCACAGTGTGGACTCCCTGAAGATCCGGGGGTCATGCACCGACCCTGGCCACTTGGCATCCAGGCTGGTGATTAGTTGTTGATGGTCACAAGTCATCTGCAAAAGCATTTGGGATTAACTGCACTTCCACATAACATGATTTCAATGTGCATTGAAGTGTGGTTCATGCAGGGGGAAGTTTATTAGTCACACATCATGTATGACACAAACGTGCACAATGACGTGTGTAAATCCACCCAAAATATGGAATGGGAAATCATAGGGTACATACATGGGCAAGATGTAGCTATTCATGTCCAACTTGAATGTAAAATGTGCATTGTGCATGACAAATGATCATTGCAGGATTTACCTGGATGTTAAGGCTGTGGAATGACTTTCTATTCACAAAGTCCCCTTCATTCTCACCCAGAGGTGCAGTGATGGGGATGTGGGTGCAATAGTGCCTACATAAAAATAAAAATAAGGAATCTGAAGGGCTGTGTCATTTGAGCAGTGAGTGTGGGTGGCGCTAATGCATGTTTTAATTTGTTTACAAACCGCTGTTAAACAAAACTGTAGAAGAAGAAAAGCAGCAGTCAGTGTGCTGCTGGGGTGTTTGACTTGTTGACGCCTCGCCTGACTGTGCTCGCCTGCTCTCGTCTGCTTTCCAGTCGAGGCGACAGTCAACTCAAACGAGCCTGGGAGAAATCCAAATCACCGCGAGATCTTGTAAGCAAGTTACTCCCATAGGTTACTCCTCGCGTCACCTAGCCTGGGTAAACCCATCCCCCACGTGACCTGCTCTCAGACCTGTTCGACCTGTTCTCATACAATCACTAGTGACTGGGGGGCTGGGTTTACCTAGGCTACGCGTCACGGGCCTCTTCTCAAGTCTCTCTGCGCTCATTGGTACACTGTAGGCATGCTGCCTTCAGGTGTTACTCGGAAAGTCCCTAAGAACCCTAGTAGCCCATATGAATCGGAATCGCAATGGTCATCACTCTTCATATTTGATTCATTGGGGCTGGTTACCAAGCTAAAATAACCGTGTGACAAAGGCCGAATTCCGTTGGCGTTGTTTTAGTTTAGACAATCCCACTTTATTTGTTGTTTAACCACTTAAATGGCTTGTTGCGTTAGCTCTATTCGTAATTCTTGTGATTTCCTCTGTTACTGAAGGCATCATCTGGTGCTGATGTGACCCCGCAATCCCCACCGTGATTGTTTGGAAACAAATCCGAATGAATTGGATGTTGAAGTTTGGACGGTGTGGTTAACATAATTAAACACACCATTAACGCTAATTTGACAAAATGAGGACTCTGGCGCAGGCAGTCGATGTGCCAGAAGCGACGACCCGTGAAGGTAAGGTAACTACCCATTAACTACTAATGAGGTAACTAATGAGGACCTGTATATTGATGACACATTCAGACTGACCAATATTGTTTCCGCTACTTGCAAATTAGGCACTTTACTCAGAAAAAGTTTGATAATTTTCCAACTCTTCCTCCCTTCTCCTGCTTGGATTCCATATTAAGGGTCAATATGCTAAATGAGGCTAGAATTTATTCCATCATCTATCTATATCTCATATTCGAGAACAATGGGAAAATTATCTGGGGGTCCCGCTATTAGACGAGGAATGGGATGTGGCTCTTGCTAGAGTCCATTATTCCTCCATTATGCTCCAGACATGCCTTAATACGTTTAAAGTGTTACATCGGCTACACTTCTCGAAAGCTAAACTTGCAAGAATATTCCCAAATGTAAGCCCTATATGTAAACAGAGCCCGGCGACCACCTATCATCTGTTCTCGTTCTGCCCGAAACTTGCCCCTTTCTGGTCTCTTTGAAGCCATTAAAGGCCCAATTATACTCCATTTTCATCCGTAAATAAGGGCGTCCGTTTCAAACGGTGTAATCGTCACTGCCCCGATCCTACAGGCCTCTTTCAGTGCTGTGGGTTGGCCATAACGTCATGACGTCACGTTAGGAGAACGTGAGTGAAGTCTGTATTCTGAGGCCCGAAGTAAAGCTGCATGGACACGTCAAGTCTGTCTCCCGTCTCTATTTTGGGGTTAGACAACCTTCTACATGGTGTCAGAAAGCGGCGAACCCGTGAAAAGAAAGGAAAACTGAAGCAGGGCTGTATCGGCTTGAAAAGAAAAAAAAGACATAGCCTGAAAGAAATAAACATCGTTGACACGTTAGCCAGTTGGGTGGCTAGCTACGCAGCTAACAGCAAGTAGCCGCACGCTACGGGGGAGGAGTGATGTGAGAAACACAACGTGTTTACATGGCGATGGATCAGATATTTTCCATAGCACCTCCTGGTAACTTAAGCTTTGATGAGCCAAGCTCATGGCCGCAATGGATAAGACGGTTCGAGAGATTCTAACTGGCATCAGGGCTAGCTGGAAAGGAAGAAGTTTACCAAGTCAACACTCTCCTCTATGTAATGGGCGACAAGAGCGATGATATTCTCGACACGCTGCAGTTGACTGACGCACAGAATAGAAGAAAAACTATGCACAGGTGACACAAGCCTTCAATGAACATTTTGTTGGTAAACACAATGTGATATATGAACGTGCTAAGTTTAATAGCAGACATCAGCAACCAGGAGAGTCGGCAGATAACTTTATCACAGAGGTCCATAAACTCGCAGAGCATTGCAAATTTGGAGCCTTAAAAGAAGAAATGATTAGATACCGCATAGTGGTTGGGATCAGAGACTCCAGGCTGATCTGACGCTGACAAAGACAATAACAGGTCAGACAGCAGGAAGAGATAAAGAAACAACAGCCACTGCTGCGAGGAGATAACTCAGAAATAAAAGGGGCTAATGTGGATGCTATAAGCGCACGAGGGAGAACGAAATTCAGGCAAAACACTGCATGCAGACCAGATCAGTCTACATTAAAAACAAATGTGTGTAAAGGTGTGGTAAAACTGCAACACCCATGGAAACATTGCCCAGCAAGGGAAGCGGAGTGCCGGGGGGGGGGGGGGGTTATGTACTGATATGTCAGTGTTATCAGATCCACCCCCTAGGATCCTATTATCCTAGGGGGTGCTGTGGGTTAGGCCATATAGTCTGTATTCTGAAGCCTGAAGTAAAGCTGCATGTTAGACACGTCAAGTCTCCCGTCTCTATTTTGGAGTTAACCTTCTCCACAGCTGGGTCTGGGTCCCCTGCTCACTTGTGAGGATCATTGCCTTTTCTTAATTAGCTAGAGACGCCTGATGGAAGGCTGTCACTCCTCCATCACACAGAAGGGGATCAGAGACGTGATGCAGAACATAAAGCTGGAAAAGATCAGATGTACCCTCAACGGCTCTGTTGAGAGATTCCACAAAACCTGGGATCCCCTAATAAACTAAATAGTTTACCTGGTCAGGAACTAGAACTATGAACTCCTACTCCTGCCCGTGGACTGTCCTATAATTAATGCTATGGTGCACCTTTTTTGTTTTTGCTTATACGTTTGTTTTTTTGTGATCTGTTTGTCTTGTTGATTTTGGTTTTGTTCTGTCTATGGTTATTTTTGGGATTATTTTTCTGTGGATATTTGTGACTCGAGATAGTTGTATACTGATGTCATATCTGATCAATGAAAAAGTTACAAATAAAGTGTTAAAAAATACATCTTCATCTTCTTCGTTGACATCTGACTGACAGGCTTTAACGTTATACAATGGAAGCTGTTTGGTTGGTTATATAAGCACTTTTTTGACATTCTGTTCTTCTGTGGTGTTGTGATGTAGGAGACGTGCAGCAGCCACAGACGAGTGACCCCACCTCTCCTTTCTCCTCCATCAAGACCTTTGAAGAGCTGGGGCTGTAAGTCTGCAGGGTTATTATATGACCAGGGTTGGATACATGTATTTAAAATACAGTATTTAAAATACAAAATATGAGTAACTGTATCTATCTATAAAATTGAGTATGTGGGTGATGTTTGTATGTTTCAATTCTGTGTCCGGCCACAGCTACGCCGTTTCAAGTGCGATCGGGCTGAAACTTTCAGGGGGTGTAAAGGGCACCAGTGCAGGTGACCTGACAGAGCTGGATTTTTTAATTAAGCTAATTAGCTAATGATGTGATGTCATCAGTGATGTCATCAGTGATGATGTCAAAAGTGATGTCATAAGGGGGCGCGCACGCACATAAGCACACACAAGGAGGCAGTGTGACAAGACCAGTCAGTGAGGTCACACACACACAAGGAGGCATTGTGACAAGACTGATCAGTGATGTCAGTGATGATGGAGCCGGATCTTCGATGTGATGTCATCAGTGATGAGTCAGCCAACTGTCTGTTTCAGCCTTTGTCCCACTGATGATGTCATAGACATTGTACAGTCTTATGACATAACTGATGACACAGCTTTCTCTTGTCCGTGGGCTCTTAGAGCTACCTGTAGAGATACACAGTGATATGGTTGGTTTATCTGAGTGACAGTAACTTATGTTTCAGCCTTTGTCCCACTGATGATGTCATAGACATTGTACAGTCTTATGACATAACTGATGACACAGCTTTCTCTTGTCCGTGGGCTCTTAGAGCTACCTGTAGAGATACACAGTGATATGGTTGGTTTATCTGAGTGACAGTAACTTATCTACTTTTTATAAATGGCACTCTTGTTTTGACTAACAGGAAACCTGAGTTGCTGCAGGGTGTGCACGCCATGGGCTACAACAGACCATCTAGGATCCAGGGGAACGCTCTGCCCATGATGCTAGCAGAGCCGTGAGTGCCCACTTTTCACTCTTCTCTCTCAATCATCTAGTTTGCCCCTCTCCTTTACATCACACCTGGTAGTGTCTGCAGTCAGGTAGCTGGAGATATCAGACCTCACTTTCCCACCTTCAGAAGAAGCCATTTGCTGCGAAAAACCACTTCTACACACTTGATAAAACATGAAGCGTTAATTTTGTTTTATTCATTCATTGTGCTTGAGTTGAGAGTTTTTCATATCGGGCGTCTGGGTAGTGTAGCGGTAGATTCCCTGCCTATTCCCTTCCCATTACGCATTACATTACAGGCAAACAAACAAGTGATTAGACTTACTGTACATGTTACTTAGTAACATGTACATGGAACATGCTAACAGTTAGCAAACAAGCGATTGTTAAAACTATACATGTAGTAGGCAAGCAGGCAGATATTAGAGCCTGTGAAACTATCTCAGAGCCTCCTGTCTGACCTCAAGGGGGAGCCCATTTATAAGTTTAACTGATAGAGGAACACATTAATTATTGTATCTATTGTGCTTACACAGAGGGACCCTGTATCTCCTACCAGAGTTCATCAGCACATACTCAGAGTTCAACACATGGGAGGAGTCAGACAACATCTTGTTGGCCTGCTGAATGGTGGACTGTTCAAAGATGTCTTGGCGGGGTGAGGGGGGAGAGCATTCCTATGATCCTCCCTGCCGTTTTGACCAGACTAAATATTGGAGATTTAGATTTGATCGTTAGGTTTCCAAACCAGCTGGTGATGCCATAACGTAAAATGGACTCTTATGGTCCATCTATAACAAGTCAACATAATGTTACTGCAGACACCAAAAACTCTGAGCCTACAAAGAAAATGCAGGTGCTGATGGATTCTTGCACAGACACTTGTCACCTGCGTGTGCCAGTTAAGTTCCCTATCAAAGTGGACCCCTAAGTATTTGTAGGAGGTGACCTGCTTGATGTCATGGCCATGTACTGTATGGCAAATGCGCTGTGATCCCCAATTGACCTGGGATCCACCACAATCTCCTGAGGTTTACGTACATTAGTCTGTAGGTGATGCTCATCATATCATACCCACAAACCTGTCCACTCCAGCTGTATGGCTACTGATGTTAGAGTTGCTTGTGAGTAGACTGAGGATAACTGTGTCATCAGAGAATTTTACTACAAATTGATTGGGTTGGCTGACACAATCATTTGTGTATAGAGAGTAAACAAAAAGGAAGTGACAGATCCCTGGGGGGCCTCGGTGCTTACTGTTGTATGAGAAAGCACTGAATTAAATTTCACCTGTTGTGGCCTGTTGGATAAAAAGGAAAAGTACCACTTGATTAAAAAAGGATTCACGATTCACTACCAGCATGAGGGTCGCAGGTTCGCGCCCCGTTTTCCCTCCGGCTTGGTCGGGCGTCCATACAGGCACGATTGGCTGTGTCTGCGGGTGGGAAGCCGGAATGAGGGTATGTGTCGTGGTCGCTGCACTAGCGCCTCCTCTGGTCGGTCGGGACGCCTGTTCGGGGCGGAAGGGAACTGGTGGGAATAGTGTGATCCTCCCACATCCTACGTCCTGCCGGTGAAGCTCCCCGGTGTCAGGTGCAAAGACGCGGCTGGCAACTGCACATGTATCAGAGGCAGCACGTGTGTATCTACAGCTCTCCCCAGATCAGCAGAGGGGGTGGAGCAGCGACCGGGACAGCAGGGAGAATTGGCAAAGTACAATTGGGGGAAATCATATCAATGCTGCTGAACACTCTGCTTACTGCCAACCTGACACTCACAGGATGACATTGAAGTCTCC
The DNA here is from genome assembly GCF_964638095.1 of Poromitra crassiceps. Lineage (NCBI taxonomy): Eukaryota > Metazoa > Chordata > Actinopteri > Beryciformes > Melamphaidae > Poromitra > Poromitra crassiceps. The sequence goes on from NC_139637.1 coordinate 23,201,668, forward strand.
AACAGGAAATAATCCCTCAAAACCCTTGCCTGACAGACTATTTTCACGTCCATGTCTTCTTATTTTGGGCAGTTAATTTCAAATTAAGTTTGACACTGTATTAACACGTTGACTGCCAGCGACGTGTTAACACGTCGTTGGCATCGATTTTTTTTTTTTGACGGTGGGTTGTGCATCTAACCCTTTTACATCTCTTATATAATTATTGGAGCCACCGAACGTTTACAACCCATTCCACCGACCCACTAAGTGGCAACAGTGCTCTCCTGACTAGAGGAAGGCAAGCATTTTTTTAACTTGTCACGCCATTCTCACCCCAGCCATTCTCATGAAAATGGATGGGGGAAAACGCTTTCGTTTTCGCGCTGATTGCTGGCGATGCGGGATTGCAAATTTACATAATAGATTACAGGTGTAACACACTTTGAAACACGCAGCATAAATATGACCAGAATCGCAAAAGCTTCTCTCAACCAAAACTCCAAGAAGCGAGCGAGTCCATCCCGACTTCCTCAAACAGCGGCCGTGCAGACAGGCACAGGACAGCAGCAAAGCACTGAGACTGGTGACAAGCTTGTGACGGCCGCTGCAGCCAAGAAGAACGCCCACGGAGGGAGGAGTTGAAGCAACTCTCGCTCTCTCCCTCTCTCTCTCTCTCTCTCTCTCGCTCTCTCTCTCTCCCTCCCTCCCTCTCTCTCTCTCTCTCTCTCTCTCCCTCTCCCCCTCTCACTAGGATTAAACCTAGTGCGTCTCCCTCCCGAGAGGGAGGGAGAGAGAGAGAGAGGGAGGGAGAGCGAGAGGGAGGGAGAGAGAGAGAGAGAGAGAGAGAGAGAGAGGGAGGGAGAGCGAGAGGGAGGGAGAGAGAGAGAGAGAGAGAGAGCGAGAGGGGGAGGGAGAGAGAGAGAGAGAGAGCCAAAAATGAATGGTTAAAGTGACTGTTCTATCGAATTTCACAAAAAGCCGTTTATCTCTGAATATTTTTTCTGACGCTAAAACCATGCTGTATTCAACTGCTAATGCTTACATAACTACTAACTCTACAAACTAACTCTTTTAGACAGAGAAAGCACACATTCTATTAGTTCTTTTGAGATATTGTGTGTTCACAAAATCTTAGCAGAAAAGAATCCTCGGGTCTTGAAAGATGAGCCAGAATCCTCAAAAAACCCCTCTGGCAGAAGCTAACTAAAGTAAAAAAAAAACGTCTGGCAGTGAATGTGTTAAAAAAAAAAAAAAAAAAGTAAAAAGTAAAAATAAATTATATGAGGATCATTGTTGGTAAAGAAAAAAGAAAAAAAGGCTTACTGGGGGCAACTGCCGTTGGTTTTAAACATCAGTTCAAAACCATGCCCAACCGTAACTACTCCTTCATACCTTAAGCTAGACCACTTTTAGGACTCTTATCACCTCAATTCAGCGTTAATTTATCTTTTGTAGTGTTTGAGAAATCGCAGTTTGTTTGTTTTTCAGCCTTTATAATGGGACCCTATGGAGCCAGCCTTGAGTGTCTCACTCTTGCAGGCTGTACTTTTGACTAAATTCACTTCATTTTAAAAACTGCAACAGTTCACACAACCTTAATACTACATACATATATTATACATCACCCTTGAGCTACTTCTGCTCTCACTCACAAAGTCAAAATATAAGGTATAGGAGTATAGGTGCCACTGCAGCAGGGTGCGATGTCACGCTGATTTGTCCTATATGGCAGGCATTGTAAAATGATTGGGAGAGATGTAAATTAGACATACTGTAGGCTATAAGTCTACTCATATTATCCTCTATTAGGGCCAGGGAACATAGCTGATGAAAACAGTAGTTTTAAACCACCAGCAGCCTGCACCAGCTGAATGTAAGTTCTCTCTTGAGTTAGGGTTTAAGGTCCACAATAACTGCTACATTGAAACTAGTTAGTTTGACACTAAAGTTGTGTCTTTGTTTAGTTGCACCACAGAGACATAAGGGGCCCTATCTTCCGACAGGCGCTATCCCCTAATAGCGCTTGCGCACCATACGCTCAAACTAGGTTACGTTTCAACTTACGCACAGCTGGTGCAACCCCCTGCTGTTTATTAATAAGGTATATTTTGTGATTAATCCTCTCAGAACTGTATATTTTCTCTGGTTCCAGACCTCAGAATCTGATCGCCCAGGTGCCGGCTGGCACAGGGAAAACGGTCGCTTATATACTGGCCATGCTCAGCCGTGTGAACCCAGCCAACAAGTGGACTCAGGTAAATGTGACTTGTAATCTGTGCAACCAGTCGGTGTCCACATTTTCACTTGTAGGCCTCGACATGGAGTCCCTAATGAACGTGTGTGTGTGTGTGTGTGTGTGTGTGTGTGTGTGTGTGTGTGTGTGTGTGTGTGTGTGTGTGTGTGTGTGTGTGTGTGTGTGTGTGTGTGTGTCTCTTTCAGTGCGTTTGCATTTGCCCCACGTTCGAGCTCGCTGTGCAGATCGGTCATGTTATTGAGCAAATGGGGAAATTCTATCCTGAAGTGAAATTGGCATATGCCGTGTGGGGCAACAGAAGTAAGAACATACTTACCTCTGATCCAATTTGACCATGAGGTTGGCTACATGTAGCCTTTGGTGTTGTAGACTTGAGGTAGCTGGTGTTGCTACATCATTTCATGCTATTGATTTTCTGCGTCCTGTTCAGTGAAGCGAGGCACCGTGCTGCAGGAGCAGATTGTCATTGGAACACCAGGCACCCTCCTGGACTGGTGCACCAAGTACAAGTTCATCGACCCCAAGAAGATCTCCGTCTTTGTGCTGGACGAGGCCGATGTCATGATTGCCACGCAGGGACATCAGGACCAGAGCATTCGTATCCACAGGTGATCTCCCCTCAGAGAAGAACATCTATTGTCACAATAACATTTGAGCTGCATTAAAGCTGCAACGATTAGTCGATCAACAGAAAATTATTCGCAGACTATTTTTATAATTGATTAATCGTTTAGACCAGGGGTTTTCAAAGTGTGGGAGAGTAGGCATCCCCTCAGAGAACATATAGACAGCTGCCCCATGCGTATGCCCCAATTATTATTGCCATTATTACTATAGTGTTGTGTGTTCCACTCGGGCATAAAAACGAGTTCCAAAAAAGGTTGTACACATCTTTCTTTATGCTATATTCTTTAAGATTTTAAAACATCTTTATCTTTCTTTTTTAAGATTTTAAAACATCTTTATCCTATATTCTTTAAGATTTTAAAACATCTTTATCTTTCTTTTTTAAGATTTTAAAACATCTTTATCCTATATTCTTTAAGATTTTAAAACATCTTTATCTTTCTTTTTTAAGATTTTAAAACATCTTTATCCTATATTCTTTAGCCTAAGATTTTAAAACATCTTTATCTTTCTTTTTCAAATATCTTCTTTTAACCATTTTAAACATCTTTATGCACTCTGAAGGACCCCCCCCCCCCCAATATTTTATGTTCAATTTTTATAAAACGATAACAATACACAAACAAGACAAACAGGCTCAGACACAGGAAAGAAAAGAAAAAGAAAAAAACATACAGTACATTATCGATGTTCCACATTACAACATGTTTCTACCAGCCGCATAAGGTGCTTGTGTTTGTAATAGATATTGTGCATGGGGTCCCACGCAAGGGGTCCACGAGAAACCAGACAGGAGAGCCTCAGACACTATTCATTCTTAACCTCCTCAAAGTAGGCCAAAAACGGGTCCGAAATAGTTGAGAACCTTTTAAGCGAGTTGGTTCTCAGGGACCTGAGTCTCTCCATCTGTATAACAGAGATCATGTCCATCAGCCAAACCTGAAAACAGGGTGAAGAGGAGGACTTCCATTCCTTCAGAATGAGTTTTTTGGCGACAGTTGTCCCCAGTGTCAGAGATTGTTGCACGGCTGTAGGGAAGTCCGAGCAGCCGAAGATGGTGAGTTCTGCCTCCGGTTGCAGGGCTAGTTTTGTAGGCCTTAGAGTACCAGTCAAATATTCTGGCCCAGAACCCCGTCAGTGAAGGGCAGAACCAGAAGGCATGAGATAGTGTGCCCTCTGACACCTGACACCTGTCGCACAGTCGTAAAACAGAAGGGTAGATCTTGTGCAACCTATGCTTGGAGTAGTGAAGACGATGAGCGACTTTAAAGTGGATCAGCTGGTGTCTGCTATTAACTGAGAAAGTTGTACCACAGACGGACTCCTTTCCCAAATAATGTCAGATAAATCAATACCAAGTACCCCCTGCCACGCTTCTCTAATCCTCTCAGTAGAGGCTGTATTGCAGTTGTCAAACAGACATGCAAATCTAGAGATAAGATGTTTGGAGTGAGGAGGGCTCAGCAATACATCGAAAAAAGCATGTTCATTTGGGAGCGCTTCAAACGTGTGAATCTTGCATCGAACATAATTTCTGATTTGCAGGAATCTGAGCCAGTTCGTGCCAGGCAACTCAAATTTCCTCTTCAGTAAATCAAAGGATGCAAAATGACCATCTATGTATAGGCCTTTTATTGAAACTAGGCCCTTCTCACTCCAGGCATGGTAGTTTCTGTCTAACCATGGAGCCAAAAAGAGTGCTTGAAAAAATTGGTGTCTGAACAGACACATCTGGTACTCTGAAGGACTTTTGATAAGTTCTCCCACATTCATCATGCTTATTGTGGGGAAAAAATGTAACCCTGCAGTCCACCCCTCAAGTGGGGCAGCTGTGGCTCAGGAGGTAGAGCGTATTGTCCACTAACCAGAAGGTCAGTGGTTCGATCCCCGGAGTGTCCGTGGGCAAGACGCTGAACCCCAAATTGCTCCCGATGGCTGTGCCAGCACCCTGAATGGCAGCTGGCCACCTTCAATGGGTAGGCACATTGTAAAGCGCTATATAAATGCAGTCCATTTACAAGTTCAATCAGGAGAGACTAGATACCAGAGAATGAATAAAATAATAATTATTACAATAGTGAATGAATGTTGAATTACAGAAAATATGATGAGAATGAGGTATTGTTAATAGTCTTTGGTGCTTAGACACCACAGGGAGATATTGAGATCAGTGGTGTTGTCTACGTGATACGCAGGTATACGCAGTATACACACTGTGAAATGACTCAGATTTGCGTATGCGCACTGGGAAATGCGCTATGATACGTATCGTTTTCAATTTCCATTCATAAAATTCACCCTGTGCGCTCTGTGTGTTACCCTACGTTCACACACAGCACAGCACCCAAGCCTGGCCTTTACCCACGCTTTTAAATAGGCGTCCTTTTTAGTCAATGAGAGAGAGAGAGAGATTGACGGGTGGCTATCACGTGGGGCTTTCTCCCCGTCTGCAAACAAATTTTCAGGAGACCGAAGAAGCAAGATGAAGCTGATAGCTGAAGCTATTCTGTAAATTTGGGGATGAACAACAACAAAAAATGGGTCGAATCTCCGCCCACTTCCGGCCGAAACCACCGACCAGGGGGGTTCAGAGTCACAGTATACCCTCTGAAAAAAGGTAGACTACACCACTGATTGAGATAGGGCTGCATCAGTCCGGAGCAGCAGCCAGATAGATCCCCCTGTAGAGTCTAGTACTGGTGGTGGTGATGGTGATGCCTCTCCTTCTGAAACTGATGAGACTCTTCAGACTGAAGAATCTGATGAGTCTGTGAAGACTGTGTGGAGAAGGAGAGGTGGAGGGTGCGAGTCTGTCAGCAGCAAGGTTGGGAGGCTGAATGGATAGAAACAAGCATATTTAATAGGACAACAGCCATGTGATTGGCTTACGATGAGGGGTGAAAAGCAATGTGATAGGCTTACAATGGAGGTGTGTGGGGTGAGAGGTGATGTGACGCTATGCTATTGGATAAAAGAGACCAGGCTGATTATTCAATTGAAGCCCAGAAGTTGACAGGCTATTTGGAGCGTGTGAGCAGATTTGAAGGGGTGGAGAAATAAGAAGTGAACTGAGGAAGTGTAAAGTGCAGATTATAGTCTTCCTGACTCAACTTACGTTAGAACTACATTTGTCTCGCAAAAATTCTCTGGTTCCAGCTTCTTAAATGTGAATATTTTCTGGTTTCTTTTGTGTTTTATGACAGTAAACTGAATATCTTTTGGTTGTGGACTGTTGGTCAGGACAAAAGAAGACATTTGAGGATGTCATCTTGGGCTTTGGGGAAAAAGTGATTGACATTTTTCATCATTTTAATTTTATAGACCAAATGACTAATCAATTAGTCAAGAAAATAATCAACAGATTAATCACCAATGAAAATGATGCGTAGTTGCAGGCCAAAACTGCACGATGGCCTTATTTTCTCTGTCAAGTCAGCCAACAAACTTTCCTTGTCACCTCTCTTAGTGTTTTCCTCCTCTTCTCTTCTTACTATAGACAGCTGCCAAAGGACTGCCAGATGCTTCTGTTCTCTGCTACCTTTGAGGAGTCCGTGTGGAGGTTTGCAAAGCGGGTGGTTCCTGACCCAAATATCATCAAGCTGCAGCGTGAAGAGGAGACTCTGGACACCATTTGACTTGTTGGCAGAGGTATACAACCTTGAAGCTGTTGTTTCTAGACTTCTAATGTGACATTGATAGGCTACTACAAGACAGTAACTATTTGGATGATGACTAACTTGTTAATTAATTTGTTTCTCTCTCACAGAGAGGAAGATCTTCAAACTTGATGCTGAGGACCCTGATGAGCTTGAGAAACTGGTCAGCTGAATGCATCCACACAGCAACCAAATATTTTTGTTTACTGTTGTAGCCAAGCAACTATCTCAGGGGTGGCCAAACTTTTTTGGTTGTTGGTTTTTGGACAAAAAAATAAATAGACCAGCTCAGGGTACCTACTCGTATAACCAATTTTCAATAGAATGACTTTTCTTTTCTTTTCTTTGAGTTCAAATACATGGGTATGCAGTGCACCTATTTGATAATGTATGCAAAGAAAATCACAGAAATCTAATTTCTTTCGTTTTTCACATCAAAAGTTCATTTTTCAAGATTTCATTCATAACCGTAATCTACAGTTTGCTCATGTCACCTAGTAATATCAAATTTCTACCCCATTTCAGCCAATCATATCACTGCATTGTGTCATGATTTATGAGGTGAATGCATCATCAATAGGCTAAATCTGATCTGAATTCATTCATGTACTGTAGCACCTTGTGCTACATAAAATAATTATGCAATCGTTTTTAATCATCACCATTATTGGTGTTACTGCATGTCCAAAAAATATTCACTGATCAGGTCTCTGATCAGTGTTTGCACCTGCGCCTAAACAAGAAATTAAATATGAACTGATATCTCCCATCAGTTGTTAATCACAAATTCACAATGATGCATTGGATGCCTCACTCATAAATAATCAGACATGGCCCAATGCGACTGTAATCTAAGTTTATTCTTATTCTTGAGAATCACGGTACAATATTAGATCATTTAAGCTCTTTCATTTCTACCACAGGCCACCAGTTTGACTGCAAGGTGAAGCACAGTATTGATTTATGCATCTATTTATGCATCTATGCCCTGAAAGAAGTTGTTGAAACGTATAGAAGGCAGAATTCCTCTGTTTTAATTGGTTTTATTGATAGCTACTGAATGTATGTTCTGTTTATGGTGTCAAATTTAATGTTAAATGCAATGCTAAAAAAGATATGTTTTGTAATGCAGGAGTCAACACTTTTCAGGTGCTTTTAAGAAATTTTAAAGTTTATTTGTCGATTAAATGTTTCTCAAAATGCCATAATAATGCTGCTGAACAACTACTGCACTGTACTGTGAGATACTGTACCAGCCAAATATGTTGAAATGTTTGTATAAGTGCCTTTTCTAAATAATTTTTTTACTGCGCTCTTGTGTGTTTTCTTTGAATTGTTATATGTGTTTGTCTGTTCTTTCTATGGACTGTCCGCTAATAAAAGTTGATTGATTGATTGAATGTCCGCACACTGGATGATGCTACCAGTCAGTTGATTATTAACGTTTCGATCAAAGGACCAGATGAGGAGAAACAGACAGTTTACCATGCAGCTATTTTCATGTGCTTAGCCTATAATATCGGCATGAGAATTGAATATTCGTTTAATATTTCTGGACTGAGAGTCTGTATTGATGCTCGAGAGAGAGCGTTTAGGAAGCATATTTTTCTCTCCTGTGGTTCCCTTATAATATGTCTATAATATTTTTGTAGGTACTTGTGCAACTGTCTGGTCTGCTACTCAATCATGAGTTTATTCCTCATGTACGCATGCAGGTTGTTTCAAGTGAAGCAAGTGTAAGCACACACATATCAGATATGGGTCACTTTTAAAAGTCGATATAAGCAGAAAGTAAAAAAAAAAAAAGAGTCTTATATAGGCAAAAAAAATCCACTGCCGAATATCGCACCCCGCTGTCCCTCATAGTCTGAATGAGTTGGCTGTAAGTGATACAAATAATTTTCATAACAATACAAAAAAAAGTAAAGAGACATAAAGGAGTGATCAATTAGACTTCAGAGGGTTACACACTCCAAAAACATGTAATTTCTCTGTACTTACAGGGTAAGTAGAGGGTATGATGTGAATTGACCCTGTAAGAAGCCTACTTACCAAATCTGTACTTAGGTTACAGGGCAAGTGTTGTGTTGTTGTTGTTTACTGTCTTTAAACTAATTCATTTAGGCCAAATCTGGTACCTATAGCCTATGTAAGATTAGATGACGTTGTCTTTAAACAGTAGCCTAATGTTGACCTACGTTGCGAGTTGTCTCTCACAACCTCAACCATGAACATCCAATCTAACAACACATGGGTAGCCTGGCCCTGGTTAAAACCATCCTGATAATGTGATCTCACATTCTGGTCTAGTTACCAGGCTAACACTTGCCCCTTTCCACCACCCTCACCAGTCTCCTGTACGTGGTACACATTGACTGTATAATAAATGGTGGTACAGGACGCCCTCTAGCAGCGGAAAAAAATAATGTTTTAGTCCTACAAGGGGGAACAAATCAAAATGGTCCAAGAGAGTGAGTGCAGGAAGCAGCCACTGGGTGGCGACAAATGTTGACCAATTTTATATTGAACCCAGGTCAGGAGGAGCTTGTGCATTCAGTGTGCACATTACATTACTGTCAGGTTCCAAAAGAAGCAGCAAATACCTTCATTTTAATTATTGCTTTGACAAATATTCAACCTGTGTCCAATCAGCTATTAAACCCTCATGAAATCAAGGGCTTGGATTGGAGCAGGGATGGAAACTTGATTTCAAAGGTGGCTGGGACACAATTAGTACAGACCCAAATCCTCAAAAGGGTTTTAGTTTTTCTAGCTACCCCTACCTACGCAAGGTAGAACTAAACAAACGTGTTTTCCCCCCATAATTTTGGCAGGCTGCTTTTGTATATAAGAAATTGTTCTTACTTGCTTGCCTGGGTAAATAAAGGTTAAATAAAATAAAAAATAAAAATTTTGATATGTCCCCATTCATTCTATAATTGATATAATAATATTAATTATTTAAAATATTTATAGGGAAGCCATACATCCCCTGAATGCCCTATAGGTCTCTAGTTTGTGGTGGTAAAGTTCCATCATGAGGCTGTGATTATCCTAGACGTCACAATAGGTCATTTTATACAGTGAGGTAGAGTAAAAATAGGTCTCACTACAAAGAAATGGATACTATGGGGACTAACGTCATCACACGTTAATATGAGCTCATTGAATCCACAAGAGGAGTCTCAGCTTTCTCGTCATACCCAATTTATGCAATTCCAAGACTGTTTAGGGACCCCAGGATTCATAAATATCCAAGTAGAATAGGGAGAGAGGAAGAAAAATATATACTGCATGCAAAAAACTGCAAGATTTTTGCCAAAAACTGCATGGAAGTAGCATAAAGTAAAGGGGAGACTTGTGGATACCCGTAGATTATATTCCCTTGCCAAAATTTAACCTAAATTTAGAGCGTTATTTATCTCCCTTCCCAACAATCTAGCATGACATAGTACCAATGGATGTCTTCTAGTTTCTGATATTAATATCTTCTTCACTCTGGCTTTAAAAAATGAGCCAGCTACAGCTTCTGAAAGACAGTCATGTTGGCCGAGGAGTTGAGAAAACTGCAGGGGTCCAATAGTACCTTGAAAAAGTGTGTGTGTGTGGGGGGGGGGGGGGGGGTATATCCCCTGTGACCCCCCCCTCATAAATGATGTCCTTGGCTTGGAGCCAAAGGGCGTTAGCAGATTTTACAGGAGAGGCAAAACAAATCAGCTGCCGTCACCATATACTAAGCACAATATTCTAACTTGTTGCGTTATCAGATTAAGCATGACTATAAAAAAACAATACAGTTTAAGTTGGCACATTGTTGTTGTCATCTGGGCTTTTGTTTTTGCACATTGTCAAGACACAGCTGTGTCTTGTTTACTTACATGGCTGTATCGGGACAATACGGACAGACAAAAATAAAATATGGACAGATCATGCCATGCCGTAAACAAGGCAATAGATTCAAAGCTACTGTGAAAAAAAGAGGCCCAATTCTATTCCCCTACAACATGTAACTGTGTTACCCCAATAGAGAGGCAAAGTGAACGTCACTTCCTGCTTCAGCACTGTACCAGAGATTTTCTCCCGCAATTTATTTTCCCATAGACATTTAGTGAAATGCTTATAAAAATAGTTTTACTTGGTCAAACCAAACGGTTCAGATATATTTAAAATCGGGAGAGAACATAGAACATGTCACCCGGACCAAAACTTAAAAAAACAACATCGAAAAAATATTTTCTTTGAACCCGCATTTTTTTAACGTTTTGGTCCCAGTTAAATGTTATGCGATCTCTCCTGTTTCTAAATATATCTGTACCGTTTGGTTTGAACAAATAAAACTATTTTTATAAGCATTTTAGGAAATGTCTATGGGAAAATAAATGGCGGACGAAAATCTCTGGTACAGTGCTGAAGCAGGAAGTGACGTTCCACTTTGGTTCTCTATACCCATCCGGCCGATGCATGCACTGTAGGCTGCAAGTGAGTTAAAGAAGAGACAGGGTTGAGACTGAATAGTAAGAGATCATTTGATCCCCGTTTTTAATCCAATAGTTTACTTGTTATCAAATCTGAATCAGCACACAGCAGCAACAATCTGTATTTGAGCTGAAATCGCTGTAACACACTGCCATTTGTCACGTCGACAAAACGTTGGTGCAATGAACTCAGACGCTTTAAAGTGTTTATTTTTCGCAAGCACCATTCGAAATAGAGCAAATTTGTCATGTGCTTTATGTCATGTGATGAATGATAAAATGAAATACCCATGCAAAATTCCCTGTGAAATGTACATACGTATCTTTATTGCAGAAAGATTTTAAGTGTCGCTGAAATCTCACCGATTTCTTCTTCTTAGATTTTCTAACTTGTCATGACTTATTGTTTTTGTCGTCTGTGTTTCGTGTTTGTATGTGGTGGTGTGTCGTTTTCAGTTTTTTCGGTCTGTCGATCAGCATCAGTTAGCTTGTAGAAATGTTTACGATCATTTGGAAATGCATGTATGGAGTTACATGACGTCCTCAAAAATCATACATCGGTACAAAATCAAAGTGAGTAAAAAAAACAAAAAAACGAAAGAATCGATACAAATCAAACCCGAGAGGATCAACTCAACCAAAAATGTCTCTGTGCATCCTGATATTGAACTGGAAAAAACTCGTCGTCACCTTGGATTAGGTTATAAAGCCTTTTTACACAAACACATTTCATATTTGATGTCTTCCAATACTTCATCATTATCATCAGCAGTTCACTCCATTTTCGAAAAGGAGCGTCTGGCTTCCTTTGTGATACGAAACAAGAGGAGAAATCCTCGTGCGTGTGTTGTCCGTCCGTCGATGCTCCGCGGGCGGCGCCTCTCCGCTCACACTCTTTGTGGCCTTACGTCGAGTCTTTAGTACTTAATCGTTAGGTCCCGAAAGTCCCTCCGCTCATTTTACATTTGGACACACGGCGGACGAGGCGTATATCCCTCCTTCGTTGCGCGCCGGGCGCCGCTTAGCTCCGCCTCTCATACGGTGGTCACCCTCATCACCACCTCCCGGTTGGCGGCGGCGCCGATCCGCGCGTCGTGGGGCCGCAGCTGGCTCAGGATGTGCAAGATGGTGTATCCACAGTGGTGGTTCAGAATAGTTCTTAGCCGCCTGCTCTGTCGCCCTCCGCCGCCGCTGCTGCCGCCCCCCAGGCCGTGGGGGTTACTGCGGGAGCCGCGGCCCCCCGTCTTGCTGCTGGAGCTCAGGGGGTCGCCCAGGTCCTTTGATTTCTCGTAGTTCAGTACTTTCCACTGCTGGTTGACGGCTTGCCAGCGTTTGAAGATGCGATACACCGACGAGCCCTCGTGGATGATCAGGCCTGGGCGGAGAGGAAGGGTGGAGGGAGAGGAGGATGGGTGCAGGGTGGAGGGAGAGGAGGAAGGGTGGAGGGAGAGGAGGATGATGGGTGCAGGGGGTGAAGGACAGTGTCACAGGAAAAGGTAATGAATTCAAACTGCTCCACATCAAATATTATGCTAAGCGGGACTCACGAGCAATGCAAGCAAGCGTCGTATATCACAACCCGGTATCACACACGGGAACTTTCCGGGGCCCGTGTAGATTAGAATAGACAGTTGGCAATAATCACAGTGCAGATATCTGATGCCATCTGTTCTCAGTGTTGTCTTACAGGCGGTTCAGCGTTCCACGAGAACACTCCACCAGGTTTCACTGTGTACGCTCTCTTCAGCGTTCCGATCAGATCTTTTTACGTCAAATTAATTTGACAAATACACCAATTCCCACAGTCTATGCCTGTGCTTTCTATAATGTCTCTGTGTGATTTTGTGCATCACTTACTGATGTACAGTACATACAGCAGGCGTGTCCAAAGTCCGGCCCGGGGGCCAATTGCGGCCCGCGGACCGATTTTAAGCGGCCATCGGCTTGTCTCTCGAAATACACTATATGTGGCCCTCCTCCACACAGTTTTGGTTAATCAAGCAAGTTCACTTTGCGTTTTTTCCATTCACCTAACGATGACAGCACTATCAATATCACTATCATGCAGTTTGTAGACAAGCACCCAGTAGGAACTACGCAGATGGAACTAATGTTTTCAGATGGTAAACCAAATCCTTAGAGTACAATTGTATTGTATGTAAAAAATAAAAAATAAAATATTATCCATATGATGCGAGAAGCAGCTGGCCCCCAGTTATTTTCACATTATCTAATTTGGCCCCCATTCAAAAAGCTTTGGACACCCCCGACATACAGTATGTTCACGCAGTGTTTCTGCGTGTCTTCCTCTTTGTGCCTCACCTATGCAGACGATATCCATGAAGCCGTACATGCCGTAGCAGATCTGGAAGAGCAGGTCCTGGCGCTGCCACTTGGCAGATGGGCTGAGGGAGGACCAGATGAGCCAGGAGATGCTGGCGATGAGGAACAGGGAACCCAGGATGATGGCGGCGATCTGCACCTTCTCTATCACCGTCAGAGAGATGGCCTGCCACTGGAAGGGAGAGAAAGACTTCTCTATCACATATGACTGGAGAGACAGCTCGACATACTATATGGCCATAATGTATATACACATACACATACACACACACACACACACACACACACACACACACACACACACACACACACACACACAAACAGCATCTTCTCAAAAGCGTTTAGAGTTTATTATGATGCACGATGTATCGGCAATCATTTCGGTATCGGCCAATGTTAGCAATTTTTTTGATATTGGTATCGGCCCGATGAACAAAATAACAGCAATGTTAATATCGGTTATCGTATCGGCCAACAGTTTTCATATTGAGAGGAAACAATACGGTAAATCTGTGGTTTAATGGGCTTCTCAAAATGTTTCCGATATTATAATAATAAAGAAAGACATTACTTTTTCAAATTCACAGTGTTTCAGTATGTTTTTATACAGAGCATAATCAACATCGGTAAACATCGGTTATCGGCCATAACTTCAACGTTCCTATGGGTTATCCCTATCGGTCAGAATTTTCATATCGGTGCGTCCCTAGTTTTGATCAGAGGTTCTCAAATGTTTTTTCAGCCAAGGAGCCCTTACAAGATAGAAATTATACGGTGGACCCCCTCATTCTGAATTGTGATTTTGGGCTAAGCTTAATTGTTTCCACGGTAACGTGCTTTACTTTTAAATTGATAGGTTTGTTAGATTAGAACGTAATCCATGAACCATTTTAGATTGAAAGCATACAATATTTTCGTTGTTACTACGAAGCTTTTGTTAAAAAAAAAAGTTTTTTATTTTTATTTTCCTGAAAACCTTTCGCAGGCCCCCTGGCAAAGTGCCACGGACCCCTAAGGGGTCCCCGGACCCTCATTTGAGAACCACTGGTTTAGAGCCATTGGCTTCCTCTGAACAGGAGGGGCAGAAGGGCAGTAACGCAAAGGGGGGAAGTGTGTCAGCACAATATGGCAACAGCATCCTCACACCACAGAGACTGCCCAAGATTTGTTCTAGCAAAGACTGTTGAGTGTAATAATGCGCGGGTGCAGCAGAGTGCTGCAGAGCGCTCAGCCTGCCTGTTGGACTGTATATATACGTCGTGTAGGTTCTAAACTGTCTGTGTCAGCAGAACATCTTTTCCACGAGACGAGATCTCCCCCTGCCTCTGATTCATTCGCGAATCAAAACAAAATAACGGCCAACGTTGCGTAGCGGCGTAAATCTTTACACGCGTGTCGGGTTTACAAACCCACACGCTGCCATTGTGTTGTTTATCTGTTTGTTTTATCCAATTTCCCCTCTCGTCACAAAGCCAGTGGAGACTTCTCTCGTCAGGAGATTGATGAGGAGCCTGAACCAAATCAAACTGAACTGAACCGTGCCGTGCCGCCCGTTTGTTAATTTACTCTATTTTTCCCATGTGCAAGATTCATCTGGACCGGCACCGCATCAGTGCTGCAGTGGCTCAATAGTTCCAATTCCACAGGGGGTAATGGCAGGATAAACACAGGTGCAAGCAAAACACTCATTAGTGTTTTGCTTGCACCTGTGTTTACCCTGCCTTTTAGACACAAAATGGCCCCAGTCAAAAGGGTCTATTGTTGTTAGGGCAATGGGAAGTAGTGTTTTTCCTTTAATTTATCTTCAAATCTGTGTGGTGGATGCATTCTACAGTTGGTGTGGGTGCACCATGTGTGGTGTCACCTGCAGTGGGTTCTTGGTGCTGATGGCCAGGGACCTGGTACTTACCTGCAGTGGGTTCTTGGCGCTGATATCCAGGACCTGGTACTTACCTGCAGTGGGTTCTTGGTGCTGATGGCCACGGACCTGGTACTTACTGTACCTGCAGTGGGTTCTTGGCGCTGATGTCCAGGACCTGGTACTTACCTGCAGTGGGTTCTTGGCGCTGATGGCCAGGACCTGGTACCTACCTGCAGTGGGTTCTTGGCGCTGATGGCCAGGACCTGGTACTTACCTGCAGTGGGTTCTTGGTGCTGATGGCCAGGACCTGGTACCTACCTGCAGTGGGTTCTTGGTGCTGATGGCCAGGACCTGGTACTTGAAGTAGCAGAGCTCGCAGCTCCAGGAGCCTCTCTCGCTGATCCAGCGGATGAGGCAGGGCTGGTGGGTGCAGCGCACCGAGCCGTCACAGCGACAGGGGCTCAACAGCTCACCCTGTAGGACACACAGGGAACACACAATATACATTTTTTACCACGTTATTTTAGCGCTCTTTATTCTGATTTGTTATTCTGATGGAGATGTTCTGATAAATTTGGTACCCGGGTACCCAGGGCAATTTGTGTCCCTGACTGATTTAAATGCATGGTCAAAGAGGCTGTGTTTGTCCTAAGAGGCAGGCTAGCGTGACTTTTTGGACCTCATCCAGTGTCTGTCTCCAGTGCCACACCAGGGACCTCAAGCCTGCTGGCACATTCAGCAGAGCGAGGGAGACCACGTTCAGGTTGTCACCTCCGTTCAGCAGCGTCACACGTCTACTTTGTTGAGGAGCTAAAACTCTGCTGGTACTTTTGCAGCTAACTTCGGCATCTATCCTTTAGGCAGGGCTGCAGTCCAGACCGCCTTAAAAGAAAGTTACCTTATACATCACACACACGTCACAACGGAATTAAAAGCTTTTGAAACAAGCGTTGGAAAAAATCTGTGTGAATCACCGGTAGATCAATGAATGGGCTGATGGGCTCAGCTTGGTGCTGCCGGGCCTGTTGGCTCAGAAGCCTGTTTCGCAGCGGGGAGCGGGCAGGATTCAAGGGCAGACAGGTGTAGGAGAGGTGAGCTGTCCAAGCCCAACTGTTCACACAAATTCTGTCTGTGTGAAGAACGCATTCCATACCAACCTACCTCATCACAAATTACACCTCTCTGCTCAAAACATTATATAGGGTGATGATGAGTCGACATTTTAAGACATCTTATGAAGAAGGCAAGGTAGGTATAAATAATATACATATATATATATATATATATATATATATATATATATATATATATATATATATATAGTTACTGATGACAATAGCCCCTTTTCTTTGTAATGACTGAAAAAATATATTAAGATCAAGATTTAAAAAAAAATCTAAATCATTTATCTGCTCGGCTGTAGGCGATAAATAATTTTTGCATTCAAGTTTATGTATAGCGCTTGATTTCTGATTTTGTTTTTGCTATGATTTATGATGTTTGAATAAACAAGCGTGATTGTCAGGCAGCCTCCTTCCTTCAGCCATATCCAGATGTAGGCCAGAAGCAAGCTGGCAGAATGTGGTCGGGAAAAACGCCCCCATTCATTTACGAATGGTGACTTCGAAATAGGCTTTGCTATCTGTTGGGATTGCCAGAGAATGGTTTAGCCCGTACAGTGTATACTACTATGTTGACACAATGTATTTTCCCCCCTGTCCTGAATCTGCACCCATCTGGCTCGTTTAACCTTACCACTTATAATAAAAGACTTTGAGTGTCCGACCACATGGAGATTTGGTTGGGCAGATGAACCCACACGCCTCTCATAAACTCTCAAAGAACTCGCCTGCTGACATTATAAAGATGACACAGAGAAGGTCAGAAATATATGAGGGAGGACTAAATAAAAACAAAATGAAAGCAAACGTTTTGAAAATGTCAAGCTGTGGTTGAGCAGTGTGTGTGTGTGTGTGTGTGTGTGTGTGTGTGTGTGTGTGTGTGTGTATATGGCTGCATTGTCAGGCTGGGATGAAAATGTTAGTGTCGTGATCAACTAGGATGGTGGGGGGGGGAAACGGCGTCACTAGGTGGCGATGATCATCACCGATGACATCACAATTGCTCGAGTGAGATCACTGATGACATCACTGATGACATCATCATCAGTGATGACATCACTGATGATGTCACTGATGACATCATCATCATCAGTGATGTCATCAGTGAGTAATGTCATCAGCGATGATATAAGATGAAGAAAGAAGAGGAGGAGGAGAATGCCTTTGACATGGAGTACAAGGCTGACTTCGCAGCCTTGGAAACGGTCTGTGAGGAGAATATATCCGCTCTGTGTGCGCCTCGCAACTTGCCGTACGGCGATGTCGCCAAGCGCCTGGTCACATCCATGAGACAGATTCAGGAGCACGGCCGCGCTCTGGAGCCGATGATCGGCAGTCTCGCTGCGGTCTACCACCATTACGACTTCGACGCACAGACGCCTGGGAACGGCTACCGCACGCTGGTCAAGGTCCTGCAGTCCTGCCTTGTGCACATCATTCACAAGGCGCGTTACATCGCCGCCAACTGTCACGGCGCCTTATTCCGCGCCGACCACCACGCCTCGGAGATGGAGGCCTACTGCGGCGCCCTGTGCCAGCTGCGGGCGCTGCTGCACCTCGCCCAGTGGCTGATGAAGGTCAACGGCTTCGGGCAGCTGTACTCGCTGCACGACGAGGACCTGACCCGCAGGTTCATGCAGGAGTACAGCTCCTTGCACAAGGCCTGCTTCTACGGACGCTGCCTGGGCTTCCAGTTCTCGCCCGCTCTTCGCACGTTCTTCCAGACGGTCGTCATCAGCATGGTCTCGTATGGTGAGACCTACAGGAAGCCGCAGTCTGTGGTCGCCGTGGCGGCCCTGTCCCTCCTCACATCGGGGAAGTACGTCATCGACCCGGAGTTGAGGGGCGCCGAGTTTGAGCGCATCACCCAGAACCTGGACCTGCAGTTCTGGAAAGCCTTCTGGAACCTCAAAGAGTCGGGGCTTTTAACCGGTTTCAGCAGCATAGCGTCTCCGCGGGTGCACGTGAACCTCACCCTGTCCGCGCCGCCCGTCCCTCTGCGCCTCCCGCTGGCCTCCGACCCCGGTCTCTCTGTCACCGTGTCCCCTCCGACCGCCCACTGCGGCCCGGGGCCGGTCCACCTGCGGCTGATCTCCTACGAGCTCCGAGAAGGACAGGACAGCGCGGAGTTGCTGGCCTTCTCGCGGACACATCCTCCCCGGATCTCCCTCCACCACCACGCCCCCTGGTCGAAGAGGAGACCTCTCTCGCCCTGTCTGCTTGTCCACTTCCATGGAGGAGCCTTTGTGTCCCAGACCTCCAAATCCCACGAGAATTACCTGAAAGACTGGTCGAAGGATCTGAGCGTGCCCATCCTGTCTGTGGACTACTCCCTGTCACCCGAGGCGCCGTTTCCCCGCGCGCTGGAGGAGTGTTTCTACGCCTACTGCTGGGCACTGAACAACTGTCGTCTGCTGGGCTCCACAGCGGAGCGGGTTTGTCTGGCGGGGGACAGCGCCGGGGCGAACCTCTGCATCACGGTGTCCATGAAGGCCATCGCCTGCGGGGTACGAGTCCCCGACGGCATCATGGCCGCCTACCCCGCTACCTTGCTCACCACGGACGTGTCGCCCTCGCGCCTGCTCACGCTCATCGACCCCCTGCTGCCTCTGGGTGTTCTCGCCAAGTGCCTGAACGCGTATGCGGGTGCAGACTCTCAGGTGGTGGTGCAGCCGACTACGGCGGACAGCGCCGGCGGCGGCGGCCTCAGCGCTCTGGGCCGGGACGCGTTCCTGCTGCTCAGTGACCTCACCCATGGAGCCGCCAAATGGATTCACTCCTTTACCCCGGGTCATCGGCCGAAACGACCGCCGCCAAACAGTGACACCCAGAGGACGTCCTCCCACACCGCCCCGCCGAGTTCCGAGGGGCCCGGGCACTACCCGGAGGGCTTTGAGCCACTGCGCACCGACTGCCTGTCTTGTGTTTCGCCGACTACCAGCCCCGTTATCAAGGAACCATTTGCGTCGCCCATGCTGGCGCCGAACAACCTGCTGAGAGGCCTGCCGCCCGTACACATAGTGTCCTCGGCTCTGGATAGCTTGCTGGACGACTCTGTGATGTTTGCCAAGAAGCTGCGAGGCATGGGCCAGCCCGTGAGTCTGACAGTGGTGGAGGGCCTCCCGCACGGCTTCCTCAGCATATCGCTGCTCTCCAAAGACCTAGATGTCGCTACGGAAATCTGTCTACAGCGAATGAGAGAGGTCTTCCAGCTGCAGGACCCGCCCCCCGCTCTCCGCAAGCGACCAAAGCCGGAGAGGGCAAATCACAAGACCGGTCCATCAGGTTGATTTAGCATTTATCGGTTTCTGCCTTCCGCCCCTTCAACGAGATCGTGACTGACAGACAGACATACGGACAGACACCGCCCACCCATACATCATAGATGCTCGTGACATCACTGATGACATCACAACAATTGCTCGAGTGACATCACTGATGACATCATCACTGATGACATCACAATCGTGACACACAGCACCAAAGACACCACTTAGCAATTGTGATGTCATCGGTGATGATTTTATCAGTGATGTCACTCGAGCAATTGTGATGTCATCGGTGATGATGTCATCAGTGATGTCACTCCAGCAATTGTGATGTCATCGGTGATGATGTCATCGGACCCTAGTGGCCATGCCGTTTTTTCTGCATATTATGGGTCAATTTTCATAGTTCATAAATTTTGGCAAAACTCAGAAATGTATTTGTGTATAAAAGTTCAAAGAAACTATATGTGTCCACAAATTCATCCTCCCATTCACTGACATGGAGCGGTTCTTGAAAGTGTCTCATGGTTCTTGGTCGTCTGAATTCAAACTCTCAAGGAGAGTCGCTCGTGTTCACAAATATTGATCACACTGTTCAAGATCACAGGACTCATGAATTTTGTTTTGGGAAACCACATCAAGGGATTGAGATGTTTTTGATGATGTCAGTTCTAATATCGATTGTACAGAGCTTTTGATACCAAGTACTTAAAATATTGTCACTATCGGATGGAAAACTCAAAAATGTCAGCTTTTCAGTAACTAAGGAAAGCAGGAAATAAGGAAATAAATACGATAGATATTTGGGACAACTAACCTCATTTGTGCTCAAAGTTCAAATAAGATGTTGCTAAAACAGGTGGTGACGTCACGTCAGACATAATAATGGTCTGACATCTGACGTATGATAGACATACTAGTGTTAGCCTCTGGCGTTAGCTAGCTGTTAGCTGTTATCTACGTTAGTTACCTGGGCGTAAAATGCCACTGAATGACCAATTTGATATAACGGTTAACCAGTTTGAGTTATGCTCTTTCCATAAAGCCCATCAGCTTTGATATGTTGGTCGGTTTGGTGATAATTAGCAATATTGTGGCTTATCCACCTTATTTTTGGCGGCCATTTTGCCTTACGTTAAGTATGGGTTCTATTTCCGGTGTAACCAATTTAGATAACCCCCCAGCCCCGACAAAAAAAACGTCTATGAGGATTTTACCCTTTTACAGCAGAGCCATTCTGCTCTACAGCCGTGTCGTTCGGGTGCTGGGATAACGTAATGCATTGTGGGTAGTCGGCTACTAACTGTGGCTAATGTTAGCGGCTAGCTAGCTATGTTACATGGCAGTAAAACCCCACCAAATTGATTTAACTTTTAACCATTTCTAGTAACACACATTTCGAGTTTCCATACGGACCTCCAGCGTTGGTTAGTTGTTTATAACGTGACTATATTTATAACTTTTATAACGGACTCCAGCTTCCGGTTTATAATTCGGGTCTGCAGCCAGAGTATAACAAAGGAAATGGCAAGCGGCAAGTGGCAACAATGAGTCACGTTAAACCGGACCTTGTACCCACGATTCTTTTTTACAGTGGGGCATTCAAAAATAAGGTGGATAGACGTTCTTTTACAGAAATGCGGGGAACAAGTATGGCCGCATCCTGCTTCCTGTATTTCCGGTGTGGGCACAGACAAAGAGTATAATCAAGGCGAGAGGCGAAGCTGTTTTGTGTGTGTGTGTGTGTGTGTTTTTTTACAACACTGCAGTCATTATGCTATTAGTATTAGCCTTTGAACCTTTTATTTTTTGGAGGTGTTTTTTGTTTGTTTGTGAGATCTGTATACCCAAAAGCGACACACAGAGAGGTAAACAGAGGTCGAGACGCACGGTAAGAGGTCACATTTGGACTATTAGGATGCACTCCTGCGGAAAGAGATCTGAGCGAACAGTGAAGTCCACTGTAAAGCAACAGTCTTCCTAAAGGCCACCCTAACCCAAATACTGAATGCGCCCCTCCATCTCCAACCCACCCACCCCCTCCTTACAAGTGAGTGGTCTGGCCCGGGTTGGTCCCTCCTGGTCGCTTCACAGAGCATGAAGGCGTTAATTTAGTGTGTCACTTCTACGAGGTGCTTGTAGTCCTCCTCAGCTGTAACCTTTAGACGAAGATTACAGCAAAACAGGCACCTCAGCTCCAGATCGTGTCCCTATACAGAAACGGGCACTTGGGCACTATAGTGAAAAGGGCAGGGGTGACCGCCCCCCCTGCACCCCCGCATCCTCACTCAGCAATGGTATTCACCTTATGTAGGAGAGACCGTCTGGCTCGAGAGACTAACAGGAAGTGGAAACACAATCGGAGGTTCCGATTGTGTTTACACTTCCTGTGACTCATAAACCTAGTCTGACTCGTAAACGTGAATCAAACTAGGTTTGACCAGGTGAGTCAGACTAGTTTGAGCAGGTAAAACAGCTGGCGTTTTGAACAGGAAGACACAATGGGTCAAGTGGGCGGGGCTACATAAGGTATCCACAGTATCCACTGTGTTTGTGCATGTGGGTGTGTCCGTCTTAGAACTGTGATTCTCAACCTTTTTCATATCAAGGACGCCAAAATTTAGCTCATATTACTCTAATGTGAACTCAATTTGATTGAAATTGATGAAATAATGATTAGAGCCACAGACCCCCATTTGATGAAATGTTGTCTCTGTAACCCAAATCTCAGAATACCCCCCCCCCCCCCATTGTAAAAATGATTTTGTCCAGAATTCCATGCCTATCTAGATAGAGAAACAACAGTGAAACTGTGATCTGTATGTCATTCTCTAATTGGGTTCACTTCCTGTCAATGAAAATGTGAAGTTTCATCACTTTGCTGAGTCAGGACCCCCTGGAACGTCCTCGAGGACCCTCACCGCCTTATAGACACCCTCCTCCTCCTCCTTTCCAGCAGGCTCCGGCGCTGCCTGCCTTTATGGAGCGCAGACTAGTGTTAAGTGGAATCAATGGCACAGCTACTGTACCATGGCACACACTCTGACAGCTTTGACAGGCAGCTTTAAGGACTCATATTCAATTCAGCCCCACAGCAAGGTGATTATATCTGTGGGTAATTGGCGCGCTGACAGCGACATGATCCCGTCCCCTGTTGTGACCTGCCTGAATAATGAAATAACAATAAAATGTCAAACGTGTGCTACCCCCCCCACCACCACCACCACCAGCACCACCACCCTCCACCCACCCCCCTCCACACCACCCAAGGTGATATGGCAGCTTCCTCCCTTTTTGCACGAGGCTGCAAATTGGAAAAACGAGCCAATATCAATGTCAACCTGAGACGGTGATGATGTGCGGTGGTGGTGGTAGCGTGAGAACTCTTTAGTAGGGCTTCCCCCCCTCGGATGCTGCTGCTTTGTTTGCATCGCTCTCTTTGTCTGGAGCTCCAGGAGGCAGCTAGGAGCCACGTTGTTGCACGATGAGTCACCTTGCCGGAGGAACATCAACCTTCTTCTTGAAGATGTGAAGAAGTGCGGGCAAGACAAGATGACAGCCGAGGGGGGTTCAACCCCCCACACATCAAAATAAAAAAATAAAAACAAAGCAGATTTATACTCTGAGTCCATGTGTGCTTGTCCAGTTTACTATGCCTGGCAATATAATCTCCGAGGCAGATGTCAGAAATTAGCACTTGGGCCGTAATAACACTATAAGCCGATCTTGGGCAAGTGACTAAGTGGTAATATCCATCTGTGCTCCTACAGGGTTTACAGGGTTTCTAATGATCCCGGGCTTCAGGACTACCTGCTGAGCCAGGCGGCGCAGCTTTTCAGCACATCTGGTGAGACTCGCATTTTGGCCACGGACCAAAAGAGCTGCACACTGCTTATTATTGTTTTTGTTTTGGCTCCGCTGTAAAAAAAAATCGCCCGAGTTTCATCACTGTTGACGGGAAAATGAGCCGAAAAACCCAGCTGATGACAGCTTCATTTATCATTTATCATCGCAGTCAAAACCGTTGTCTCGCCAACAGCACACGGCTCATCCAATGATCAATAATTGATCATCCGGGAAGAACAGTTGGATCGAGGACAGATGATTTACATTTACAAAATAATTTGTGACTCATATTCACTCACTCTATTTGTCATCCTGCAGAGCTAATTGGCTAACTTTCTTTGTTGCTATGCTGGTCAGATTTCAGATGTGTGTGGTGGAAGTGCTGCTGCCTCAGTCTCAGCCACTGATTGTCTTAGTTGTGCCAACAGTGATATTCAGATAACTTATCAGTAAGCAGTGATCTTCTCGGAGAATGAGAATATTTTATACGCGATTGTCAGAATCGTACATTATATAGGCCTCAAATCCTAGATCCTGTTTTTCCTGGGGCACTTTAAAATGAGGCGATGGTGGGGAAGGTGGGTGGGAGAGAGAGAGAGAGAGAGAGAGAGAGAGAGAGAGAGAGGGGGGGGGGGGGGGTGGTTGTAGTAGCCCATATCTCACACAGAAAATAGGGGGGGCGGGGGGTCCTCAAGGGGCCTTTTGGTCAGGACACTGTTTCTACACAGGACCATTACGCCTCATGTGTTAAATGACAGCTCAGAATAAGGTAACACTTTACAATGAGGGTCACTAAGGGTTAGTTCATGCTTAACCCTTAATTAACAGTTAACTAATGTGTCTAGAAATAATAGACTAATTGTGCTCATTATGCATTAATTTATGCATATTTGATAGCTTATAGGGCTAGTTCATGGTTAGGGTGAGGGTTAACCAACATTGAGGGTTAGTTAGCCTAATGCTTATTAAAGCAGCATTATTAATGTTTATTATTGCTTATTAAGCATTAACCATTAACTTAGTAACCCTTATTAGAAAGTGTTACCCAGAATGACCCAGTAGGCTACAAGTTCTTTAAATTGTGCTGATCTGGAGCATTTCATGGATGGTTATTAGACACGGGTCTTTTACAGCACCACAAAGCCTCTGTTTTTCCACCACGGTGCTGTAGAACCTCCCCAAAAAAGGTTCGGTGCGGGCGGGCTGGCTGCCCAACAGGATAGGAAGGAACCCCTACCTGCTCGAGGCCTTGGAAACAGATCCGGCACTGGGGGCTGAGCAGACTGCTGGCGGTGCTGGCCAGAGACACGGCGTCCAGCTTGGGCTCCTTGTCCTCGAACGCCAGGCTCCTGGGCCGCGGGTCGCTGCCGTAGTACTCCTCCTCGTCGTCCCGGGCACGGCAGTCGACGAAGGGCGGCCAGCCGCAGCCGCCCATCCCCAGACCTCGCATGGTGCTGCCGGACCGTCGTCGTCTATCTACGTCTGAGCCAGAGGACGGTCTCGAAGAATCGGATCGCATAAAAACCAGCACTTTCAGTTCGTTGAAAAACATGCGTATCCGATACTTGAACATGTTTGGCTTACATGAATAATCCGTCAAAATGAAATAAAGGCTGTATAGAAATGGAAGTTTGTTTTTGTCTTTTGTCTCTCCAATTAGCCTATTATTATTATTATTATTATTATTAATAATATTGTTCTTATACGTCAGTTGATTTCATTTTTATTGTAGCAATTTTTCAAATAGGCATACTGTTAATTGGAAAGCCAAAGCTAACAAATAAAGGATCTGTCTTGGTTGTTGCCCCACTGATGGCATGTGTGTCTAAGCCAATGCGGATGAGAGATTTTCCCTTTCGGCTGGCCGACACACTCTTTCAATATCCATTACTCAAACAACTCAGCAAATTACATGTATCTTTCCACCACCACTGCGCCCCAGAAAAACCCTCCAAACTTATCGATCGCAGTCCATGTTCTTCACTGTTGATCTGAAAGACACGTCATCAGATAGATGCACACTGGGCTTTGCTTGCAGCAAAAAAAATAATAATACCCTACATGTTTTGCTACCCAAAGCAGAAGACTGCGAGAGAGTGGACGAGCGGAGGAGAGCGCAACACAGAGCCAGGCAGGGATAGAAGACGGTATCTAAAAGCCAACGACATGCCATCCATACAGTCACATCTGGCACTCTTGTCAAGAATCATAATCCAAAAATAACAGAAAGGGGGGCGCGGAAGGTGAAAGTTTGATACAGACGTGATTAGCCTATATTATTACGTTTTATTGTCCCACACTGACTGTAGCATCCCGACCCGAGCGTCAGATCATGGTCCCGTTTTTTTCTTCCTATTGCATCTCCTCCTCTTCTGCTTGATGCATTAAGAGCCCGTCCCAATCCACGTCGAGATCAAAAGCACAATCCGTTTCATTTGCATCTTCAGGAGCCGAGGAGGAGCGACAAAAAGAAAAACCCAGAGAGCCTCGATATGTTCCCCTCTCTTTCACTCGATGTCCATCAGCGTTTCACTGCAAGCCACAAAGAGGCGGAATAACACAACGGACTCCCTGCCGATGCTTCTCATTAGGGAGAGATGGGGGGGGGGAGACGCATGAAGATGTCTTCGCATCTGAGGGCAATTATACAGCAGTAATGGCATTGATTATTGGATAGATGGTGCTGGTGGTGGTGGTGGTGGTGATGATGCTGCTCGTGCTGGTTTTCCTCCTCGAAATGGTCGGCTATGAGACTGGCTGACTGAGTGAGCGAGCGAGCGACTTCCGGAATGGGCGAAAAAACCCGAGTGCTGTCATCCTGTAAACAACTCGTTGTGTCTTCTCCAATCATCCCTCCGACTGATGTAGTGGACGCTCCTGCCTCTCCCTCTGGGTTCCCATTCAGGGCAGGCAGCAGCTGGGCCGGGCAGGGAGGAAAGGCGCTCTCCGGCTCTCTGGCTGCCTTGTTATTGACCAGGCGCCAGGCAGGCGCTGTCCAAGGTGCTGATCTCCCTCTCTGGTGACGCTCACCCGGGCAGCAGCCACGTGGACTGGGTGCCCGCGAAATATAAACCAGACCCTGGCTGGCTGCCTGGACCAGTGGAGTGTAAGTGGGCCCTAGAGAAGCTGGAATACTCTTTATTTTTGTATGTCTTGCTATAAATGTAATAAACAATTAGGCTACATAACCTGGATATTACTGAATTTAGTTCATTGACACAAGGATTTCAAACAGACTCAAGTTAATTTGAACCTAAGTGTAGCTTCCAAAATAATGGAAGCATTCAAGTAATTGAGGGATGCTTCTCCCTTGACATAGGCCCCACGGCATTTGGTTTTTATTTTGAAAATGTGTACATGATGTTTTATTTTGTTCCTCGGTCATGAATTCCGGCCCAGCTCGATCTGCTCTGTGCTGCTTGACACAACGCGAAGCGGGAAGCGTCAAAAAAATACCGGGTGCCTATATTAAAAAATATGCTGCCTTCTGAAAACTGAAAATAAAATATTGAGGGGAAAAAAGAAGTGGGTATACACAAAGCCGGCTAAAAAATAAGCGGGTGCACCGTATGCGGCGCGTGTATACCCTGCACTCAGGGGCGGACTGGGATTGTAATTCAGGCCGGGCATTAGATAGCAAGCAGGCTAGGCTGATACGGGCCGACGCCGGCGAAAAATTTGGGCCGTTTGAAGCCCAATGTGGGCCGTTTGAAGCCAGATTTGGGCCGTTTGAAGCCCAATTTGGGCTGTTTGAAGCCCAATTTGGGCCGAGTCCAATTTTACAATGAGATGCACCCACTTTAACCCTGAATAAAGTAATATAACCACTAGTAAACCAGTAGGCAGCGCCTGGCCTGCTGTTCAGTGAGTGGCCTGACTGGGGGCACAAAAAAAAAAAAAAAAAAAAAAAAAAAAAAAAAATTGCAGGCCAGGCCAGGCCAGGCCACCGGGCATTTGCCCGGCGTGCCCGATTATGCAGTCCGCGCCTGCCTGCACTACACCACTGCTATAGACGGATTTTCAACTTGACAACATAAACATTCCTAAATTGGCCCTGTGCTTACTTCCTGTTGCAGTGTTTGCTAATACAATAGCTGACAGGAAGTCAACTTGAGTGAAACTGGTGGTGGCATTTATTTTGCTCAAGGGCACTTCAGCAGCAGGCCTTCAGGATGGCTGAGATGGAGGTTTGAACCCAACCTTTCCGGCCTCTCTCGTCTCCACAGCAGTAGAGACACTGGCTTTTCAGACTTAATTGGACCCGGAACAGACCGACCCGATTCTCCCCACATAATAATGCTGTTAACCGCTGCGTTTTGATGAGAGAAAGAAACAGCGGAGTGGGGAAACTGTCCGAGCGCCGGTTATCAGGGCGGGCGAGACGAGGTAATTAGCAAAGCATGAGATGCGCAGGGGCCAGAGGTCACTTCAATCTGCAGTTTACAGAGACGTTATTGGCTCGTTCTCCGACCAGCGGCTCCACACTCAGCATTCTCCACCATGACAAGACTTCCCACAAAATCCCCCGTCTCATTGATCTGCATTGATTTTTCACACTCTGGCCTGTTACAGATATGGATTTTTTTTGCAGGCATAAAGCTTGATTTGAGATGCAGTGCCCTATATAGCCGGGTCCTACGTGCCATCGTCACCTTATAGATGAGGGCCGTTTATATGGCGCGGTGCTGAAGTGTTGGTGATGATTAAGGGGGGTGATGCCCGTTTGAGCCCAACTGTTTCATCCTTGTTTTTAGACTGTTGTGCATGATCTCACCAGGAGAGTCAGCTCATTCTTCTTTGTTCCCACATAGAGACACTTAGGCCACACCCATCACGGGGGAAAGCTCTCCATTCACTCCAATACACCAGCGTCATTTTGCTTGAATTAAACATAGCTAAAAGCTGTTGTGTGGTGGGGCTGCGCAGACAAACAAATCGCCAATTAAAGTTTTTGTTGTACTCCCGAGCAAAACAAGGAAGCCACTGAGAATTGGCGAGAAGAAAAATGTTTATCTAGCTGTCAAGGAAGTAAGTTGGAGTGTTCATCTTCCGTATATATGATCTTTGTGTGCAACACGCGACATAGGAGAACGCCAGGATTGGGGGGGGGGGGGGGGTGTTTTCCCCCGTTTTGGGTGTGGTTTCTGAATGATGACGTGCCCCGCAGTGTCTCTATACCAACTACAAAACAATAAACACAGCTAAAGTTAATTCGTTTTTCCTCAAATCAACATGATATTGCCGTTGAAGTAGTTGAAGTAAACACAATTAGAGAAGGCAGAATAATGACTGTTTTGATCATAGTTCCACCGTTATATCTCTACCTACAATACAGATAGTCATGGAGTTCTGGAGAAATTATATCTAACAAAAGATATTCTCAGATTTGAGTCTGAGAGAAAAAACCTTATCAAATGGGGGTCCGTGGTTCTGATATGGACAACATTTGTGGTCCTTATATGAAAAGAGTTGAGGACCACTGTGTTGACGACTCTGGAGCCTGGTGTTGGGGTAATTGCTCCCTTCAGGAAGATCTGCTGAGGATGACCAGGGGCAGGCGAGGTGAGCCACAGAAAGTGCAGTGTTGGAAAATTACTTGCTTTGTGTTTCAGGGTTCCCGGTGGGACCCTGTTTTTATGGACAGGGGTGTGACAAACCCTGTGGCCCTGTCAGAGCCTGGTGTTGGGGGTCGTTAGGTTGATTTGGTGCACCTGGGCCCAGTGAACTCCTTGGGCTTCTTAAAGGAGAAGTTCACCGAAAAACAATGCTGATTCATCTTGCACATGATCTCACACATATCAGGCATTCCCTTAGTTTGACAGTTTGAGAGTTGATCTGTTGATTTGTTGTTGATTCGTTACTGATTTGAGTTGTGGACCAGTGATGTCATTCATGCACAAGTGACATCACTGGTCCACAATTTAACTCAAATCAACTCTCAATAACTGTCAAACTAAATGAATGCCTGCAAAAATGTTTACAGTTTTGGATACAGTATGTGCGATCTGTGTGATATAATGTGCATTTTTTTTTTTTTAATACAAAAAATCAGCATTGTTTTTTGGTGAGGTTCTCCTTCAGGAAGCCCTTCAGACTCTCTCCCTCCTCACGATGTACCTTTTGTTCTGTTTTTTTGTTGTTGAATGTAGTTTGTGTTGTCTTGTTACTTTCCCTTAGTTTTAGTGAGTAGGCTAATTCATTGTTTTAACTTTTACTTTGGTGTATGACTCCCTTCTGTGTTACTTCCTTGAGCCAGGCTCTAACACCTGACATACACTATATAACATTGAGTAATCTGCGCACACACACACACACACACACACACACACACACACACACACACACACACACACACACACACACACACACACACCACAGGGCAAAGCTGCCCTGCAAATCTACGTAATGGACACATGTAATTTGTGATTACAGGATGGCACAGTACATGTGTGGGCGGGATGTTTTATGAGGCGCGTGTGTGTGTGGGGGAGGGGCTTGTGTGTGGGGGAGGGGCTTGTGTGTGGGGGAGGGGCTTGTGTGTGGGGGAGGGGCTAGTGTGTGGGGGAGGGGCGGTGGGAAACGCTCGTGACTTACACTCTAAAATGTCTCGTACAACGTAGTGAACATCCACTCTGCCCAGGTTTACATGCTGATAAGATGAACCTTTGATTCATGTCCATATCCTCCCTCTTCAGTATATATTGGGATAAATAAATAAATAAATAAATAAATAAATAAATAAATAAATAAATAAATATACATATATATAAATATAGAAGAAAGTAGTGCCCTGTGCACAGCTGTGCTGCTAGTCCCGGGTGCAGCTGGAGCAGGAACAGCAGAAATAGCAGTAGAAAGGAAATCCAGCGCACACCAGGTTGTCAGAATAGACTTCTTTTATTTAAGTTGCATAAATATGGCGAACAATATATAAATATATATATATATATACATATTAATATATATATATATATATATAGGGAGAGAGAGAGAGAGAGAGAGAGAGAGAGAGAGGGAGAGAGAGAGAGAAATGATGGTATAATCACAAAAACTGATATTATAAAGGGTTACAATTCTCAAAAGTAATGAATATTTGGTATTTATAGTGTGGACTGAAGTTAATAATAAGATGCGGGGGGGGGGAATTGAACAATACATTAATATATATTTTTATGTCAGTCTTATAAAAGTATATTTTGATACACCAAAAATGATAATTCTGTCAGCATCACCCTCATGCCAGATGAAACACAGGTGAGGTTTGTCCATACATATATAATATATAATGCACAGGGAGGTTGCCAGCACAAGTCCATAGGAGTTGTGAAGTTAATAATGAAAAACTCATGTTAGTGCAAGGTATAAAGTCGTCGTGATCAGAATGTGATCAGATCTGCCTGAGCACATCTGGAGGTAGTCTGGCTCACTTGTGTTCAGATCTCTTTACACCCCATTTACACCTGTTTTTTTTTTAAATGAGACCTGTATCCGGATACAGGTCTCACAAAAAAACTGGTGTAAATGGGCTGTTAATGTCTTTGTTGGTAGATGTGTTTGACATGAGGTTTCGAGTAGGATTCCAGCCAATTGTGGTGATTGACCGCTGTACAGTAAATGCCCTATCCAAGTGAAATAACACTGCTTTGAATGAGCATATCACCTGCACTGAGGAGGACTAACAGCACGCATCCCTGCTCGGTTTCTTTATTGATAGGCCATATTGACCTGTTTGTCTCCCCTCACTGAAGGGAATGATTTCCCTTCCTGTGTTTGTCCTACAGGCAGCGCTGTGAGAAGAATCCAGATCCACACGCTATTAGGAACACATGGGGCTTATCTTCTCCAATCCTGCTGCCTCTACTGTATAACGCAGCAAAATCACACTATTGATGTGGCAGATATAGCTGGGGCGTGTTGCAAATCATGTTTCAAATATTTTCCCCATCACCCTAACATCATAGGAACAACAATAAGAGTATGGTAACTCTGGCAAGTCTGTTTATATCTTTAAAAAAATAATAATAATAATCTGTTAATACTATCTGTTAATATCTGTATCCTTTTATATTTTATAAGTTTGGTATGTTTCCACTCACGCAATATTTGTACAAGTCTGTTTATACTCTGTAATACTATATATATCTGTTAAAATCTGAATCCCTTTATAATATTTTATAATCTCTTTAGATCCTTTATATCTTATTTGTTTATGTCTTGTTTATTTGTTCTTATCAATGTTAATGAGCACCAACCACACCAAGACAAATTCCTAGTATCTGATGACATACCTTGGCAAATAAAAGAATTCTGATTCTGATTCTGTAACGGGGGGGGGGGGGAGCACTTGAAAATATTAGGGAGAAACTCATTTGCCCATACTAATCGGATTGGTGCCTTATCTATGCCTCACACTAACCAGCGACACAGTGCATTAGCTATGTATATAGGACAAGCCCATTATAAAAGTCGTCCGCCATAGCAGGAGGATATAATGGAGCAAATGTTTGATCATTCTGCCTTCATGCGCTTGCAGAGCCTCCATGCTATATCTGTAAGTGAACAGATGGCCGTCGCTGTTGGTGCGATTCTCCACAGCGACTCCCGAGTTAATACACCCGGCATATGGACACGCGTGGCGGGGTGGGGACTGGCACGGGGCCCTCGGGAGAACATGCTGACAGGATAGGGTGGATGGCGATACGCGCTGCGCTTTTCCAAAAAATCGCCTGTCGTCCCCCCTTGGCCCTGCACCGGAAACGCTCAGGACCCAAAAGCCCTTACCCAGGCAAAGTGTACCTGCATGGCGCACCCAGGCAGGGGGGGGCGTCCAACGCCCAGCGATTAGGGGGGTCACGCCTTTCCTTTGGGGCGACACTGGGCGACGGTGACAGGCTGCCACGGGGGCTGTTGGAATAGGGCAGAGACACAGTTTATCCTCCTTCGGGACAACCTTGTTTCAAAGGTGTGTGTGCATAATTTCCTTGGGTAATCAGAGTGTACTTGAGCTCTCCTTCTGCTCTCCCATCCAGCACCCCCCCCCCCCCCGCCTCTGCTACTGGACCCGTCCCAGCCAAAAGGGATTATGAATGAATATAATTGGGAATCAAATCCTACTAGAGTAAATACATTTTTTACAGCTGCCATGTTGATGCGGTCCACCTGTATTTGGATCATGTTAATCTGTATTGATAATAGAAAAAGCCACCTCTGCAAGGAACTTCCTTGCTTGTATTTAGATGTTTTCCCAAGTCAAAGCCGTGCTTAAACTCACATGAATGTGACTCAGACCAGTGATGTACACAACAGAAATGCCAGCTGTGTGGGCTGACAGACTCTGTACCACTGAAAGGCAGGCTCTGCACTGCCATCATGTGGTGAAGGTTGGTGTTTCTCTACAGTATGTAACAAAGCAACATCCTCTAACCTAGAAAATAACTGGACAATAGTTTGACTGTTTTGTTTTGGCCTGCCATGGATTTGACACAAACAAAGACGCAGACGATGTCACGGTCTTTCAGAGGCTGTGGTGGTGGGCTCATTTTTAAAGCTAGTGTGATGATACTTATAACATATTAAAACTACAGTAGAAGACCTAAGGAATCCATCAAATCTAAATCTAACTAAATCACTGTTAAACAGATAAAATGGTGTTATTATTTTGAACATTAAATTTAGATTTTAAATGTAAATGGTCTCATATAATCCAATTTAATGTAATGTAATTTAACATCATTTACTTTTGGCCCACGGCCCCCCAGATTAATATTTGGGCACCTCTGCTCTATACAAACGAATGAAGTTGAGAATGCACATTAGTTAATAGTACCATCACACCAAGGAAGGTGCACAAAGACATGGGAGAGAGATGTTCTCAATGACGGCTCAAGTTCAAATGAAAACATTTTCGGATTTTAGATGTTTTTTTATTTGGAAAATTAAGTTTCAAAAATTCAACAGGGTACTTTTGAATAACAAGTGCACACAAATTCAAAGGGAGGCGTAAGATATGGCATAATAATAATAATGCATAAAATCTGTCAAGATGCTTGTTTACACCAGCGAAAACTCCACACCAGCAGCAGGAAATCCATATCAGCGTAATTGACAGGTTCAAGTAACACATGTAATTACAAGTTTCACGTTAGTCCTTTAAGTTAAAAGCAATCAAAAGGGGAGAGGCTAGAAGAGTCACACACTTCTAGAAAGATGCAATAAAGAGAGCAGTGACTTCTCAGTGGGGAAACTGTCAAATACAGCATCTAGTGAAGCACCAGAATTCTAAGTCTAATCAAAATCAAAACATAAGGTTTGCCTAATGTACATTATCAGCACTTAAATAGATTCTGAAAATATATAACATGTTTTTACACAATGTTTAACACTGTTGAACAGAATAAATCGATGGCAACAGAGACATAATTATGCCCAGAAAATTATGACACAAAAGAATATTGTTTTTCCACAATATTAGAAGAAAACAAAAAAACAGCATTGCAACCAATATACTCCAGAAGAAACTGAAGAGCAATTCACAATTATTAACACTATAAAAAGGAAAACAAATACTGGGTTTGCAATAAGCGGTTTGCACCAAATTTACCCAATTAACTCAAATCAATTAGCACTTGCAAAATGTTTTGAATTTCTTTGTTATTTCTTCCAGTTACATACGAGGTTTATGATGCGTACCTGAATCACCTTTTCTACGACCAAACTCTATACTAAGCAAACATCACTGTGCGACACAAAGGAACATATTAAATACAGGACGGGTGGATTTATTTTGGCCTTCAAAAACCCTTTGTATGCAGGCAAACCTACTAGATGTGCAGACTACAGGGCAAACCCACCTTAAAAATCATTTTGTGAACTATTTAAAGATTATGTACAACATGAAGGCTGCAGTCCCATTGGCATTCCAAGACTGTGAAAAAGTTAGTTGGCTCAGTTACAGAAGTTCATAAATAGTTGAACCCGAAAGACTAAACTACATCACCTAAAATCTATCATCGGTTTCCTAAGCTTGTAAAATCCCAGCATTTTCTGGCATCAACTCATCCGGAGAAAAGGAAAAAAAAAACACGCGTACATTTAAAAAAAAACTACTTTACACCACATGTCCAATGCGTTTCCGTCCTTTCTTTTTCTCCTAGCTCAGCCAACTCAGTATAGTCTTATCGCGTTTGACATGTACTGTTATAGGTACATGCTTCTACACATCAATGCTAGCACTCAACAAAGGAGCATATTTTGTCCTAAGTGGCGGGCACTATGTTACGCTACGTTCACACAGGGCACCTACGCCTCGCCTTGCCTCAACCCACCCCTACGCCTACAGACCTTGAGCTGGGCGTGAACCTATCACACGCTTTTGCGATCACACTGCACGCCTATTCCACGTTCACCTGAGCCGAGTCACAAGCGCCTCTCCTCTCTCCCGAGTGTTTTTTTTTGTCACGTGTGGTCCCGAATTATCATGGGTAGGTAAAATAAATCTGATATATTTAATGTGCTATTGATGCTGGATATGTATAACCAGGTCTCCTTCTTGGGTGACTGCTGTCATAGAGAACTAGATGCTGTTGTACTAAGTGGATTAACTTTTAATTGTCCATCTTGCTTCTTCGGTCGCTATTCTCTCTCCTGAAGATTTGTTTACCGACGGGGAGAAAGCCCCACGTGATAGCCACCCGTCAATCACTCTCTCTCTCTGCTCAACACTGTTGTAGTAACACCATTTTATTTTGAAATTCAGTTGACTTTGCTATTTCCCACGGATATTGTCGTTCATGGCTTGACAGAAGAAGTCTGCCTTCACGCGCCTAGTCAGCTTGAAAATAGAACTCACGCCTAAACGATAAAATCGGCGCAGGTCAGGCGAGGAGTGGTGGGTACACGCAAGGTTCACGTTGAGGCGCCCTGTGTACACAGCCTCATTGACTAAAAAGGACGCCTATTTAAAAGCGTGGGTAAAGGCAAGGCGTAGGCAAGGCTTGGGTGCCGTGTGTGAACGTAGCCTTAAGAGGTTTAAACCGGAAAAGGTGCATAAGAGTCAGATCTAGGATGCCGCACAGTCGTTTGGCGCGTGTGTGGAATGGAATAAAAACAAAAGAGGTGGTTTTGTCTGTGCAGCAGTAAGACACATGCAGACTGAGACGTCGTGTTTGTCGCGCGGCTGGAAAACTAGCGAGTTACTCAAATCAAGGTTGGGGTCGCGATACCAAACGAGCTACACATCTTGGCATTACAAAGTCATCCTCTCACACATAAGTATCCAGGTCTTCCAGTTTGAGCACTTGCAAAAAATGCAGTTTGAGCTCTTGCAAAAAAATGCTGAACTTGATGAGAAGGGATGTAGTGGCATGTGGGGGGAAAGGGTTGCAGGACCGGTCGTTGTTAAAATGCGCTTCAGTCCCGTGTGATGGGGGGGGGGGGTGCTTCCCAGTGCTTGTCAGGTGCACTCGTCCATTTCTGTTGTGATTGTGGTTTAGTGTTGCTCTGTACGGAAACTGTGTGCCTGAGTGTCTGTCTGGAGATGTGTGCATGATTCTATAGCTCGTACCAGTGTGTCTTGACACTGCATCGACGGTACTGCACTGTGTGTGTGTGTGTGTATGCGGGGACAGACTATAGGAAAGCGCTCGGGTTCGCTCGCGGGTCCTTCTGGTTCCTGTAGCGCACTGCCAGCCAGACTCCGAGAATCTGTGAGTGAACGGGTTGTACAGGTCAGACAAGGACTAGCACTGTTCAAAAAGACATTTTACACACATCTCAACAGGCTTAATATCATCAACAGATTTTTGAGATGACGACACAAATACTTATAAATAATAAATAGGCTGTCTTCTACACACATATACATTTTTTTTAACCTTTATTTATACAGGGGGAGTCTCACTGAGAGCAATGCTCTCTTTTTCATGAGTGCCCTGTTCACATTCACACACACATTCACACCTGGAAGCTGCCCAGTACAACCACAGTCTGATCTGCTGGCCACTGATCAGCTCCACTGCAGCAGTTGGGTTAAGGCGGGCCTTGCTCAAGGGCACCTCAGTGGTGGTAATGAGGGAGGGGCAAGCGCTGCCTTTTCACTTTCCCCCACCCAAATTTATCCTGCCGGTCCCGGGGGGATTGAACCGACGACCTTTCCGGTCACAAGCTCGCTTCTCTAACCGTTGGGGCCACCACTGCCCTATTTTGCACCATTGCCCATTTGGCTAGTGACATCCATCAATCCAGGTAAGTGTGCAGCCTTTTAAACCCATTCATTGTGCTGCTCCTCTCCCTCCAAGACAGATTTAGACTGAACCAAGGATGGATTGGTTGGTGAATTAATGAATGATTGAAAAGATGGCAGGTTTGCAGGCCAGACACTCACCTCTGTGAAGCTGAAGAAGAGTCCAACTCCCCCGAGGATCTTCAGAGCCTCCGTGGCGTGATGCAACATCATGTCCCCGCAGGTGAAACAGCGAGGTTCAACATCCTTCTTGCACGCCTGGAGTAAAAGACATTTAAAAAAAAATAACAGCTTTTAATCTTCAGCGATACTTGAGCTCAGCCAGTATTAGCTACCGAAATCTATTCTGAGGACTACAGAAGGTGGCCTAGTTTTGACTTGTTCTGGTTAAACGGAAGGCTAATCTGACTTCTATTCGGTGGCACGTCTTGTGGATGCATCCGTGAAAGCACATTATTGTGATGTGAGCGAGCAGTTTCCTTATGTTTTATTTCAGTATAGTAATTATTATAATCTAGAATGAAATACAGTTGTGCCATTTGATCGTAATGTGTCTGTGGAATCCGAGCGGATTTTTTCAGACGGGGATGCGGTGTTTGTCTGACCGACAGAACGATGAAAAAATGCTCTATTTATGAGCAGGCTTACAGCAGGGCAGCTTTGCAAATCCTGATCAAACTGGACCCGGCCGGCGGTGGTGTTGAGCAGCCCGCAGCAGTTCAGCTGGTTCTCCAGGTCCGCCTTGGTCTTGTTGTTCAGCATCCCCCAAGTCGAGTTCAGCAGCGTCTCCTGGTAAAGCAAACCCAACGTGGACAAGAATTAGTTAAGCAAATCTCTTCCTCGCGGATTACAACAGGAAACTTTATTTCTGGGGACATAAAAGTAAATTAACAAATGTTTTAAATTTCAAAGGACACAGCTCAAAGGAAACAACTGAATTGTGTGAAAACAGGGTGCTCACCTGCTGCCCGCGGTTCATTGCCAGGCAGGAACAGGAAACGCCAAATTGGAACAGGAAGACAACAAACAGGATGACCATGTACTAGGAGCGAGCGGTCAAAGAAACAACACAAACAATGCCATGACAACATGGCAAAGTAGCTGCCCGTTGTAATACATTCACAACAACACATGCACACTTTTAAATAGTTGTAATCAACATGATGGTAAAAATGTATTATAAATAAGTCAAAAGGAAAAAATCTGTGAAAACAGTTGATCCGATAATAATCGATCAATGAACTTTCCTGCAGCTGTGCAACAGTCTCTGACACAGGGGACCACTGTTGCCAAGAAACTAATCCTGAAGGAATGGAAGTCCCCCTCTTCACCCTCTTTTCAATTGTGGCTGACGGATATGACCTCTGTTATACGGATGGGGAGAGTTCGGTTCCTGACGACCGACTCACGTAAGAAATTCTCTGCCATCTGGGACCCGTTTCTGGCCTACCTCGTTGAGGTTGGGGGGCGATGGGTGATTCGCCAGGCTGGTTCCTCATGAACCCCCTCTGTGTGGGATCCTGGGCACAATGCCTCTTACAAGCATATAAGCACCTTAACACGACTGGTAGCACGACTTAATATTGAATGTTGATATGGGTTTTGTTTTTGTTTGCTTGTTTTTTCATGTGTTTGAGCCTGTTTGTTTGTCTTGTTCGTATGTTGTTAAAAAAAAACATACAAATAAAAAATCGATCGATGCTGACTGCCAATGCCAGCTCCCTCTGAATTTCTGTATTCTTTCCGGGGATGTAGCCAACAGAAGGCAGGGCGAAAGGATACAAAGAAGAGCAAGACTTGGTGGTGGTGGATCGCCCCGATGAGTCCGACGATGGCGATGAGCAACAGGAAGACGCCTACGGCGATGACCCCTCCGATGATGTGGATGCTAGACACCAAGCCGAACCCCTTCCCCCATGCTGCTACTCCGATCAGCAGCAATCCCACCAGCTGCGGAGGGAGCAGAGAGCGGTAATTAAACAAGTCAGCTGAGACAGTGTGTATCTGATCAGATACAGTGTGGGACGTGGTCATGGTAGGCGCGGTGCCACTTATCCTATAAACTTTGGCCAAGTCCTTGTAAAACTCTAGGATGACTTGGATTAGTATTCTGCTAAAAATAAATACTGCAGGAGAGGCATAGCAACAGTCACATAAGGAAATGGGTTTGCATATACAGTATACATAAAGGTGTACCCAAATGATGTCAGGGCAGTTAAATTTAACTACTGTACTAGGCTACTATTTTTCATCATGAAACAGTGAAAACCATTTTTGGTTCAAAAGTACTGCAGATCCTATGAATTTTCCACAGGACTAGCTTGAGGATCACACTTTTTCATCGGAACCCCCCTTACGTCTGTCAAAATTGACATACAGACATGGCGCCCTTAATATTATTAGACATTCTATATCCCCATAACACAGATCAGCGAAACCTATGTACTGACAACTACACAGCATTGTACTGTAGTACATGACATCAATGACATTAAAGGTATTTATACTGTTGCTCATTTGCATCAACCAACCACATTGCAAGCGAGAAGCGGTGGGCTAAAGTAGGAACTGGTGTTGGTTAAAGTCGAGCTGAAATTAAAAATAGGAACTATTTATTTAGTTCCTACCTGTAACTTTAGTCTAACGGTCATTTAAGTAACGGATTTTAACAGTTCATGTTAATTTAGCTGAAGTGAACGTGTTGGCTAGCACTATTATTCACCGAACTGACACAAACAGTGACATTGCGTTAGCTGATTCTATCACGTTTAGACAAGCACGGGTGACGTTCCAACGATAACAGAAGATTATGAAACCGCTTCATCTTGTCAACATCACAATTGAGGTCAGCTAACAGCCAAGCGAACGGTAGCTACCATACACACATCATGGCGATAGCTAACTAACGTTAGCTAAAAGCTAGCTAAGAGAAGTAACGTTACTTTCTACGTTTTGTCAGCTAACATACACTAGATAACAACTAGCGTTAGATGACTTTGTAACTTGTTGAACGTATCCAATACATAGCAATCATCTGCGAACTGACAATTGACGCGTGTGGTAAAGGGCAAAATCATCAGTGATGTTCGTTCTATGTTGTAACTACATTGCCCTAGCTACGTTGTAGCGCCGCTAGTTCATTCACTACGCTAATGTAGCTAACGCTAGCTAAAACTTAGCATGATGATGATGATGATCCCATTTTGTACACTCACCATGTAAACCACATTCAAGGAACAAAGCGCATTTTTAGAACATGTGAATCCGCCAAAGACCATATTCGACCAACTTGTATCGACTGAATTACTGAATAGGACTAAAACAAATCACTGATGTCTTGCTTTCTGCCGGTTTCAGCCAGGAGGAGCTGTCTGGACAAATGTTTTCACAGTCCGCGGAGAGGGCGTAGGTGATGACGACATCTGCGCAAGGCGTGACGTGGACAGCAAGTGCGTGCATGTGAGTGACACAGTCTGATACACAACAGTGTGTCAAACATGACTTCATTCCATTTTTGATACATGTTCAAACAAACATGGAATGAAGCCATTATAGACGTTTTAGAAAACAATATTCCCTCAATCTGGAGCACGATGAATACCAACACGGGGATACAGCTGTTTATGGATTATGACAATGGGATTGATGATACATCAGAGAGCCATGTGTTTAATCCAGTGTGGAAGCGAAAGACACAAACAGCTGTTTTATTTAATTTTACCAGCAATAATTCATTGACCTATTAATTGATTGTCAACTTGGGAGTTGCAATCACTACAAAACAAATAGCATACTACTAACACATATTAGTTAGCAATATAGGCCCTACTTGATTAGCAATATACATGTGCATTTTTAAAATGTACATGTATATTGTGGATCATATTGTTGTTGTGATGGACAGTCATTGAGTATTTGTTGAAATCAACAATTCTCTACCAAAGCTACAAATCAGAAAACCTGTGACATCCTGTTGCTGTCTAGTGGAGCTGCTCTAGTACTGACAATGACACTAGAACGTTTTCTTGGAATTGTCAGTTCTGTCCATAGACTGTAAATATAAGGTTCTGTCCTATAATAGGACAGGCTATATATAATATAGGACAGGACTGACACGACTGCTACTGTATTAGCAAAAACTGCAACAGGAATTGGGGTTCAATTTAGGTTTATGTTGTCGAGTTCAAACCTGATAGTGTGTGTGTGTGGTGTGTGTGTGTGTGTGTGTGTGTGTGTGTGTGTGTGTGTGTGTGTGTGTGTGTGTGTGTGTGTGTGTGTGTGTGTGTGTGTCCGATTTTCTTTTCACATCCAAAAGAACTTAGCAGTACATTGTATTACTGATGCAGTCTGATCTAAACCAGAAAATGTACTAAGATAAATAAATAATCACCTCGTGCACTATAGCCACTATTTTCATCTGTTGCAACTCAGGTGCTTTTGAGTTGTTACATAATTCCTCTTTGTTGTGGCTGGCAATGTGTGACAGTGGTGAATGTTTGCTCATAGACTGTCACTGTCAGCAAAGGAATAACATATTCCACAGCTCAAATTGAGTGGTTTATTATCTTTGAACAAGGCCAAAAGAACCCATCCATCAGTTGTTATTATAGTGGTATAGATCATTATGTCATTGTATTTATACATTATGACAATAAAGTTGAACTTGAACTCGAGTGCGTTCTCCAGAGCAGCCAGAGCACTCACACAGCAAGAGAATATCATTTTGTAATGAAATAAGGAAGTGAGTTCAGTTGAAAGCCAGTTGAGGAAACTGAGGCACACACACTGCCGTGAGCTGAGTTTTTGTGGTCTGGAGACATACTAACGCTGCCATTTCCCTCACGCGCTCGCTTCTCTGTCGTGGCTTTTCGTGTGTTGATTTGTGGGACAACAAAAGCCAGCCGTTCAAATGGGCTGAAGCAAGCACTTTGCTTCAGTGATACTGCCGATCCATATGCCAGGATGAACAGCAACAGTAAATCGGTCAACTCCATCGCGATAAAAGCCGAGGTGAAGAGGCACGAATCTGTCCAGAATGCGTTCAGCAGACTTTTGAAGCAGTTCGAGAGGGTCACCGAGCCACAACTGCGCTCTGGCCTGAAGGTCTACCTCCACAGCATCCAAGGTAAGCTCATCCCTCTTCCAGACAGCAGCAGTGTTGCTTAACATTTTGTTTTGCGTGTGTTCAGGGAAGAAAGTAACACAGAGAGGTATAGACAATCATCCCAATATGCTATACTGATCAATTATTTCTTAATAACGTCATCAGATTTGTGCTGCATGGCCTTACTTTTGCTCACTTTATTTTTAAGCGATCAAAGATTTCTAGGTTATGATGAACAGATCGTGTTTTCGTGACCTTTTTTCTCAAAGTTTTGAGAGAGTTTTGTTATGTTACTCAACATCAGAGTAAGTGAGGAAACATGATGTGTGGGTCACGACGATAACATCTTCCTCTGCGCTTCCTGTCTCAGAGTCGCTCAGTCAACCCCTCCATATTTCTCATATTCGCTTCACTCGGAGGGTAAGAACTTGGTGTGTCGGTGTGTATACCATACAGTCAGCCTCGGGACACTGGGCGACCAATGGCAGGCATCCCTCAGCAGCCATCGCCATGGCAGCAAGGATAAAAAACCCTGCTGTGTGGCCTACTTCCTGTCTGCCAATCTGCAACTGCCCTCAAAGCCACTTCCTCTCAGACAAACATGGGGCCTGTATACCTGCGAAGTTTGTCACTTGACATCATTTCCCTGCACACTCTCCCTCCTCCTTCCACCGTATTCTTGTCACCGTGTCACAACGCGTTGCAGTAGCGTCGCCGGGGGCATTTTTCAACCTCGCTCGTTCGTGCGTATCTGTTCTGCGTAGATAGGATATACATGAGGTCTGACTGGGGCAAAGACGGGATGCAATATAAATTGCCTAACCTTTTCATTTCATTCATTAGCCCGTCGCACTCATCATTACACTATTTCACTATGAATTGAAGGTCATTTAGGCCCCTATAACGAGTTGTTGGGGGACTCTGCGATGCCAGATCCCCAAAAAGGCTTTGAGGTCCTTTGAAGGATCTGCCAGATCTTGATATGTTTGCGGGGAAGCATCCCCCTACGCGTAAAAAGCATCCAATTGAAATGTAGCATAATTAGGTTAGGGGTGTCAACGCCTCTGGTTGAAGATGAAAGCCGCCGTTGCCTCCATGGCAGGCCCGGTTTTACAGGGGTGCAAAAGCACGCATTGCACCCTTATTTTAATTGTCTGCATGCTCAGTTGAAAAGAGTGTTTTTTTTGTTTGTTTTTTATAAATGCTGCAGCTGCACACTTACTGTTTAAACTTGAACTATAATTGTTGTTTTTCTTTGTTCTTTGATGTGAATTTATGGCTTTTTGGCACCTACATTTAACCTTTTAAGGTTGAGATAATTGTATTATCATCATTATATGGTCCAAATATTTCAGTAAAGCACTTGAAACACTTGAAATATTCTTGCTTGGCTGGTATAATTCTACTTGAAATGATGGTAAAATGCATTATTTTTAGTAAAATAACATGTCAAATTTTTTCGGGCGGCCAGCCTTTGGCCGGGCCACCCGGGTCGGCCCGTGCATGTGCACCCCTTCCTATCTAGGATGCATCCCTAGTCATCTTGTTCTGGAACCGGCCCTGCTCCATGGGGCCTGGATCTGTGAGTGGAGAGTGAGAGATTGTCCCAGGGTGCAAAATGAAGACATTTAAATGAGAATGTGACTCACGGTGGCCGGCAGCACTCACTGCAGCGTGGCGGGAGGGAGGGAGAGAGAGAGTGAGAGCGTTGAGATGGACGCGAGAGGGAAGACAGCCAAATGAAAAACC
The DNA here is from genome assembly GCF_964638095.1 of Poromitra crassiceps. Classification (NCBI taxonomy): domain Eukaryota; kingdom Metazoa; phylum Chordata; class Actinopteri; order Beryciformes; family Melamphaidae; genus Poromitra; species Poromitra crassiceps. Next base: position 23,245,195 of record NC_139637.1, read on the forward strand.
AACCCAGCATGACCACTGCCCTTGGCCACTGCCCATCTTGACAGCATCGGCCCCTGGGTGTCGTCGGGTGTGTTTGTGCTGTTGCCTTTTTGTCCGTCTCTCTCTCTGTCCTCCTATCAAGAGACATATAGACAGCAAAGAGAAGGAGCGCGTGGGTCTAACACATCTGTGCCTGAAGGCAACCTGATTTTCTCCCTTTTCCATATGTGGGTGTCTAATATCACAATAATTCGATTGGGCATGAGGCACACAGCCAGGCGGCGCAGCAGCAGCAACCTCATGTGCACCCGGGCTGTGCATGCCCCCCCGCACGTGCAGCTGCGTCGTTTCATCACACTTGTTACCCAAAAAAATGATTGGATTTTCCACACGCACGTCATTTTTAGCTTAGCACGTCGGCTAGCACGTCGCCCCTCTCTCCTCTGACGTGATTTCCCCCGTGATGCCTTTAAATGCAGCTCAATGCATCCTTTTTTTTAGGCTTTATCTTCTGCGTTGGAGGTTGCGATCGCGCGGTGTGCGTTTTCCCCTTGAGCCAAAGGCACTTGTCAGAGGTCCTTTGTATTCAGCGCGTGTAGTTATTGCCCTCTCGCACTGACTGTGGAAGGGAGGAGGAGGAGGAGGAGGAGGAGGGGGGGAGGGTGAGCAGGTGGACAGTCAGATCAGATCATTATGGGATGTTAGTGGGAGGTTGATAGAGGTGCGCTGTGGGCAAAGGCGCCCACTGATTTCACATCAAGGAGGTTTTTTTATTAATCAGAGAGTAATTAACATGAAATCATGCCCGGTTTGACTGATGAACGTGTAATCACGTTTGCTGTAGGCTAATGTTTTTGCTGTTGCACACGGCTTAATTGCAGTTCCTTTTGTACTTTTACACACACAAAAATGTGTTATTGGAATTTTCGGACTTGTATAGCTATATTCCATATAATTCATGGCACAAATAGGTTATAAGCACGACATGTAAGCTATATTAACTAAGTGTGTCTTTTGTGTCATATCTATTACAGATCGGTTAATTGCTTTGCTAAGTTTGGATGGATTTCTTTCATTGGTTTAGGGTCAAGTTAATGCTTAGGGTCAGGTTTAACTAACCCTTAATAAGCATGAACCACTATTAAGCAATATTAAGCATGAACTAACCGTTAATGTACCCTTATTGTAGAGTGTTACCGTTTCATTTACACATAGATAAAGATGTATATACATCTTTAAAATTTATTTATTTTTTGCATTGTGTGTGGTCCCACTATTGATGTCCAATATGTCCTCATGCTGTCTCGCCCCGCTGTGAGTCCAGAGCTTAACCACTTCTGCTAATGAACACATGCTGTAGTAGGCAATAGACTATATAGATCAATAGGTTCACAGGAAACCTCTTTCTCTCTCACAAACACACACACACCCACACACACACACACATACGTCATACACACATACATCATACACACACACACACGCACACACACACACACACACACACACACACACACACACATACGTCATACACACACACATCTCTCTCTCACACACACACACACACACACACACACACACACACATATGTCATACACACACACCTCTCACACACACACACACACTCGTGCACCATTTCAATACAGAGGGAGCGATAGAGAATGTGCTGCTGAAGGAGGAGGAGGAGGAGGAGGAGGAGGAGGAGGAGGAAGGACATGGAGGAGATGATTGTGCCACCAGAGCAGGAAGATTGTAACACCTTAGCAACAAACAAGCCAAGCCTCCTACTGAGGAGGAGCCACACAGAGACACACAAACACACACACACACACACACTGACAACACGCACACACTTGCACACACTAACGCAGACTGTTGAAGGCAGATGGATGATGTTGATAATGCTATTCTGGCAGCTGTATAAATGAGACAGGGAGTCAAGGCTTAGGGAAAAACCCTGCCTGCCTGCCTGCCTGTCTGCCTGCCTGCCTGCCTACCTGCCTGCCTGCCTGCCTGCCTGTCTCTCTTACTGTCCTCCACAAGCATGCACATCCATCTTTTTTACTGTCATTCTTGACCAGCCAGGCTCTCCCTTCTCCTTTCTCCTCTCTTGCTCCTGCGGTCTCCCCTCATTGAGCAGGTCCAGCTTGTCTGTGGATGCTGCTGCTTTACCTCATTGAGCAGGTCCAGCTTGTGTGGATGCTGCTGCTTTACCTCATTGAGCAGGTCCAGCTTGTCTGTGGATGCTGCTTTACCTCATTGAGCAGGTCCAGCTTGTGTGGATGCTGCTTTACCTCATTGAGCAGGTCCAGCTTGTGTGGATGCTGCTGCTTTACCTCATTGAGCAGGTCCAGCTTGTGTGGATGCTGCTGCTTTACCTCATTGAGCAGGTCCAGCTTGTGTGGATGCTGCTGCTTTACCTCATTGAGCAGGTCCAGCTTGTGTGAATGCTGCTTTACCTCATTGAGCAGGTCCAGCTTGTGTGAATGCTGCTTTACCTCATTGAGCAGGTCCAGCTTGTGTGAATGCTGCTTTACCTCATTGAGCAGGTCCAGCTTGTGTGGATGCTGCTTTACCTCATTGAGCAGGTCCAGCTTGTGTGGATGCTGCTTTACCTCATTGAGCAGGTCCAGCTTGTGTGGATGCTGCTGCTTTACCTCATTGAGCAGGTCCAGCTTGTGTGGATGCTGCTTTACCTCATTGAGCAGGTCCAGCTTGTGTGGATGCTGCTGCTTTACCTCATTGAGCAGGTCCAGCTGGTGGATGCTGCTGCTTTACCTCATAGGGGGAATAAGCAATAAAGAGAGCAGGGACCCTGCACAGTCTGCCTTCTGAGAGAGGCAGAGAGAGAGAGGGAGAGAGAGAGAGAGAGGCCGAGAGAGGGAGAGAGAGAGAGAGAGAGAGAGAGGGAGAGAGGCCGAGAGAGGGAGAGAGAGAGAGGGAGAGAGGCCGAGAGAGGGAGAGAGAGAGAGAGAGAGAGAGAGGGAGAGAGGCCGAGAGAGGGAGAGAGAGAGAGAGAGAGGGAGAGAGAGAGAGAGACAGAGGGAGAGAGAGGGAGAGAGGCCGAGAGAGGGAGAGAGAGAGAGAGAGAGAGAGAGGGAGAGAGGCCGAGAGAGGGAGAGAGAGAGAGAGAGAGAGAGAGGGAGAGAGGCCGAGAGAGGGAGAGAGAGAGAGAGAGAGAGGGAGAGAGAGAGAGAGAGGGAGAGAGGCCGAGTCGGGAGAGAGAGAGAGAGAGGGGGGGGGGGAGAGAGAGAGAGAGAGGGAGAGAGGCCGAGAGAGAGAGAGAGAGAGAGAGAGAGAGAGAGAGAGAGAGAGAGGGAGAGAGAGAGAGAGAGAGACGAGAAGCAGGGTCCTCCTGCATTGTATGGATTGCCTATTTGCAACAAGGAGGGGCATGTAGAGGGAGGGACACTGGAGATTCCTATCAAGTGTGTTTCTGAGCGAGACAGAGATCTGTTCCCGTGTGTGCGTGTGTGTGTGTGTGTGGCCCGGTGTGTGTGTGTGTGTGTGATTCTGCCTGTGTGGACCCGCTGAACCTGTGCGACGGCCGGGCCGTCTCTGGTCTCTCCATCGCAAAGCGTTCACACACACAGCCGCGACTCGCCTCTGCGCCCCCCCGCTCTGTTGCCGGGGCGCGCTCCTCTCCTCCTCCGCTGTCACACGCTCAACGACGCCCAACACGGCCAGCCAGCCAGCCAGCCAGCCAGCCGGGGAGACGGCAAGAGAGAGAGAGGGGCGTGATGGCCGGACGCACCCTGTCATCATCGGTCACGCATCTCCGCATATCCGCCGGGGTTTCTTCTTCTTCTTCTGTCGACTTCTCCTCCCTCCTGATCCCCTTCAGCCCTCATCTATGTCCTCTCCTCCCCGTGTGGCGACGTGTGTCCTGCCCGCCTCCCGCTCTCTGAATGGATGGATGCTGCTTGCTGTCAAAACACATGTGTCGGCTCGGAATGAGAACCCATGATCTGGACTGCACACAGCTTTTTGCGCTCTGTACCATGCAGCTTTAAAGGCGGATTCCGAGGATATTTTTAAAGACTTGTCCATTTTGCAGCTGCTGTTTATCACCTTCTTGGTGACGTTTTTCTAATTGAATCGCGATTATTTTTTTTGCTCTGGCACACGATGAGTGAAACGGGCTGAGCTGATCACCATGGAGGATGGGGGGAGCGGCGCGTAAAAATAAGGTCAAGTAAATAATTACCGAGCGGAATGGCATCAGACGCTATAATGAAGATTTATCTGCCTCAGTAGCTGCGTTATACATATGCGCTGGCTAGATGTGAACTGGACGTTTTCTAGGGACAAGAGAGCCACTTGGAATGATGCGCTGACGGTACATTCAAGGTTGTGAGGAACGCAGGGATTTTTCTCTCTCTGAATTCTAGAGAAATGGAAACCACAGTCAGTGAAGCAGCAATCCGTGACTGAAATCAGAATCTGGAATCAGAATCTGAAATCAGAGAAATAGGGAGTGTGGTGGGCGGGTTGGGGAGGGATGGACGAAGGCAGTAGCATCTCTGCTGTCATAGCTTCCGAGGGAAAACTTGATCTCCCTCCATGTAAGTTCTTCTTCACCTCCGTCTCGCCGACAAGTTCTCTCGAGGAGTCACGCCTGGACGCGCTGGCGAGCCGTCAGTCGTCCGTGTGTCGTCCGGTGTCTGCTGTCTTCATTCATCTGCTGTGTGTGTCCACTGAAGCCTGACCACATGAGCGGAGGCGGCGCCCTGCAGCAACGCACCACCTACCTCATCTCCCTCACCCTGGTCAAGGTAGAGGCTGTGGAGGAGAATGGAGGGGAGGTCGAGAACAACAACACCACC
>NC_139637.1:23257499-23332499 GCF_964638095.1 Poromitra crassiceps
GGTGGACATCCCAGATTCCCATCACCACCAGAAATCACACTAACATAGGCGTTTAATGCTGCATTTGTTTATAACTGGCAAGTGGCAAATTGCCCGTTGCTACTAGCAAAAATCAAATCAAACGCCACGTTAACTGGGAGTTCCTACTCGCAAACTTTGGGTACTTGATTTCTCAACCCCCAGTTGCTCCCAGTCATTTGACGTCATTTCAACATGGCGCCCACGAGTGTAAGAATTTAAAATCGACACATTTTTATTTTCTTTTTCAACAATAGTAAGCTTTCAGGCCAATCAGCATACCAATACAATAGTTGGTTAAACCCATACAACTAACAACTGTTATTAGCTGTTAGCTTAGACCGCTAACGGCTATTAGCATCCATGGTTGATGTTGACTTGAAGCCTGATAAGCTCAAACGCACGTAGGTCGGAGATGATGCGTTTGCCACTTGCCAGCTCCTACCACAAACGAATGCAGCACAAGTGACGTACATGTAGGTGTTACTAGTGGTTTTGAGTTGGTTCCTCTTTAGCGCGAGTTAGCGTATGTCTGATACCACGTGTGTATACACACACTTAGCGTGTACGTATATATGTGTGATACCACGTGTATACACACACTTAGCGTGTACGTATATACGTGTGATATCACGCACGCTGACCCAATGACCTCATCGCATTTCCTTCCTGCTTCTCTCAGGGCATTCTGGGAAGTCTGAAAGGTGGCAAGTCGGCACTGGTGAACAAATACATCACAGGCAGTTATGCTGCACTGGAGAAGCCTGATGGTAAGAAACACCGCAAACCCTGTCATTGAGTTAAGTAGCTTTCAATAAAACTATGAATCGCTAATATTATATGATAGTTGATTTTGATTTACTTAATGGCCGAGTCCATTCCCTTTCTGTTCACGGTTCATGGTTCAAGGTCAAGTGATGACCTTATCATTTCATAAGGTAATAAATGAAAAAACATTATCATTTCATAAGGTAATAAATAAAAAAGATTCTCTTTTTATTGGCCCTTGAATTAAAGCGATCGTGTGCGAGTAATGTTCTCATCCTCTCTGAAAAGCAGCTGTGTCACGCTGGTGCGCTGACTTGTCTGTCATTGTCCTTGTCCTCGTCCTTGACAGGCGGCAGGTATAAAAAGGAAGTGCTGGTGGACGGACAGAGTCATTTATTACTGATCCGGGAGGAAGCAGGACCACCTGATGCACAGGTGTGTGTGTGGTGTGTGTGTGTGTGTGTGTGTGTGTGTGTGTGACAGAGAGAGAGAGAGAGAGAGAGAGAGAGAGAGAGCGTGCATAAATTCTAATACCTGCAGATTTCATCATCTATCAGGCCCTGACGCTCCTCCTCCTCTTGCCTCCTCCCTTCAGTTCAGCAGCTGGGTGGATGCGGTGCTCCTGGTCTTCAGTCTGGAGAACGAGGCCAGCTTCCAGGAGCTCTACCAGCGCTACAGCCAGCTCTGCGCGCACCGCCCCGACGTCCCCGTCATCGTGGTCGGCACCCAAGGTCAGCGCGTGATCACATGATGATCATGTCACATGATACGTGGCGTTGTTATCTGAGTGTTGTATGACTCTCTACAACATTCTGGACTGTCTAAGAGTAACAGGGATAGAGATAGCCAAGAGATAGAGATAGATCAATTAATCTAATTGGTCAATCTATCAAGCTTCTTCCCCAACAGTGTCATACTACAAGTGAATGCAATTATGCAAAATGATCTCTAGACCCAGTGTTTTGTAAAGAGCATAATATTGATCGTTGATCTGATCGTTTTCCATGAAATGAGTCATGCAACAGTAATGTTCTTACTATAAGAATGAGAAGTGTCCGTGTGTGTGTGTGAGTGAGAGAGCAGAACTTTGTCCGGCCACAGCTCTGCCAATCTATGTGCGATCGGGCTGAAACTTTCAGGGAGTGTAAAGAGAGCACCCGTGCGGGTGACCTGACGGAGCCGGATTTGTTTAATTAGGTAATTGCCCTAATTACCTAATGATGTGATGTTGTCAGTGATGATGTCATCAGTGATGTCATCCTTCCTGGCTGAAGCTATAAGTTCAGTGATGGATGTCATCATTCCTGGCCCTGAGCTTCGGGCATTGTGGGCGAGCTGCTTATGCGACGCATAACGTGCAAGATTGCTAGTTGAGTATAATTAACTAAAAACAACTGTGCAAACTAAAACAAAAGTGGTTTGATTTGGCTATTATGGATATTTGCATTTCATCCTGTTAACGATCTTTGGATGCCGACACAAAAACAAACAAAGCAGTATTGTGACTTTGTTGCTGTTTTACGCTCACTGTTCCATTTTGACTTCAGACAAAATCAGCAGCAGCAACCCTCGTGTGATCGAGGACCAGAGAGCCAGACAGCTGTGTATCGACGTGCGCCACTCCCTGTTCTACGAGACCTGCGCCACCTATGGGTTCAACGTCGACCGCGTCTTCTCTGAGGGTGAGTGAGACATCAAGACAAAAACTACGAATTTCATTCAAGAATATGGGGTAAAAAAAAAAAGGTTAAATCCAAGATGTCCATATCTCCTCTCACACAAGTTTAACCGGCTACAGTACTGTACTTCCATACTGACGAGAATATTAAAATGTGTTACCCGATCATCAGAGAAAAACAGTTTATGTGTTTCTGAAGTTTTTTTTTACAAAGTGTATTTTAGGAGACAATTTATCATCTACACGAGATGATCAGTGTCTCTTCCTCCCCCCTCAGCTGCCCAGAAGATCGTGGCCCAGAAGAAGCAGGCGGCCCTCCTGGCCTCCTGCAAGTCTCTGCCCAACTCCCCCAGTCACTCCGGAGGCTCCACCCCCGGATCGGCATCGTTCCCCGGCCAGGTAAACGCCTCCAAACTGTCCAATGGGAAGAAAGCGCCGCTTTATTTTCTAATAGATGACCGTGTCGTTTTGAAACCACCAAGCAACGCTCAAGCTACGCTCAAGCTACGCTGAAGCTACGCTGAAGCCACCAGTTTCATTTTGGCGTCCTTGTTAACAGGCGAGGCCATTCACACCAGCCGCGCGTGCCATGTGCCATCCAGGATTCAGTTCTATTTTCCAAGCGTGAAGCTGCCAGGCATGAAGTCAATGGAAGTTGTGGGCGGGGTCAAGGCGCGCCGAGCGAGGTGCTGAGGAAAAGAGAGTGCTTCTTGTGTGACAGGTTTAGCGTCAGCTCAGCTTCAGCGTGGCTTTAGCTTCAGCTCTGCTTCTGTTAAGCGCCTGGTGTGAACAAACGCTTAGTCAGCACATCAAGGGCTATATAACTCTGTTTCAGTTCAAAGGGAATGAAGAGCCTTAAAGCTGGAGTTACGAATGGTAACAATGTAATCAGGTATCAACACAACAAATGTCTCCACCCATGGCTACTGTTTTTCTGTCTGGGTAAACACAATGCTTTCCCACTGTAGCCAGATATTAAATAAGACCTCATTAAAATAGTACACAGATGATAATCGACTAGCCCCGCTGGTGGTTAGCTCAAAATTAAAGCAATATTTCGCTTTGGTTGAAAATTTTCATTTTTTTGCTCCCCACTTTAGGGGTTCTGGAGCGTCTTTCCCCCCAACATTATGTGACTTTAGGAATCTGCTTTTACAAAGCTACTAACCCCCCCTTCCTATATCTCAATATTGATCATTGCAAACAGGCAAAGTCTGGAATGTTCACAATTGAAGTATGTTTCAGAGCAGAAAAGTAAATAATATCACCTCAAGAATGCTTTGTTTCCCTTGTTTGTGGATGTGTTTAGAAATGCATTCGTTACGATAGATTTTCATCATTCAAGTTAAACGTGATGCTCACTATGGATCTTGCAAACGGACAATAATGTGGTGGTAGTTGCGCGGTGGCGGTCACCCATGGACGAGATATAGAGGTAATGTACATTAGAAGGTTACAGTCGTCCAGCAGAGTGAAATCTCATCCCACCCCTGCAGTCCCGTCTCCGGCAGCACGGTCCATCACTTCCCCCGCATCCGACTCTCCTCCTCATGAGCATCACATTACCCTTCTGCACATTGATCATGAGCATCACATTACCCTTCTGCACATTGATCGACGACTGCAAAATACAATCTGTCGATCCTCACAGCACACTGTTTTTTTTTTTTTTTTGCACATTTTATTTAACCGGTTTTGTCCGTTTCATCTCACCATATCACAGAGATGGGGACTTGGACTTGAGACTTGGACTTGAGTCGCACTTAAGTCACACACACACAGTGACTTCTTGATACTTGACTTGAGACTTGTTCTCAAAGATTTGAGACTTGACTTGGACTTGAGATTTGGGACCTGTTAATTTTAATTTTTGTGTGTATTAACATTAAGGAAAGGTCTACTAATAATAATGTCATCTAATCAATGCTGATATTGTCTGCTATTAGAGTGTGGATAATACAGTAGCCTACATGCTTTGACTTCCTTATAGTTTTAGCTATGCAGCGTTCTAAGCAGACCGGATGGCATGCAGCAGATAGAATGCTCATCTATAAGAGACTTGAGACTTGACTTGGAATTGTGACCAAAGACTTGAGACTGGACTTGGATTCTAACTCTAAGACTTGACTTGGACTTGTAAAAAATGACTTGTGAGCATCTCACCATATCAATTTCATCCCATTCTCTCTGTCCATCTCTCCCTTCATGTTTCTGTTCCCATCCCTCCCCCCCCGACCTCTCCACCTTCCTCCCTCTCCCCCGCTCCTCCTCCTCCTCTCAGGCCAGTAATGGTCAGAGCAGCGACTACCCCTACTCCCTCCCCTCCACCCCGGTGGTGGGTCACCGGGAGCTGCGGGTGGTGGCGGGTGCGGGGGGAGAGGGAGGCGGCAGCGTCAACTCGCGCTCGCTGAGGAACATCCCGCACAGGCGGCCCTCCCTCTTCAAGGTCAGTCGTCCACGCGCAGCTGTCTCCGCTCATCGCACCTTTCCTCTCCTGTCGCCTCACGCTGTCATGTCTCGCCTCCCTCTCTCTCCCCGCTGAAGTCTTGCAGAGACTCATCCCTCGTCTCTGGATCTCTTTCAGAACCGAGACTCGGAGAAGAAGGCGGCCGATCCGAAAGGAGACGTGGGCAGCGGGCGGTCGATTCCCATCAAGCAGGTTTGTTGAACTTTACGACACGGAGTGAAAGCGGTGATACAAACCAACAGAGTCTGCAGTGACCAGTGTTGGGGGTAACTCATTACAAAAGTAACATATTACATATAATATATTACTTTTAGCAGTAACTCAGTAATATAACTTATTACTTATAGGATTTCAGTAATATTATACCAGTTACTTTGTCAAGTAACTCAAGTTACAAATTGAGTTACATTTTATTAAATCAAAGCACATATTTAAAAAAGATACAATCATCTCCTAATCAAACGGTGTGTTTTTATGCAAATAACCACTATAGATGACAATAACAAAGGAAAAGAATAACATTTAGATTTTTGGATTGTTTACACTGACTTCAAGGCGGTTGAAATTATTTTTCGGGATGGTTCCGGGGCGGCAATGTCATTCTACTACTGCTGTTATTTTACTAAAAGTAATGCAAAAGTTGTGTAATAAGTAACGAGTTACTCTACACAGAAAGTAATATTGTAAAGTAACTTATTACTTTCAAAAATGAAAGTAAGTAGTAATATGTAGTATATTACTTTTTTTTTTTTTTTCCCACATTTCTGTTTATTGAAGTTTTCAGGGCATAAATGATACAGCACATCAGTATTTAAATTTCACTGCCTGTTATAGGACTGGAAAGACAAGAAAAAAAAAGAAAAAAAAGGTGAAGATATGTGTATACGGTCGTAGGAAAACAGGTTCACTGGAAAAGAAGAGGAAAAACAAATACCTATACCATACCCTCCCTAACAGCAACAGTACAAAAGTAATATTCTCACCCTGAGATACTTCCTTTTCCTTATTAACAAAAACAAAAACAAAACAAAAGTAAAACAATAATTGACATAGTCCGATCCGATCACCCATCAGAAACACAGTGCACAAGTACATGATCAAATATCCATAATCTACACAGCCCACCCACACAAGAGAAAAGAAGAGAAGACAGCACAACAGACAGACATCATCAGGCCCAACACATCACAGAGAAACAGAAATCAGTCCTTTGGGATCTCAGGAAACTGCAAACCCTTCACCACCCTAAAAAATAGTCCCCATGTTTTCAAAAATCTAGTTGACGAGCCTCTCATCGTACACCGAATTCTTTCCAATTTAATAAAATAAAGAATATCTCTGATCCATAAGGAATGAGAAGGTGGGCTATGGGCTTTCCATTTTAATAGAATTAGGCGCCTTGCTAAAAGCGTTGTATAGGCCACAAAGCCTGCTTGGTATTTTGATAATGATACTGTGGGGGGAGGGACTCCGAAAAGAGCTGTTAGAGCGGTAGGCTCAAGTGTCACTCCAACACTTTCTGAGATAGTATTAAAGATTTCTGTCCAGTACTTGTGCAAAGAGGGGCATAACCAAAACATATGAATGTATGTGGCAGGGGCCGAGTGACATCTGTCACAAGTAGGGTCGATGTCATCATAGATCCTAGCCAGTCGGACTTTGGTCAAATGCACCCGGTGAAGAATTTTACACTGAATTAGCCCATGCCTCGCACAGATAGATGAAGTATGAACAAGATGTAAGATGTGTATATTACATTTTGAAAGTAACTTGGCCAACACCGGCAGTGACGTGGGTATTTACACGCTTCAGCCCCCTGGTGGCGCAATAATAAATAAATGCCAATCCCCTCTTCACAACCAAGGGGGGGGGGGGACAAACAAAAATACACTCGCCTATTTATTTGAACTTACATAAGCAGCACACCCCAAAAAAAAATCTGTTTTCAACCTTTCTCCAAGGGTGTTCTATAAATAATGTGGAAGCTACTGTTCAGCTACTGTTGTCAGGCCTCTCTTTGTGCTCCACTGCTACACTTTGAATAGGCTTTGCTCTGGTGTGCGCTGTGTGTGTGTGTGTGTGTGTGTGTGTGTGTGTGTGTGTGTGTGCGCTCTGGTGTGCGCTGCGCTCTAAATCAGGAGCAGATGTAGTCTCTGACCTTGGTCCTTGTTTTGTGAACAGAGCATCCTGTGGAAGAGAAGTGGCAGCTCTCTGAATAAGGAGTGGAAGAAGAAATACGTCACCCTGTCCAACAATGGCACCCTGTCTTACCACTCCAGCTCCAGTGTAAGAGAACACCACGAGAAACAACACCAGATCGATAATAATGGCGGAACGAACGGCCGAGTGGAGTTTTTTCACTGCGCAGAGAAAGTCAGCACTTCTCTAGTTTTGCCCCACAGCTGACCGGTGCTGCATTGAGTTTCACCTTCAGTAAAAGGTTTCAACACAGCAGCACTAGGCCACATTTCCAGCGTGCGAAAACATCACCATTATGTCTTGAATCTTTTGCTTAAGATGGTCCCTTCTGCAAAACAAGTACAGGTCCTGTACAGTCCCAGGCGCCGCCTGGACCAAATTTGGTGTCAACAATGTCAAAATCTAAAAAGTAGATGTCATATTCCTGTTACAGGGTTATGACACCATAGGCCCTGCCCACTTTCACCAATGTTGACAAAACTTGGTATTTTTTTGACTAGCCTCCCTGAACACCGGATTTGCAATTTCATCATCATACAGTTTTTTGGCGTTTGTAGCGTCCCCTGCTGTTGAATTGCAAAACAGCTATGCAGGCATGGCCATCATTGATGATATCGTTGGGGTTGTCCTACAACCGTGAACATCTTCGCAAAGTTTTGTGAAGAAGCGTTGAAGGAGATTTTAACTGTGACATAAAGGCTGTTTCAGGGAACTTTACACTCCACCAAAATCGTCTGTATCCCCGAGGAGACTTTCTGATGTGCGATGTGTTGTTGGTTGCAGGACTACATGCAGAACTCCCACGGGAAGGAGATCGACCTGCTGCGTGTGACGGTGAAGGTTCCCGGGAAACGCCCTCCGAGGGCCGTGGCCCCCGCCGCCCCCTCACCCGTCCCCACCGGCTCAGTACCTGGAGTGAACGGGCTGAGCAAGGAGCTCGCAACCCTTGAAATCACAACTACAGGTACTAGTGTGCATGGAAACTTATTTTCCCATAGACATTTTGTAAAATGCTTATAAAAAATAGTTTTACTTGGTCAAACCAAACGGTTCAACTATATTTAGAATCAGGAGAGACCATAGAACATTTCACTTGGACCAAAACAAAAAACAACAACATTGAAAAAATATTTTCTTTAAACCCGCATTTTTTTGTTGTTGGCCCGAGTGAAATGTTATGCGATCTCTCCTGTTTCTAAATATATCTGAACCGTTTGGTTTGAACAAGTAAAACTATTTGTATAAGCATTTTACAAAATGTCTATGGGAAAATAAATGGTGGATGAACATCTCTGGTACAGTGCTGAAGCAGGAAGTGACGTTCACTTTGGCTCTCTATAGAGGGGCTAAAGTTGGGGAATTGTCGTTTTTATTCATTGTTCCATAATGTGGGCATTGTCAAGTCCTTCGAGACTGTAACTGGGATTAAGAGCTATACTGTACAAATAAACTTTATATAGCACCATTCTAACCTTTGTACACTGGTTACAATGAGTTTTCCAATTGGATAGTAGAAAAATAAGATCACCAAACAGTAGAACAGTAACACATGGTGTGGTACGGTATAGTAGTATGATATGGTATCCTAATAACCCATCCACTGTCAGCAGAGTTTCAGCTACTCCCTTCTGGTCGGAGGTATACATACCCCAAGATCACAACCAACAGAGCCAAACATTCATTTATCCCCATGTCAATCATCCAGCTAAATAAGATGTGAGATTCAGGGAATCTGAAGTTTTTATTTGTTGTTTTATTGTTATCAGATATGCACTTTAAATATGCAGGGCTGCTAACACGTGCACTTTAATACACAGTATTATTGCGTGTTTTTGTAGTATTTTTGACCACTACAGATGATTTTATGATTTTTATGAGTTGTGTATGTTATTTTAATGTGTCTGTGTCCTCATGTACTGTGCTGTACAACAAATTGCCTCCTTGGAGGACATTAAAGTTTTCTACTACTACTACTACTACTATGGTATGGTATTATACAATATGGTACAGTATATGCTATGCTGTGGTAGCCTGGGTAAACCCATCCCCCACGTGACCTGCTCTCAGACCTGTTCTCAGTCACTATGTGTGATAGTGACTGGGAACTGAGAGAGCAGGTCACGTGGTGGCTGGGTTTACCTAGGCTAATGCTGTGGTATGGTACCATAGCATAGTACAGTATCATATGGCATGCTGTGATTTGGTTCAGTATGGTATGATATGGTATGGTATTGTGCTTAATTTTTCTAAATATAACCCCCCCCCCCCCTCTCTCCTTCAGGTGCTCAGCTGAGTCCAGCTACCCTGCCTGTAGTTGATGACAGGTCCGGTGGTCTGTCCCCTCAAGGCGGGGACCGAGGACTTCAGCGCTGTGCCTCCTCCTTGTCCACCAAGGCACAAAGTGTTGGTATGTACTGTAGGAAATAAAAGGCTTCAGACACCCCTGATGCCTGCTAGAAAACTCTTTCTTTCTAGCTGTGAGCTCCGGTACAGTAAAGACTGTGCATGGTGTTAACGTATGGTCCGTTACTTTACACCCAAATGTCAGATGCCCTTGAAGGAACAGCCAATCCCTTCGCTGGAAAAGACCCCGGCCAATCATCTCCCATGAGCGACAGGAAGAAGAACAGGAGGAAGAAGAGCATGAATCAGAAAGGAGATACAGCCCTTGGGCAAGCTGAAGGTGACTTAAAACACAGATTTACTTACGTTTTTACCTGGAAAGATATGTCTGCTAGTGTGTAATAATAATAACAACAATAATAATAGTAATAATACAAAAAAAAAAATAATAAAAAAAAAAAAATATATATATATATATATATATATATATGTTTTTGTGTTGAGTGTATACATTTATAATTACTCAGATACTAATAGTGGGTAGGAAAATGCATCAACATCAGCATTGGTGAAAGCTAAATCCCTATGAATAATATGAGAACTGCCAAAAATAAAGTCTGTGTTACACAGAGTCTTTTTTTTTTTTTTTAGCTATAATACGTTTTGTTCCGTGAAATAAAATACATCCACTCACCTCACCTTTGTGAATTTTTGTCTTTCAATTACTTTTAATTGATTGTTGTTGGTAGTGACATAATTAATTCATAATAATAATTAATTTGTTAATAATTAGTTAATAATTTCATCAGTGCAATTTGCAGTCTGCTTTGCCCAGTGATTAAATTCACAAAGGTGATGCCAGTGGATAACCCCTGGGGAAAAAACATCGTTGTCTATGTCTTGCGGGTATCATTCAACACAACCTTTATTTTTTAGCATTTCTCAAAAAGCCAGTCATATTGTCCATAGGGATTTTTGGAGCTGCTAATCTAGGACAAAGAAAATGAAGCAAAAATGATGACTTCTGCTCTAAAAATACATTCAAGAAGAAAACCAATCACAAGTTTGCACAGGTACGTTTTTCTGGCCTGTTTGAAGCAGGCGAGCGTTTGATCCTCACCGTCGTTTTGAATATCTCCTGGGAATGCCATTATAAATAGCTTGAACCCATCAGAAGATGATGCACCGTATGTCTACTCAAGTTTTATGATTCCTCTGTCCTCTGATCTTCCTCCTGTACAGGTTTTTTGTTTCGTGAAGATGTTCTGTCTTCAGCTGAAAATCTCTTTACACCCTATTCTTCTCAACGCTCACGTTTGTCTCTCTCTGTTTTCTCTGCTCTTCCCTTTTCTGTGCTTCTCTCTCGCTCCGCAGCCAAACGCAAAATGTGGAAATTAAAGAGCTTTGGTAGCTTGAGAAACATTAATAAGACAGGTAACAAAGCAAGGGTGATGGAGCACCAATCAGAGCGTGTCTCTGTGTCACATGATGCACCTCATGCACTTTTTTCCCCTCTGTGCATTTTCCTTCCTGTGTGCACGGCAGCCGCATCCCACATTTGAGTTGTTCATCGGCTTGTTTTCATAATCATAACTTGTTTTGATAATTCTGTTTCCACCTTTCATCAAATTTTGTCAAAAACTTTGTCAAAAATGTCATCAGTTTTTTTTGTTTTTTGTTTTTTTTGGTGTGTGTGTGTGTAATTCCTTTGTTGCAACGGATTCATAATAGCTCATAATCATTTTTCCCATTTTCAGATTGCAAATCTCAGTTGTTTGTGCTGCCTGCCTTGTCCTTGCAGAGGAGGAGAACGCAGACTTCATCGTGGTGTCGTTATCGGGGCAGACGTGGCACTTTGAGGCCCAGAGCCTGGAGGACAGAGACTCCTGGGTGGCGGCGATAGAGAGCCAGATCCTGGCGAGCCTGCAGTCCTGCGAGAGTGGCCGAAACAAGGTGAATGAAACTCACACTATATTATTCCCATCAGTGGATGATCCAGTGGTGTTGTATATGGATGCACAAACTGATATCACCAAGTAACAGTTGTTCCTGGACCAACATTTCTTCCTAGTATGGGCCGGGAAAACCCCGCCCCCGAACTCATTTGATTGGCCGCCGCAATTGCTTCTTCCTGAAAACGTGCGACAAGTAAAAAAGATGTGGTTAAGATTAGGGTTAGGGTTTTCTTATCTAACGACGACCAGAACCAAACCCTAACCCCAACCACATTGTTGTACTTGCCTAAACCTAATGTTTTATAAAAATGTGTGTGGTTCGACCCCAGTTTTCAGATTGGAAGGCGCGCACCTTATCCATTTAGCCATAGGACCGAGCTCACCGACGGCCGCACTTTCTTCAAACCCTAACCCCAGAGCCGTGTAAGAAGAGTTGCGACATCTCCATTCACTCCAATGGACCAGTTTTTTAAGAGTTCCAGGAAGTAAGGTCCTGGATTAACAGCACTGTCGAGTTGCAGCAAAATAGACAGTTTGTGTTGTACTTTGAAAGTTTTTTCCCCCCCTTGAATCAAATTGTACATTATCTGCTTTATTTTAGCATTCAAAAGTAGCGCGAGACCCATTCCTGGCTGTTCATTGGCTAATGAGTCACGCATTTTGGTCCTCCGCTGACGCCACTCTCTCTCTAGAGGACACTACCTAACCCTAATCTTAACCACATTTTTTCCCTTGCCGCATGTAACATGTATTAGAAAAACAATTTATTAGAATATATTCGAACGAATATGATTTGCTTAGAGGGAATATTCGAATATGATTTGGGGGCAATTTTGACAGCCCTAGTGTTAAGTTCTATGTATCATTGTGTGTGTGTGTGTGTGTGTGTGTGTGTGCGTGCGTGCGTGTATGTGTGTGTGTGTGTGTGTGTGCGTGCGTGCGTGTGTGTGTGTGTGTGTGTGTGTGTGTGTGTGTGTGTGTGTGTGTGTGAATCCAGGCACGGAGGAGCAGCCAGAGTGAGGCCGTGGCCATACAGGCCGTCCGTAACGCCAAGGGCAACGGCCTGTGTGTGGACTGTGAGGCACCAAGTGAGTTCTTAGACTTGCCCTCTAGCTGCAGACTCTGTTACTGCGTGTGTCCCTCTAGCTGCAGACTCTGTTACTGCGTGTGTGTCCCTCTAGCTACAGACTCTGTTACTGCGTGTGTGTCCCTCTAGCTACAGCATTTGTTACTGCGTGTGTGTCCCTCTAGCTACAGACTCTGTTACTGTGTGTGTATGTCCCCCTAGCTACAGACTCTGTTAGCTCAGCACAGCCATCCTTCTTGCAACCGGTCCTCTTTCCTTGTCGTCCAGATCCCACCTGGGCCAGTCTTAACCTGGGGGCGCTGATCTGCATCGAGTGCTCCGGGATCCACCGGAACCTGGGGACGCACCTGTCCCGCGTGCGCTCGCTGGACCTGGACGACTGGCCCGGCGAACTCACGCAGGTCCTGGCCGCAATCGGAAACCACATGGCCAACAGCATCTGGGAGAGCTGCACCCAGGGCAGGACCAAACCCACACCCAACTCAACACGGTGGGGCACTAGTGGAGATCGGAGTCAATACTTGCAAATAAGCCCGTATGTTAACGGTTCCTAGTTACTACAAAGTCGGACGGTTATGGTTTCACTCCTCTTTGGTCATCTGTTTGTTAGCAGGATATCTTAATATGTTATCAATGGGTTTGGCTGAAATCTGGTGGACAGAGAGATCAAAGTGGCTTAGATGTTGGTGATGGTCGAGATCTCTGACTTCTCCCATCAAATGATTTTTGTTTTTTTAGCCGGAAGTATTATGCCGAGTTCATGTTTTGTAGCCGGAAACTATTTTGCCAAGTTGATGCACTGGTGAGAATGTCTGACATCCGGGACTTATAAAAAATAAACTGCTGCTAAACAGCAGTGAATACACATACTAATTAGTCAGAGAATCAAACCCGGAAGACAAATAATAAACAAACGTTTACAGAGCGTTGCCGGAGGATTATTCAGCATCGGTAGAGTTTTGTGCTCCACCAAGTGCCTTGTAGTTTAAATCTATATGAAATAGAGAGGCAAAGTGACCGCCTACTTCCTGCTTCAGCACTGTACCAGAGATTTTCATCCGCCATTTATTTTCCCATAGACATTTCGTAAAATGCTTATAAAAAATAGTTTATGGTTCAGCTATATTTAGAATCGGGAGAGACCATAGAACATTTCACTCGGACCAAAACAAAAAAACAACAACATCGAAAAAATATTTTCTTTAAATCCGCAGTTTTTTATGTTTTGGTCCGAGTGAAATTTTATGTGGTCTTTCCCGTTTCTAAATATATCTGAACCGTTTGGTTTGACCAAGTAAAACTATTTTTTACAAGCATTTTACAAAATGTCTATGGGAAAATAAATAGCGGATGAAAATCTCTGGTACAGTGCTGAAGCAGGAAGTGACGTTTCACTTTGGCTCTCTATATGAATATGTAAATATATAAGGACACTGAATTTGCCTTCACGTTGATATCGAAACATCTGGCAGCAAGTGTGCTGCAGCAACAAGACATCCATCCGTGGAGAGGTGCCATGTTTTGATGTGTGTGTGTGTGTGTGCGTGTGTGTGCGCGTGTGTGTGTGTGTGTTACATATGCATGACTGTCTCCTGTGTGCCTCTTTGACCAGTGAGGAGAGAGAGTCGTGGATTCGCGCCAAGTACGAGCAGCGGGTGTTTGTGGCGCCTCTCGTCTCGGTCACGTGCGTCCAGCAGAACGCAGCAGAGGACGCGGGCGGCAGCGGCAGCGTGGCTCTGCGGCTGCTCTCGGCCGTCACCGACAGGGACCTCCCCCAGCTGCTGCTGCTGCTGGCCCACAGCACCAAGGAGCAGATCAACGGACACCCGGCGCCTCGCACCGCCCTGCACGCCGCCTGTCAGCTGGGCGACGCGGTCATGACCCAGCTGCTCGTCTGGGTAGGTCTCTCTTTTCTGCTCGAGTTCCACAACGCTGCCTCTTCCTATTGTTAGCTTTTCAGCTAACGCAGGGGGAAATAGACACCGGGGGAGAAGAGAGGAATTTCACAATATATAGAGCGTTTCATTATAGACGGGAATTCTGTTGCTAGGGAACAGTTTTGGATTCAAGTTGATTTCTGTCAGTTAGCAAACACCGCAACAGGGAGTAGTACTCGCCTACCGCCACGGAGACCTGGGTTCAATTCCTGGTAGCAGTACTTCCGGCTTGGTCAGACGTTCCTACAGACACAATTGGCCGTGTCTGCGGGTGGGAGGCCGGTGGGGTATGAGTCCTGGTTGATGCACTAGCAGCACATTTACATTACATTACATTTACATTACGTAATTTGGCAGACGCTTTTATCCAAAGCGACTTACAATAACACATTTTTGTCAGCAATAGAGCAATCAACTATGCAACACAGTCTATAACAACTACAACACAGCACCTCCTCTGCTCAGTCGGAGGGGTGCCTGTTCGGGGGGGGAGGGGAACTGGAGGGAATAGCGTGATCGTCCCTCGTGCTACATCTTGCCGGTGAAACCCCTCGCTGTCAGCTGAAAAGAAGCGGCTGGTGACTGCACATGTATCGGAGGAAGCATGTGCTAGTCTACGACTCTCCCCAGATCAGCAGAGCGGGTGGAGCAACGACTGGGACAGCAGGGGGGATTTGGCCAAGAAGTACAATTGGGGAGAAAATGGGAGAAAAACATAACGAGAAAAAAAAAAGAATTAGGGCTACAGCCAATTTAGAATGTTTATGTTGTCAAGTTGAAACGGTCTACTCTTTAGCAGGACCTTCTACTTCTTCTACTTCGATTAAGAGGACATATAGAGGCCATTTACACCTGGCGTTAACATGCGTTTTCTGCCATCAGATTGCAATCTGATTGTGCTTGACCACTTGAAATGCCAGGTGTAAATGGCCTCTTATACCTGGCGTTAACATGTGTTTTCTGTGATCCGATTGCAATCGGATAGTGCTTAGAAACGCATGCATTTTGTATTGTGTTCTATTGCAGCAATGCCTGGTGTATGCATAGCAATCTGTTTCGTGACACTGAAAATGAATAATGACTCATATTTCACATATAGCACACCGTCTCTCATTTGGAATAACACATTGATAATTAGGTTCACGGTCAACAAAAATATCCTTGAATAGGCGCAGTGCTTATTGTTGGCCAATAAGCACATGAGCAGTGGTTAACAGTTTGAATCTCTCCCTAACCCGCAGTACGGAAGTGATGTGAAAGCGAAGGACAGCCAAGGCCAGACCGCCATCATGATGGCGAGGAAAACGGGAAGCAAAGGCTGCGTGGATATCCTGGTCCAACACGGCTGCCCCAACGAGACGTCCCCCACCACTGCCACACCTGTCCTCTCCCGTCGGTCCAGTACTGCCAGCCTGGGTCGGACCAATTCCAGGAAACGGGTGTCGTAGCTCGGAACTGAAAATGCTACCGCACACGGGCCGGTAGCAAACATGCAGATGCACTTAGCTTAGAAAACCTTAGACACCATGGATACATACAGAGCTGACTATGGGGAGGGGGGGGGGGCTGTAAGAACAATGACTATGGGCAGGGCGATAACATGCTATATAGTACTAAAGAGAAAACGTTCCTTTCTGAAGACTGAACAACATATCAAACAACTGAAAAGCAATATTCACTCAATTTGTCGATGATAGATATATTGCTGAAACGTGTGTTGTTGGTGACCTCATTTCAAAAATGACTCAAGTAGAACTTTGTAGCTGTCTTTAGTAATTTTAGAGCAGACAGTGTAACTGCTTCGGTTTCACTTCCTCCGATAGAAGTGCAATAATCAAGCTATGATGATGATGAACGGGCAACAAGCTGTCCAAGTTGCTTGAGACTGAAAGAGAGCAAACTGTGTTGGCCGACTGTATGGCCAGCTGTCGTGAAAGAGAATTAATGCATTGAGAAGGCGATGCTTCCTGCAAAATTTGTTGTGACTGGACCAAAACAGTTATTTTTCTTTTTGGCGTTACAAATAAAGTATAAACATACAGTATGTCATGTTGTTAGTTATGTGTGCCTGTTGCAACAGTACAATGGTCAATTTGGCCAATATAATTTGTTTTTTTTTCAGTAATGAACCAACTGAAAATAATTATAACATTCTACTTAGACTAGGAAAATGAATGGTTTGAAATATGAAATATGTCAGTGTTACGCTCACAGGTTAAAGATATGACGTTTTAATATACTGTAAAATGTACCTACTACATACTGTACTTAATTGTACTTAATGTTGAACTGTAATGAGCATACAACTTAAACATCGGAAAGAACAAGACTCAATTTTGTAAATGGTTTCTTACTGGTAGTTTTGAAAATATATGATTGTCAAGTTTTCTTTTTCCATTGTCTTTTATAATTTCTTATTCTCATACATGTCATGAAAGCATAGAAAACAATAATCGGATGCTTTTACATAATAAACATGTGGCTATTTGTTGACATTTTTATTTGGGATAGACTAAAGACGACGTGAAGATTATGACATTAATGCAGCAACATAATCATTCATATCAATGTTGTCTCTTCCATGAATTTCCAGTGAACTATGATGAGGTTATTAAAACAACGGAGTGTCATGATGACCCTTTGCAAAACCTTCAGCTAAAACAAATGGTGACTTAAATAAAAGAAACTTTTTTTTAATTAGCATTATTATCATTTGTGCTTTGCTTTGTCTTTGTGACTGAGATACATATATATATATTTATTATGTCGATGGTTTGTATTCTACATCTTCTGCGCTGCAATGAAACATCCAGACGCTAGGTGGCGCTTTTACTGCACTGTGCACTTTTGTTGACATGCGTCATCAATGTGCGACGACCACTGGAATCCTGCTGGAATGGAATCCCTTAGAAAAGAATAAAAGAAGAGTGGTATTTACCAAATACGCACTTCCTTCTATGGGTAAGCAACGGTCATATTTCATCATACATGAGATACGAGAAGTTTATTTGAGAATCGAAATAAGACTGTTGAATATGTAATTTAGTTAACGGAGTTCCCATAACGTGTTATGTATCGGGGATAACAAGCTAGGCTAGCCAAGCCAACGTCTCCTTTTGCTCCTTGTTCGGCTAACGGTTCTAGCTGTTTGGAGTGGCGGGTAAACCCACCTAACTACATTCACTTAACCTACCTTTTAACTTTACTAATATCTTTGCGATGGGCATTCATAGTAAAAAAAAAAAAGACGTGGAAAATAGCATCAAAACTGATGATGTAACTCGGCGATTTTCTTCGAATAGCATTGATTTTGTTTACATTGGTGGACTCGAGGTCATCTTTTTGTATTTAACGCTATAACTCACGATAGTTGCTTTTTGCTCACGGTGAATAATCAGCTGAACATGACTTCCTGAAGGTTTTCTCAGCAAGCACCAGAAATGATTTTCATGTGATGCTAACAGCTACACAGCTGGTTGGCTAAATGCAACAGCTTGTTTGGAAAATGGCAGTGACTCCTGCTGGTTGTGCCTCGCACCAATCACCTGCTCTGATGATTTACAAAACGATGACTTAATGTTATTCATGCAGGTGTATTCAAATTAATTTTGAAAGCATTTTTAACATAATTTTGTATAAAGGTATTTGAGAACACATAAATGCATATCAGAATAAAAGAAGAACCAGGAAGGACAAGGACAGTCTGAACTTTATAGTTGTGCATATCTTTATGTATTTATTACTATTTTACATGAAATTGGAAGGAAGCTTGTTTCAAAGGAAAGGAATTATAGCCGATAACAGAGCTCTGCCCCAGCTGTTCCCCTTTTAAAGCAGTGAATGACAGACAGAAGTAAGTGAATCTGTGATGTATTGTCCCCCGGCCCCCTGAAGCCATGTAATGATTAGCTACATGTTAGCAGTAGCATATTTAATTCAATGCACACATTTACAGGGAGCAGGAGAGACACAACGAGCAGGGACATGTGATCATATTTTCTCATTTCACATTCACATCAGTGTTCTGGCAATAAATAAACTGGATATTCATGTTTGTTGGGGCAGCCAGAGAGTAGTGGGTTGCGCATAATCCCTTTATTTCACGAAGTACAACAAGCACACAAGAAACTTGACCTGGATAATGGGTGCTGTCGCATTATTACAGACAGTTATACAATAGAGGATTGACACAGGAGAGGCAGGACAGGATCTCACATTGTGCCGTTAAAGTGCACATTGTGTGCACATTGTCGACTAAACAAACACCCAAACAAGACTGTACTAGGGAAGTACTGTTGACATCATTCTGAAAGATACAGAAGTTGTGTTACTGTATGTGCCACATATACATAATCCTATTCTGTTCTGTTTTATTGTCTTCTTTGTCTGTTCCCCCAGTTGGACCGTAGCGCTCGAGGAGCTGCAGCAGCAGGGATGAGGATCCGACTGGAGGGTCCCGGTCACGCTGCCTCCCTACTCTTGGAGCTCAACCGCTGCCGGCAGTCGCGCAGGTACTGCGATGTGTTCCTGCAGGTGGGCAACCGCACGTTCGCGGCGCACCGCGCCGTGCTGGCCTGCGCCGGGGCCTACTTTCGCAACCTCTTCGCCCGGGCTCCGACCTCTTCCACCGCCGCCTTCTCGTTGGAGTTCATTTCCCCGGCCAACTTTGAGAAGGTGCTGACGTTCGTCTACACGGGCGAGATCTTGACTGACCTGATCGACGTCGGGGTGCTGTACGAGCTGGCCGAGCGGCTGGGCGTTATTGAACTGGTGAGGGCGTGCCACGCGACGTTCCCCGACCTGCAGTCTTCCGTATCGGCGAACAGTCCCGGAGACCTCGGCCTGGACGTGGTCGCCGCTGTAACGGCGGCCGCTGTGACGGCGGTCTCTGTGTCGGCGTCGTCCGTGTGTTCGTCCGCGGCCTCCTGCTCGTCTCTGTCTTCGTCCGCCGCCCCGACTCCCGCCGCCGCTGCCTCCCCTCTCCTCCAGGGCAGGACACCCCGGGGCAGCCGCGAGGGCCACACCGGCCCGCTGTCTCTGGACCTCAAGGCAGAAGATGTCCAGTCTCACATGGGCTACGGGCAGATGGCGACAGACCATCAGCTGTCAGGAGGACACCGTCTTTTAACCAACAGCCACGCCACTCAGAGTGACAACACGCTACCTCCGGGCCCCGTGCTCCAGCTGAAGACTGAGCAGGGGCTGGGAGAGCAGGAGGCAGCAGGCAGCAACTGTGAGGAGGAGGACGGCGATGGACAAAGGGGGAGCACGGTTGGGCCTCCGCCTCAGAGCAACGCCCCTGCGCACGCCGACAGCTGCTCCTTCCCCGACTCTTCGGCTCCGCTCGGAGCGGAGGTCTGCGGCGCTCCTTCGCCGTCCTCGGGAGACCCCATAGGCAGCCTGCAGGTGGGGTCAGTGGAGGGCGGGGTGGAGTGCGGCGTGGCCCGGGACGGCAGCAGGCTGATGTTTGGGGAGGCGGTGGAGGAAGGCGAGAACGAGGACGTCGCGAGGGACCCTCTGCGGGGGAACGGCGCCATCGAGGGGACGGAGGAGGAGCAGTGGAGACAGATGGCGGGCGAGATCATCGAGCTGAGCGACGACGAGAACTACATGGAGGAGGAAGATGAAGAGGACGATGAAGACGACCTTGTGTGTGTGGAGAACGGAGGGGCGGGGAACTCTAGCAGCCAGGTAATCTAGATTTAAAGAATACAATACTAATATAATACTGTATTATATTAGTATTATATACTGGCTCTATGAGCAGCAGAGACCACTTGGTTTTTAACGTCACTTTGCTTTTATGTCTTTTGATGAACCTTCATGCCTTCTACTATTATTGTGAACATTTTGTAAATTATTCTTCTATTTGCCAGCATGGAAATAGTGGGGCAGCTTAGCGAAAAATTCCATAACAATATAATTTGGTACACTTATAGCCAAAGACATTCCAAAAACAATTGGATTTCTGGGCATCATGAACAAAATCTTTTTTCTTCTTCTTTTTTGCGGCCACAGACTGGCAACCTATGGAAATTGTAACTGCAATAAAGTTGTGTAGACCAGTGGTTCTCAAATGGGGGTCCGGGGACCCCCAGGGGTCCGTGGCACTTTGCCAGGGGGTCCGCGAAAAGTTTTTAGGAAAATAAAAATATATTCTTTTTTTTGCAAAAGCTTCATAGTTCAACGAAAATATTTTATGCTTTAAATCTAAAATGGTTCATGGATTACATTCTAATCTAACAAACCTATCAATTTAAAAGTCAAGCACGTTACCGTGGAAACAATTAAGCTTAGCCCAAAATCACAAATCAGAATGAGGGGGTCCCCTGTATATTTTCTATCTTGTAAGGGGTCCTTGGCTGAAAAACATTTGAGAACCTCTGGTGTAGACTAGTCTGATATGGATCATTCATCTGGTGTCAAATCATACTTTTTTTTATGAGGAGGAGGAATTTGTATTTGGAACTTTAGAATTGCTCAGAAGCTTCCTTCTATCTCATAATTCCAGAGGTTAGGTTTGGGCAGTTATTATGGCAATCACTTTCTTTTAGCCTTGAATTCGAGTTTCAATTTGAATTTGAGTCTTAAAACACAGACAGAAAGATACTTTTTTTCTCCACTCCTCCAGGCATCAGGGAGCACCGTGTCCTGTAAAGCGTGCGCGGCGCCTCTTCCAGCGGACCCCGAGGCCGTCAGACGTCACGCAGAGATCCACGTGACGGAGCTCGGGCTGTGCCGGGTGTGCGGGGCGTCGTTCCCGGAGCGCGCTGCCGGCATCGCCCACGCCCTCGCCGCCCACGTGGGGGTCCAGCTCTACCCCTGTGACATGTGTCACTCGCAGTTCTGCAGCCAGAACAAGCTGCTGCGCCACCGCCGCCAGGCCGCCTCCGGTTATACTATCCCACAGGGGGCGCTCACCGGGAGCACCCAGGGCCTGGGCTCCGAGCTGCAGTGTGCCGTGTGCACCAAAACCCTCACTAAGGACTTCCAGGTGGGTGAATTGAGTTGGTTGGATGTTGAGCCAGGTGTGAACGTATGTGTGAATGTGAACAGGGCGCTCCTGAAAAAGAGAGCATTGCTCTCTCAGAGAAAAATGACTCACGTTCATTTCTTAATTTTTTTAATGAGCGACTCCGAGCTATTCTTTTTCAATAGCATCACCAATATTGCAGACAATCTCCACAATTATAATAAATCACTGATCGTCCCCAAAACTTTCACTTCTCATATCTTCAACTGTTTTTCTTCCCAGTTCGGAAAACTGGATGGGATGGTTATGTTTTAGATGGAGCGTTAGATGTATTGTAGAGCTGCAACGATTAATCGATTAAGTCGATCGACAGAAAATTAATCGACAACTATTTTGATAATCGATTAATCGTTTTGAGTACAATTTTAAGAGAAAAGGTCTAAATCCTCTGATTCCAGCTTCTTAAATGTGAATATTTTCTGGTTTCTTTACTCCTGTGTGACAGTAAACTGATATTATCTTTGAGTTGTGGACAAAACAAGACATTTGAGGGCGTCATCTTGGGCTTTGGGAAACACTGATCGTCATTTGTCACCATTTCTGACATTTTATAGACCAAACAACTAATCGATTAATCGAGGAAATAATCGACAGATTAATCAAGTATGAAAATAATCGTTAGTTGCAGCCCTAATGTATTGCCTTTTTGTTGCCACTGTTTTTGAAACAAAGTCCACATACTGCATCAGCTCGTTCAGGTTAATTGGCTCTCCTCTCGTTCAGGTTAATTGGCTCTCCTCTCATTCAGCTTCAAGCTAAAAGATTCCCACTCCGGAATCAACTAGTAGATGACAGGTAGATCACAGTCACCTGTGTCACAGGCTTCATTCAGCTGCCTGCTGCTGCTCAACACCCACGCATGTGTTTCACCAATGGGGAGTCAGTATGCCCCTGAGGCTCTTCCAGGCCGGCCCTCCTGCAAAACACTAATGAGGGTTTCCAAATTCCAATCATGGAAGTTGGAAACCCTCATTAGTGTTTTGCTTGCACCTGTGTTTACCCTGCCTTTTCGACATAAAATGGCCCCCGTGAGAAGGGTCTATTCAACCAACTGCTCTACCCGTTGCTCGTAGGAGGTTCTCACATTGGCTGTCATGTCTCTTGCCTCCTTCCCAGACCGTCAGAGACCACCTGCTGAGCCACGTGTGCGCCCAAAGCCTGAGCTGTGGCATGTGTCACCTCCCCCAGCTCTCCCTGTGCTCCCTGCTGTGGCACGCCCTCACCCACCTCTCCTGGCCCGTTTACACCTGCCCACACTGTGCCCACAGCTTCCTAGAGCGCCCCCTGCTGGACAGACATATGGCCGGGCACGCCGAGGAGGCGGCGGCCAAGGAGAGGGAGCGCTCGGTGCTGCACGGGGCGGACGGAGGAGGACTAGGAGGAGTGGAGGAGCTGCACTGCTTCCTGTGCCCGCAGACGTTCCGCTCCTCCTCCGCCTTTCAGCACCACCTCAGCCTGCACACCACAGAGTCGGGCGGGGGCGGCGGGGGTCAGGGGTGGTCAGGCAAGCGTAAAGCCGACCAGATGGAGTCTTCCTCTTCCTCTCCACGGGAGGTGGGCAGCCTCGTCAAAATGAGCAACCTGGGTTTGGGCCTGGGAATGGGCTTCGGCCTGCCGGATAAATTTTTCCAAGGATCGATACCGAACTTCCCCTCCGGACTCCTGACCAACGGGAGTTCTTCCGAGCAGGACGGGGCGGCGGCGGCCGCCCGCGGGAAATGGTACCGGTGTCGCTACTGCGGCAAGCGCTTCGCCCACTCGGGGGAGTTCACCTACCACCTCCGCATCCACACCGGGGAGAAACCCTACCAGTGCAAGGTGTGCCTGCGCTTCTTCCGCGGCCGCTCCACCATGATCTGCCACCTGAAGACGCACGCCGGCGCGCTCATGTACCGCTGCACGGTCTGCGGCCTCTACTTCTCCACGCTGAAGCTGGTGTCGTCGCACATGGAGATCCACAAGGACCACCTGCCCCCGGACTTCAACATCGAGCAGACCTTCATGTACAACGACCACTCGAAAGAGCCGCTGCCCACCATGGACACCTGACCTGACCGCCTCTCTGCCTGATCACTGTTACTCTGCTGTGTCTGCCTCTCTCTCTCTTCTCTCTGACACCTCCTCAATGTCTGGTTGTTGTGGACCATAATACTGTATGTAATAGGCCTAGACGTTAGAATGTCAGGAACTTGTATTGTTTTACAAGGAGAGTACTGTTTATCGAGTCGACCTGTTTGGAGGCAATTTGAAGGAGAAGCCACTTGGTGGCAGTGTATCTAAAAAGGGGAACTTGTTGGACTGGTCACTGTCATGCAGTGCTCTGCCTGCATTATCGCTCCAGAAGAAGTCTGTAGAACTTGATAACTTAACATTTCAAGTTAGGTTTTTTCTATAAGTGATTAATCATTACTCTGTAATGAAAGTAGCACCCCATTGTAGCACAAAATAATGATATTATATTTTCAGTCACGGAATATGTGAGTGTCATTGTCATATCGCATATTTTCACAAGCTTGACATTTTCTGTGTCATTTAATGGTACGCTACATTTTCCATACCACACCAGGCTTTAAGTATAGAACATAATTAGCCACATAATGAGGCCTTATCAGACATTTCAGAATGATCTATTCTTCCTTCAAGTATTTTGGTCGTTTTTTTTGTAACTTCTCATTGTAAACATGTTTTTTTTCTGGGATACAATGGGATTTGTTGTATTGGCAATCCAGAGGCATTTTTATGAGCGCTTTCACAATTATGTTCTTTAGTTCTGCATTATGTTCACTTGATATATTCCACATGCAGTCTTTCTATACGATGTGAAGTATAAATATTGTGCTGTAGAAACAGGTACTGAAGTGCCCCGTCTACAAATTCACATCTGTGATAATACTGTAATTTGTGTTACCTCATATCTATATCTGATGACAATGTCACTATTTATTCTATTTATGCCTTTTTAAAAATTTCACTTTCAGTGTTTCCAATGTAAGTCCTATGAACGTTGGCCTTTTTGAAAAAAATCTTGTTTCTAGTTCTTGAAAATAAAATAAATGACTATAGAAAAAGTAATTTTCTCACCCCTAAATGGTTTTGGGCCTTTTTTGATTCAGTGATTTTTTTTTTTTTTTGCAGTGTCCTGTACAACAAAACCCATTCCTCATCAACATTGTCAATGATGAATTTGCAGAATTCTGCCAGATTCTTCCAGAGGCTCGTGACCTTTGCCCTTTCAAAATCCTGCTCTCTTCCTGCTATTGTGCCATCTGTGTTTTGAAGCCTAACCCCTTTTCCCTTTTTCTGCCTTCTTATCAGCAAGTCAACAGTGTTAAATGTGGAACGTTCTCTTTGCGCGCTCAAAGTAAAGCGAACGGAACCAGAGGCGAACTGCAAGTAGTGAGATAGACAAATGCAACCACAGCAAATTGCAGCGAGGTAAAAAGTTGACATAAGGTTTCCAAATCGGAGCGCCAGTGTCCGTATTTTGTGATCATTCTACTCGCCTAATATCCTTACAAAATGGCGACATTTAACTTAGGTTTCCCAATTTAAATTAAGTTAAGTTATCCCGACGGGGAAATTCATCGTCTGCATTTGACCCATCCTCTACTAGGAACCTTCCTAGAACTAGGAGCAGTGGGCAGCCGCAGTGCAGCGCCCGGGGACCAACTCCAGTTCTTTTGCCAGTGCCTTGGTCAGGGGCACTGACAGGAATATTAACCCTAACATACATGTCTTTGATGGTGGGAGGGAACCGGGGAGAACGTGCAAACTCCACACAGAAAGGACCTGGGACGGACCAGGGTTCGAACCCGGGACCTTCTTGCTGTGAGGCAACAGCGCTACCCACTGAGCCACCGTCCAATTGCCGTTTCCCAATTTAAATGGATACAAACAGGGAGGTTTGAGGGAGTTTTATTGCATGTTATGTTACAGGTAACCATGGTTACAGCAGATGTAGACGACAGCAGCGTTCAGCAACAGATAAATAAGCATTTAACAATGTGAGCTTAAGCGTGATCTGTTTAATGGTTATGCAATCAAAGACAATGTTCAGAATCAGTTAATTTACATTTCCACATTTGCAAAATTGGAAATGTAAATTAAGTGGGTATAAGGATCGGGCTTATCTGGCATTGGACAGACAACAGATTTGTTTACATGCATTCCTGCTCTGTCACGAATATTCCTTCCGTCCATGAGCTCCTAGACGTCGCCATGCGTTCCTGTGGGAGTGCAACAGCTTTGAGGAAAACATCTTCAAAACCTCTCTTCAGACATTTCCTCTCTTCCTCTGTTTACAACTGCGACGTGCTAGACGGAAACGAAACAGGAAGTGGATTTATGAGAGGAAGGTGTTTGGCGAGTCCATCTCTCTTGCGTAACAAATGGTTAGAAGCTACGACCAGAGTGAGATGTTGTGCAAATTTTGCCCTCTGGTAGCTATTATTCTGAAGCATCACGTCTGGCCTCAGGTGACCTCGGTTTATCAGTTCTATCAAATCTTCCCGTCACTCCGGTTGTCCCCTCATCACTTCCAAAATGTCTCTCCTGTTTGTGTCGATCTGACAGGAGCTTCTTAACGCTGGGCCGTCTTTTCTTATGAGACATCCGATTGGCTGGTGCTGGTGTGACTCGCCTTGCGCTGCTTCCCCGGCTCCGCCCCCCCGCCGCCGTTGGCGCCGGGCCCCGCCGCCTCTCTGGGTATGTAGCTCACCACCGTGTTGATCAGGTTGTTGCGGAAGCTCTTGCTGAGGAAGTTGTAGAGCACGGGGTTGGCCACGCAGTGGAACAGAGACAGGCACTGCACCATGCTGAACGAGAAGTAGAGGAACTCCACCATGTTGCAGCTGAAGATGAAGGGGTTGATGTCGTCGATGGTGATGAGGAAGATCACCAGGTGGTACGGCACCCAGCAGACCAGGAACACCAGCGAGTACACGTGCACCAGCCACACGTCCCGCCGGCCCTGCACGTCGGCCGCCGTGCGGACCGCACGGGCGATCAGCACGTTGCAGGTGACGATGACCGTCGCGGGCCCCAGGAACTGGAAGATCAGGCAGATGAACGCCACGGCCACGAACCACTCGGTGTAGTTGTGCTCGGGCACCATGTAGCAGCCCGGCTCGTCCCACTCCAGGAGGTCCACGTGGACGTTCTCCAGCAGCGCCAGGAACAAGGAGAGGAGCCACAGGCCGCCGCAGAGCAGCCAGCGGCGCCGGGCCGCCACGGGGAAGCAGGCCGGGGCCGAGGGCCTGGTGAGCGACAGGTAGCGCTCCAGGGTCATGAAGGCCAGGAAGAAGGTGCTGCTGTAGAAGTTGACCAGGTAGATGAGGTGGGTGAACTTGCAGAGGAAGCGGCCCCACAGCCACACCCGGTCCACGGTCACCTCCATCATGAAGAAGGGCAGGGTGAGGATGACCATCAGGTCCGACAGGCTCACGTTGATGATGCAGAAGAGGACCCCGTTGGCCGAGTGGCGCCGGCGCCAGTTGACCCAGACGACGAGCGCGTTCTCGAACAGGCCCGCCATGAAGACCACAAGGTAGAGGAGGAAGAGGGCGATGCGGCGGTAGTTGTTGTCCAGCTGGATGGTGCAGTCGTAGACGTACCACGGCGTGCCGTTCAAGAAGTCGGAGTGGTTGTGGTGCACGTCGGAAGTCATGGTCTGGAGTGAAAAGCAAGAGGATTGGGAGTTGAGATTTACTTGGAAGTTAATCCGATTACATTTCCAGGCGTTGCATAACAAAAGGCACAGAACGAGGAGGTTGGCAGACGTGCCCGGTTGAAATGAAATGTACTAAAACCACAGCAGGTGATTAGAATGCCATTTCACAGCCATGTTCTTTGCATGTTCTAGGGCCTAGAACATGCAAAGAACATACAGTAGATGTCCCCACTTGGAGCTGCATGCTCAATTATTCTCGAATACAAATCAAATTTTCCATCTCCACCCATCATCAACACAGATAAAACTGCTGTTCAATCACGCATTAGTTCTCGAAATGGAAATTGCACACAGATGATCATTTCCAAAGATAAATCTGGATTTACAGTGAAAACGTTACCTTGGTGTGGTGGTGAGTGTGCTGAGATGCTGGCTGGTGAAGAGGGAGGTTCCCTCTTGAGGGCCTTATTGTCCCCTTGGAGCAAGTGGAGAGTTTTCTGTGTCGCCTGCAGACACCAGCTGACGAGCAGTTCTGCTGTTTAGGGCTATCTGAGCAAATCATGCAGCCTGGAGTTTCTCCACTCCCATCTCCTATTACCACCCCCCCCCCCGTCTGTCTCTCTCTCACACACACACACACACACTCTAACAGGACATCCTCAATGAGTGGCGGGGGCGTGGTTCAGACGTGCAGGAAAGCCCACACAGCAAAAGGGTCTGGGTTGAAGCGACAGACACCCGGGTCTGTTGAGTGAATAACAGCCACAATGTTTTCCATCCCAGCACTCATGGGAGGAACTTTGTGTTCAAACACAATAAAGACTGAAAAAGAACCCACTCTTTCCTAAACAAGTTCACTGTGATTTTATATCCCCCCAACCCCCCCCCCCCTGACTCTAAAGTGAAAATCTGTGTTCCCCCTCTGCTTCTCCTTGCCACTGGAATCCCCCAAGTTTGGTTCATCTATTCTACCTGTTCAGACCGGTTAACTTCATTGATTTGCACGCCCTGCCGGTGAAGCTCCCCGCTGTCAGGTGAAAAGAACAGTGGCCTCTCAAAGTTATCCTTTATTTATCTCCATGGGGAAATTTGACAACATCCTCTACTAGGAACCTTCCTAGAACTAGGAGCAGTGGGCAGCCACAGTGCAGTGCCCGGAAACCCACTCCAGTTCTTTTGCCAGGAGCACTGACAGGAGTATTAACCCGAACATACATGTCTTTGACGGTGGGAGGAAACCCACACAAACACGGGGAGAACATGCAAACTCAACACAGAAAGGACCCGGGACGGACTGGGGTTCGAACTGGGGACTTTCTTGCTGTGAGGCAACGGTGCTAACCACTGAGCCACCAGAAGTGGCTGGCAACTGAGCATGTGTCGGGGGAAGCATGATGCTAGTCTATGGCTCTCTCCAGGCCGACAGAGGGTGGAGCAGCGACCGGGGCAGCAGGGGGAAATTGGCCAAGTACAATTGGGGAGAAAAATGGGGGGAATAATAATACTACTTAATTGATTTGCTTGTATAGTATACATCAGCATATCTGACCTGCTCATTTGTATTAATTCAGTGATGGTGACTGTCCTCGGTGCATTACCTTCCAGCATCCTGCAGAAGCATATAGGCCTAGACTCTAGGCTGGTTGGCGTTGGCATGGTGCAGAGACACTGTGCAAACAGCCAGCACATAGCAGAGGACAATGCCAGGAAGTCCCACGGCTGTGGGGCAAAGTGAGTATAGGAAGCCTGTGGCTCATCTCATCTGAAGGGGGCACTTTATCCTACACACACATTATATCCTCATTTTTGCATTATTTCAACACCCTCAGGTGCGCTGCAGTTTAGCACATACTTTATCCTGTGCAGGTGATCATACGAACAGCTGCTTTATCCTTTGCAGGTGAGCATACGAACAGCTGGCTGTCCCAAAAGCACCTGGAGGAGGAAGTTGTATTATGAGCCAGCAGACAATAATGAACACAATAATGAACAATTTTGTTGGGATTTAAAGGGATAGTTCACATTTTTTTAAAGTCTAGCCCTATTTGCTACTTACCAATGATGCTGTTGATTGATAAGAGTTATTTCTCAGCGCAATCTATGCTGTTCCTCACAGTAGCTCTGGAACGTTGGGCAAAAACTAATGCAATGTCAATGGGGTCACGCTCCTGCATGTACAAGCTGACTGAAGCTCACTGAAATGTACTTTGTGTGCACTGTGGATGACGTTTCAGTGAGCTTCAGTCAGCTTGTACATACAGTACATACAGGAGCGTCACCCCGTTGACCTTGCATTCGCTTTTGCCCAACTCTCCAGAGCTACTGTGAGGAACAGCGTGGATCGTGCTGAGAAATAACTCTTACCAATCAACATCATCATCGGTAAGCAGCAAATCGGGCTAGACTTTCAAAAACGTGAACTGTCCCTTTAACACGGCCCCGGTGGGAATGTTTTCCCTCACTTTTCATGTACTTTTTGGATAAAAAAAAATGCACAAATCAATTTGTGAACAAGGGCACTATGATGGCGATACCGCGATGGCTTTGAGAAACCAGGTCGTGGTGAGCTAGTGCCGGCAGTGAGTGCACGTCCTCACTGGAGTGACTGGAAGGTCGTGCCTTAGGTCAGCATGATAGGGAGAGAGCGCCGGAAAGATCTGCCCGGTGCTCTGGACGCAGTTTTCCTACCGCCTGTCCGGATCGTCAGCATTTTGTAGCTTATGGACACCACCTCCCCCCAAACACACACCTCCTCACCTCCCTCTTTCTCCCTCTCCTGGTCCATCCTGCTTGATCTCCATTGTCTAAGTGCAGTCAATTCTCTGCTCTGATAGCAACAGGAAGGATGATAGTCAGCAAAATTACAACTTCTGGGAAGAGTTGGGACAAAAAGCAGTCCCTGACCCGAACCACCACGCTGTTATCAGGAGCTGGAGTCAAACTCAACTGACCAGAACGGCATCAGCCATTGAGCTATGAGCAAACCGTAACACCAGCTTCAAAATATGAGTTATTATAGCTACCAGCAAACTGCCCCCGGACGATTAGAAGCAATAACATCTGCGGTACCAGGAGAAGGTATATATCTGCTATCGGCCCAGTGACGTCTGCATCTCTGCATGATTTCCTGCACTTTATCTGTGGATGAAGCAACTCGGTAATAAACAAAAGTCACGGCAGACTCGCAACACCCCCTCTTCTCTGAATACAAAACACTCCAGCACTTTACAGTCAGCTGAATTCGGATACTAGGCCGAAATCCTAGTGCAATAGCATACACAGTGGTGTAATGTAACAAAGTGTTAATACTTAAGTACAGTACTTAAGTATTCTTTCTGAGTATCTGTACTTTAGCTACTTGAGTATTTATATTTTGGTCAACTTTCACGTTTACTCCACTACATTTCCCAAATAAAATGGATACTTTTACTCCACTACATTTCCCCCAAGCATCTTACAATCAAGTAAAATCAGAAGAAGTTGGGTAGCCTGCAAGCAATCGGGTTTGGCAAATCAGTGCTCCTAGTTTGCAAGTTACGTTAAACACGATGCACACACCATTCCAGTGGGTGACTGTAATGCAACATAACATTGTTTGCCAACCGCTATCAAACTCAAGAAGAAAGCCCAGAAAGTCTTTTGCTTGCTTTTTTAAAACAGCATTTACTTGTAATGTTACTTTCAATACTTAAGTACATTTAATATCAGAAAATTACTTTGATACTTAAAGGGGCATTCCACCGAAAAACAATGCTGATTTATTTCGCACATAATCTCACACATATCCGAAAAATGTAAACCGTTTTGCAGACAGTCATTGTTAGTTTGACAGTTATTGACAGTTGATTTGAGTTAAGGTGTGGACCAGTGATGGCATTCATGCACAAATTACATCACTGGTCCACACCTTAACTCAAATCAACTCTAAATAACTGCCAAACGAAATTTATGTCTGCAAAACGGTTTACATTCTTTGAATGTGTGAGATTATGTGAAAAATAATTGCATTGAAAATCGGCGGAATGTACCTTTAAGTACAGAAAATATCAGCTACTTTAAGACTTTTAGTGAGTAATATTCTAATGAGTGACTGACTTTTACCAGTCTTTTTCTGGGAAGATATCTGTAGTTTTACTCAAGTATGGCTTTCGAGTACTTTATACACCACTGAACATACGAGCACTTAATAGCACGTTAACCCTAATTCATTGGGGACGTTTTTGGTTATCTGGGAGCCGTTCCTGGCCTATTTTGACGAGGTTAAAAATGACAAGTGACTCACCCGACCGATTATTTATGGACCAATTATAATGGATCCTATGCACAGTATATTTTGTAAAGCACATGGGCATTTTACGTGACTGGTAGCACCACTTTGGAAAGTTGGAAATGTATATTTGTTTTTGTTTTTTGTCTTTTTCTTTTCCCTTTTCCTGTCTGAGTGTTTTTGTTTCTCATGTTCTGAAAAAC
This sequence comes from Poromitra crassiceps, assembly GCF_964638095.1. Taxonomy (NCBI): domain Eukaryota; kingdom Metazoa; phylum Chordata; class Actinopteri; order Beryciformes; family Melamphaidae; genus Poromitra; species Poromitra crassiceps. The sequence goes on from NC_139637.1 coordinate 23,289,123, forward strand.
CATAAAATAAAATATTGAAAAAAGAAAAAAAAATTGCACGTTAACCCATAGTCTCTTGGCTAGGCCATCATGTTGTCAATGTCAAAGGTTCTTTGTTATGTTTTGGGATTTTTATGTGAAGTAACCCTGTAACACTGTGTCAAATGTTTCTGTTGTGATTTATGTTACGTGTTATGTTTATGTATGTTTTATATGAGGCAACTGTGTACTTACTGTCTGTGCCCATGACAAATTTCCCCTCCGAGACAATAAAGTTGAACCTAACATAATTATGCATAATAACTTTCATTTTCAGTTTCTTTGAACCTAGGGTTGCCAACTTCTTGAAATGGAAATAAGGAAGGGGGTCAGTCAGTACTAGTAGTGGACTATAGGACGAATCAGCGTGACGTCACTTGCCACCCAGAAATGCGGAACCCCGCGGCAGTTATTAGTATGAGTTGTGCCAAACAAACGTTAATATCTCAAAAACTATACATCACATCGCTTATATTTTGACATTCTGAGTGAGAGCAGAAGTAGCTCAAGAGTTTGATGTATAATATAAAGCATGTCATGTTATACAGTAGTTGTGTGAATTGTCGCAGTTTTTAAAATGTAAACAGGGTCAGCCGGCTAGAGTCAGTTTCTCGCTCAATACAAATAGCCTTTCACTCTTTCCACTGCATTGCTTCTCCAATACGGGACAAAACGCGTCCCGTATCAGCTCAATACGGAACACGTATTTTTGTTTACAAATACGGGACGATTCCGTATTTTAACGGACGGTTGGCAACCCTACTTGAACCCTAAAAATGTTTAAGTTCCTCCTTTTTCTACCACTTCTCTCTATCTCGCTCCTGCCCTCGCACCACCTCCACACACACACACTCGCCCATGCCAACCAACTCAAGAAACAACAAGACAAGCACTTTTCAGAAAATCTTTGTAAAATATATTTTGGTCCAAAAGCTGATTTGCAAAAATACAAGATGTGCAATCATCAAGTTCATGAGGCATACAGAGTAACATGTATTCTGCCTTTTCCAGTGTGTTGGAATGCTATTTGACAACTCATCACTTTTCTTTTTAAGGCTAATTGCATAAAGCTGCTGAAATGTAGTGTTATTTCCTAAAAGTTGATAACAAATACCCAGGTTAGAACTATGGAATCTTCTCAAATGTCATTACAACACACAGACAAATGGATCTACCCGCTAGGTCTATTGCGATTTTCTTCTTCTTCTTCTTCCTATAACTTATGTCATTCACAATGATTCATATAGCACACGTTGCTCGTTGCGATGCAGAAAAACACTTGAGCGTTCCCAAATGTTCAAAGGAACTCTGTGTAGAAAGATGGCGGCCGGGGGCCCCGGGTTTCGGAAGTGCTTTGATGTCAGTTTACACACCAAACTCCCCCGTAGACACGCGTCTACATCGTTCGTCAAAAAGCCAACGCAGATTCGTTCTCAGGTTGGCCACCGGGGGCGCTCACTCACTCCGCTCACATATACAGGGGTTGGCGAAAATGTTCACAGGCCCAGATTTGATACTCGTTTCAATCTCACACCGATACCGTTTCAACTGATAGGGCTTTACTCTACCTTTACTGGCAAATCGAGAGCTTGGGGGGGAGGGGGGGACGCCATTTCATCCGCTGAAATACTTATTTGTCTTTGATTGAACTAGTCTGGTCACAATAGAGCCCAAATGTGATTGTATTCAAAAGTGCAAACCCCCCACTACAAAATGCTTTGATTCCACACATTTGGCACGCCAAACACTCAAAATGGCCTGTTTCAACATGTACTGTACATGAGCTTGTCTCTTAAGTCTAGTGCCTAGACTAACATTAAGCCTAGTGCCTAGACTAACATTAAGTCTAGTGCCTAGACTAACATTAAGTCTAGTGCCGAGACTAACATTAAGTCTAGTGCCTAGACTAACATTAAGTCTAGTGCCTAGACTAACATTAAGTCTAGTGCCTAGACTAACATTAAGTCCAGTGCCTAGACTAACATTAAGTCTAGTGCCGAGACTAACATTAAGTCCAGTGCCTAGACTAACATCAAGTCCAGTGCCTAGACTAACATTAAGTCCAGTGCCTAGACTAACATTAAGTCCAGTGCCTAGACTAACATTAAGTCTAGTGCCGAGACTAACATTAAGTCTAGTGCCTAGACTAACATTAAGTCTAGTGCCTAGACTAACATTAAGTCTAGTGCCGAGACTAACATTAAGTCTAGTGCCGAGACTAACATTATGTCTAGTGCCTAGACTAACATTAGGTCTAGTGCCGAGACTAACATTAAGTCTAGTGCCGAGACTAACATGAGTTTGCAATGCCCGTCTCCATCAAAGATGATTCTGGGATTAAGATTAGTTCATGCCTGTGGAACCAGAGCAAGCTGACCGAAAGAAATCCCCAAATAATGATATTTGACACAGATCAGCAGCGGTCTGTTTCCAATTCCAAGTACCCTTTTGTTCCAAAGTTAGTCAGTTAGAGTGCTTAATATCGATAAGAAATACACCTTAAATCTTAAAAATAAATATATGCGTCAGTAGTAGTACATAACATTGCAACTATGGAAGTAGTCTTGTCTCAGATCACCAAAGTTGAATCTGTGTGTGTGTGTGTGCATTACTTTCTTCTTCTGGTCAAATGGTAACATGGAATTTCAGAGAACAAGAGCAAAAATAAGGAAGGAAACCTTTTGAAATAGCAGTTGGATGGCGGGATGTTTTGACCAACTGATGGAAAAGTGGTGTTACGCAAAGATATTTGAGATAAATTCGCGAAACCGTTTGGCGTACTGCTCGGGATGGACTGTGGAGATTTCGGCACCAGCCTGGGAGAGACACAGGGAAGGAGGGGGGGGGACACGGGGAGAGAGCAGAGAGAGAGAGAGAGAGAAGAGATGGTTACAAAGTGGATCGTAGGGATGTCACAATATATCGTCCCACGATATATTGTGACATCAAAACGTGACAATATGTTATCGTTGAGATGAAATCTCAGATCGCGAGAAAAAGAAGCTGAACATGGTGGCACTGATCTGCATCTGATTGCATGCTCGCTCTCCTTTTCATTGCTTTGTTTGAACAGACGAGGGACGTTACAGACACGGAGGATGAAAATGGTGAAATGACTCAAATTAGCGTGGAGGATGCCCCCTCAACTTACAAATCGATCGCAAAAAATAGTGTTAAAATATCGTATCGTATCGTTAGCGTGAACCCAATATCGTGTATCGTATCGTGAACTGAGTGTATCGTGACACCCCTAGTGGATCGGCATCAGCTGTGTACACCACATGTTTCATGACACGGCGCGATGTGGGAGCAAACACGAAAAGCTGGCCTGACACGCAGGTACAACTGAACGTTCTGACACGCAGGTACAACTGAACGTTCTGACACGCAGGTACAACTGAATGTTCTGACACGCAGGTACAACTGAATGTTCTGACACGCAGGTACAGATGAACGTTCTGACACGCAGGTACAACTGAATGTTCTGACACGCAGGTACAGATGAACGTTCTGACACGCAGGTAGACCTGAACGTTCTGAGCAGCTGATGGCGGACCAGTCAACTCTTCCCTTACTTCCTTGCGTTACTCACCCCGTGCTTGACAGTTTTCGCTGCGTGAGCGGCTTTCTTCTTGGTGTCGTACTGAGTGAGGACGTCAATCAGGCCCATGAAGTAGACCTCCCTCTGAGGGGCTCCTGAGAAGAAAGGCAAGAGAGGAATCAGGGTAATTTTACTAGGTATTCAACCTTTTTCCTGGACTTTGATGTTTCCTATGATTCTCAGTGGTAGCCGGTTGTTGACTTCCTGTTTAAAAAACAATTCGCTAGCAAGGAGGTGCGCATTAGCCAGCCGTAGATGATATCCGTCGCTGGAAGCTTGCTGACGTCAACGTTGGGTCTGACCACATGAGACTAGGTGTGCGTCGCTGTCAAAGAGCTATAATTGTGGTACTGTATGGGCTTATTTTAGCAGCAATGGCTAAAAATAGTATGCGGTTGCATAGCGGCCGCTTTTATTTTGAAGGCTAAACATCCAAACCGGAACTTATACTTGGTCATTGAACGAAGCTTTTTAGCGCTCTCTCTCTTTCAAGATTCAAGATATCGTCACTCCGTTGTACAATTATGCACGTGTGACATTCTTGTGCTGGGGGGCCCCATTACAAGACATAGGTAGGTACAAAGTCACAACAATTATTAGGATTATTTTCAGTCTCTTTCGCTATGAACGGTCCTGGGCGGAAACAGGCAACCGGCAGCTGGAAACAGGGAGGGAGGGTGTCATGTAAGCGCCCACTGTCTCACCAGGAAACTCGTGAATAGGCACCGACGACCCCTCACACACTAACCGCCCATAGCAAAAGTCCACCCTCATTAAATGGATATAATGGAAACGTTAACATCCTCTTCTGAAAAACCTGGATGATGATGATACTCCGGCTCAAGTGAGGAAACATGGAGGTGTGCCAAATATAATATCATGTGACATTGAAGAGAAACACTTCCTGTCTCCACTCTTTTACGATGTCTGCTAAGCTGTAAATACATGGCTAGATTTACAATTGTCTTGTGTGTTTTGCTGTAAGTATCCTGCGCTTTCTTCAACAGCATTTTCACAGTGCCCCATTTTGTATGGCAGCTGCATTGCTTCTGTGATCAATTACAATCTGAAATAAACCTGAGATAAAATACTGGTACTGGTATACTACCAGTCAAAGGTTTGGACACACCTGTTTTTCATTCTACACAACACTTCAAACCAACATAGGTAGATGGATTAGATCAAATGGAATGGAAATAAAATAAAATAAAATAAAACAAAACAAAACAAAACAAAACACATACATACATACAGATATACCTGTGGTAGTCAGGGCTTAGACAAATAAATACAGTAGTTGATTCCCATTTATGAATTTCTTTCAAAAGCCTTTTCATCAAGGCAAAGTGCGGCTACTCTAAAGAATCTAAAATAGAAGAGTTCTGATTTGTTGAACACTTTTTTGGTCACTGTGTTGTTCTTAGCTACACACTTCTCGAGTCTAGGATGAGGGTCGATTTCTTGGCCTGAACCCGAGCGCGTTACCTGGGACACTCCCGACCGCGTACACGTCCACGTAAGGGTCGAACTCCCCGGGCCCCAGGGGTTTGCAGGAGGACATGTAGCCGGCGATGCCCTCGGGGGAGGTGCCGTAGGAGCCCACCGTCACGGCCAGGCCGTTCTCCGTCTCCAGGTCTTCCTCGTTGGGAGGCTCCTCGCGCTCCTCCTCCTCCTCGCGCTCGGCCCGGCCCACGTCGTGGATGCCCAGCAGCAGGCTGTAGTCCATGATCTTCAGCTTCACGAGGAACTGGGGGAAGGAAACGGAGAGAGAAAATGACTACGAGGCTCATCAAGAGTTATGGTATACTGTAAGAGGGAGACAGGTAATAAAATGATGCTATTAAAAAGAAGATTGCCAGAAGCTGAAAATTGCTGGCCAGGCAATGGGCATCTGTTATCGAGATATGATGCTGTGATTAATGTGTCTTATACAGTGTTGGGGGTAACTCATTATAAAAGTAACATATTACATGTAATACTTTTACCAGTAACTCAGTAATATAACTTATTACTTATAGGATTTCAGTAATATTATACCAGTTACTTTGTCAAGTAACTCAAGTTACAAATTGAGTTACATTTGATAAAATCAAAGCACATATTTAAAAAAATATACAATCATTTCCTAATCAAACTGTGTGTTTTTATGCAAATAGCCACTATAGATGACGATAACAGGAAAAGCGGTTGAAATTATTTTTAGGAATGGTTCCGGGGCGGCGATGTCATTCTGCTGCTGCTGCTGTTTTGGTAAAAGTAATGGAAAAGTAGTCTCATAAGTAATGAGTTACTCTACACAGAAAGTAATATTGTAAAGTAACATATTACTTTTAAATGAAAGTAACTAGTAATATGTAGTGTATTACATTTTGAAAGTAACTTGCCCAACACTGGTCTTATAGGTGTGTGCTAATAACCTACTTTACTTGCCTTGGTGAAATAGATTTAGGAGCAATGCAATGCAAAAATCACCTCCAGCCTCCTAATGGCAAAAGATGTTAAAGGGACAGCTCACCCTAAAATCCAAAATACATATATTCCCTCTCACCTGTAGTGCTATTTATCCATCTATATCGTTTTGTGTTAGTTGCCTGAGTTTTGGCGATATCGACCACAGAGTTTCTGCCTTCTCTCCAACACAATGGAACTGGATGGCACTCGGCTTGTGGTGCTCAAAGTGCCAAAGAAATACATTTGAAAAACTCAACAGCAATGTCTCTTTCCAGAAATCATGACCCCGTTACTCAAGATAATCCACAGACCTCGTTATGAGCAGTTTCATGGAGGAACTATTTTCTTTTGACCGAACTACACCCACTAGCTGCTAGCTAGTTCCTACATGAGACTGCAAAAGAAAATAGTTCTCAGTGGTTCTCAAGCTTTTTACCACCTCAGACATTACCACCATATGAAAGTATAAGAGGGAGGGAGGCCCCCGCATACCACAGGTCGGGGACCCCTGCCTTATATTATACTGATCTTAAAGACCCCCTAAAGTCATGCTTTCGAGATGTAATGTATATAAAATACTCTACTTTGAATAATAAATTGTGTCTGATGGTTCCCCCCACAAAAAAAGTTTAATTATCTTGTTAAAATCCTTAAGATGACTGCCCCTCCTTCTCTCTCATTTAAAAATCTAAAAGCAACCAATCAGGGTGATCTAGAACCTAATTAGCCAATCACAGCATACAACATGGGCTTTCAACACATTCTCACTCCCAACTTGTGACAAAGTGACGACAAGAAGGGTTCCTGATCGGTCTGCAGTATATGACGACGAGTCGGGAGTGAGAATGGGTTGGGTAGTGTCCTCTAGTAAGAGAGTGGCGTCAGCGGAGGACCAAAATGCAAGAATCATTAGCCAATCAACAGCCAGGAATGGGTCTCGCGCTACTTTTGCATGCTAAAATAAAGCCGATAATGTACAATTTGATTCAGTTCAAGGGATGAAAAACCCTTTCAAAGTACAACACTGTCTATTTTGATGCAACTCGACAGTGCTGCTTTTTTTTACTGAAGAGTTCCACTTTCTACTTCCTGGAAAAAAAACTGGTCCATTGGAGTGAATGGAGATGTCGGAACTCTTCTATTATACGGCTCTGGGGTTGGGGCTTTAACTGCTGAATACTGGACAGTGATTGGCTCCAGGATTCGTGATGTCACGAATCTTGCTTGTTGAAAACCGCCTCTTCAGTGAGCTCAGAGAAACTTCACACTTTCAGCAGACGATTGTGAAAGCAGCTTTATAGTGTTGAACTCTGCACAGACATCATTCAGCACAGTGAAGCTCAGACATCTAACTGAAGGAACAGATTTTTGATTTCAGGGGGTCTTTAACACATTGACTGCCAGCCGTTTTCTTTTTGCTGTAGGTAGCTTCTGCCAGGCCGTTTTTTGAGGATTCTGGCTCATTTTAAAAGAGCCGAGGATTCTTTTCTGCTTGGAGTTTGTGAACACAAAGTTCACAAAAGTACTAATAGAATGTGTGCTTTCTCTGTCTAAAAGAGTTAGTTTGTAGAGTTAGTAGTTATGTAGATATTAGCCGTTGAGTACAGCATGGTTTCAGCTGTCTGAGAGTGAAAGCTGAGATAATCGCAGTTTTGTGAAATTCAATTAAACAGGCAGAACAGTCACTTTAACCATTTATTTTTGGCATCAGTGAGAGATCAGACATCCAAACAATATAGTTCCGAACGCCCTCTCCTTCAACTCCTCCCTCCGTGGGCGTGTCTAGTGGCTTTCAGCCTGCGTTTGTCACAAGCGAGTGCTCTGCTGCTGCTGCTGCGAGTTCACAGCCTCCCTCCCTGGCAGCGAGTTTGAGCAGCCTCCCTCCCTGGCAGCGAGTTTGAGCAGCCTCCCTCCCTGGCAGCGAGTGTGGATAGGGCTCACTCGTCTCTTGGGTTTGAGAGCCCCGATTATGCAAATTTGCAATCCCCCGTGTGCTGCTGCTGGCGCGGCCCGAGAGCGGCGAGTCTGGTGACTGATGACTGTAAAATCGGCAAGCCATTTCCTTGAGAATGGAGGAAGCAGCCGCGGGAGGCGGCTGCTTTTGGTTGACTTTCTCTCTGTCGGGAGGGCACCATCGCCACCTAGCTGGTCGGTAAAATAGATTATACACATTCAATACTTCCAATATCTCCATAGGAGACGCGGGGGGCATTGATCCACGTAGCACCGTCAAAAAAATATATATATATTTTTTGACGACTCAACTCGTCGTTGGCAGTGAACAGCTGGATTGTGTTTGACGACTCAACTCGTTGTTGGCAGTGAACGTGTTAAAGTCCTTCTTCATTCTCCCACTCAATCCATCTCTATGTATTTAGTAGTAGTAGTACTGTAAGTAATAGGGATGTCAATTTTCGGTTAATTTCACTTTCGATTAACCGACGCTAATAATCGATTAACCTATCGGTTAATTCATAATTTTTTAATATAAAAAAAAAAAAAAAAAAAAAAAAAAAAAAAAAAAAAATTTTGGTCTATTTACTCAATGAGCTCATGCCCAAACAAGGCGTGTCTATTTAGATGCTGAAATGTTAATGCTTTTTGTGTTAGAATTATGCCTTTATTTTTTGTTGGCTTTGCTGAAATTTATAAGTTTATTGCCACATTTTGATCAGGTAATCATTCCAAAATCATTCTGGCTCTTATATGGATGACAAGTTGTCATCCATTTCAGCATCTAAATAGACACGCCTTGTTTGGGCATGAGCTCATTGAGTAAATAGACAAACAAAAAAAAAAAACAAAAAAAAAAATTTTTTTTTTTTTTTTTAATATTAACTGATAGACCGACAGCAATAACCGAACAACGACGTTAGCGACGGTTAATCGATTAACGGTTAACCGTTGACATCCCTAGTAAGTAACAAGGCAAGCACTTTTCAGAAAGGCTAATTGCATAAAGCTACTGAAATGTAGTGTTACTTATTTTCTAACATTTATACAAATACCCAGATTATCACTCTCCATTGCCATGACAACACACAGACAAATTAATCTACATGCTAGATCTATTGTTATTTATTTCAATATTTTAGCACAATCTTAGCTCTCTGGGTGTGTGTGCTAATATCCTAAATGACTTGCCTCTGTGAAATTGGTTGGGGAATAATACCACGCTGATCACAAATCAATATTTTCCCTCCTAAATTGCAAAATGGCAACACAGGAGTGCTGCGTCAAACATGTGGAGAACGTCAATGCTGCCGCTTTGTGGCGGAGGTTTGTAACAGCAGCGGGAGGATTGTTACGGTCAAAGACGTCACCCACCTCCACATCTCTGTTGAGCTTCTCCATGAACTTCTCCTTCTGCTCCTCGGTCACATACACCTTCTGCATGTTGTTCCTGAAGTCCATGTCCTTGAAGGTGGGAAGCTCTTTCCCCTTTAGGTATAAAATAGATCTTTAGCTGTTGGTGTGATATTTAGGACTGAGCAACTAGCCAAATAGTGAAGTGGTCAAAATGACTAACTGAATAAAATGGGACGTTAGTCAAGATGTTTCTTTTACCCTTTCTTTGTCACTTGCTTCACGAGACACCAGAGAGCCCTGCAAGAACAACAGGTTAGAAATATTTTGACAGAAAATGTTTTTGCCAACAATTAAACAGCTGCCCAGATAAAGAATCAAGCATGGTGGTGGTCTGTGAAAGCAACAGCTATAAACTAACAGGTGCCTCATTGACAGTGTTGGGGAAACTACAAAAACAAATTACTACTAAAAAATCTAAACACTTGAACTAAACCATCGGGAGTCAGGAATCTCATACTGTTATACGGAGGTCCAACTGAAGTACTGACACAGAGTAAAGTGTAGGTGTGTTTGATTTAGGGACTAGGGCAGCAAGACTCAGGCAGCAAGACTCAGGCAGCAAGACTCAGGCAGCAAGATGGTGTGTTTTAAGGAGAGGATAGGGAACATTTGTTGAGGTGGAATCGGGAAAAGGCTACAGTCCTAGGGGGAATTCATAGTATCGATGGCAGACATCTTGGTTGCAACCATGGCAAATGAGCTGTGGCATTGCGCCATATTGTATGGCAAAAAAAGTCATGAGAATCCTATGAGTATGTAGTTTGTAATTAACTACATGACCCAAAGTAGTTCACTATCGGAAAAAGCTATTGAGATTTGAATTAGGGCTGCACGATTTATCGTATTTTCATCGTCATCGCGATATGAAAATGCGTGATGAACACATCGCAAAAGTCACGTGTTATCGAAAAGAAAAAAAGATATATATATATATATTTTTTTTTTACAGTGCACATGAACGCAACATGTAAGATACTGGCTGAATAAGTGTCCAAATGTTCATGTCATTCTGGCCAATACTCCACTTCTGTTATAACATTTCAGTCTGGAATATGGAATATCTTTCAATAATCGTTATGACTAAAAGGCTAAAAGTAATCTCATGTGTAAGAAATTACTGTTCTACATTGAAGTAAAAATGTAAATAATTAACTTGTTGGTTTTGGATTTTTTTTTTAGCTTCAAGAGTGCATTTTTGTTCGTATGACCCTCAACACAGGCTTTGAGAATCCCGTGCCACTTACTGATACGTATGCTTAAATTAACACACTCGTATTGCAAAATGAATTTAGGCCCTCACTGTAATACTTCAGAAGTTGAATTTGAAGTTCAGCATTAATACATTTGTCATTTTTTGTCTTAGATTTACCTTTGTGTGTTATTGCAATATAAAACGACATAATTGAGAATCGATTCTAGATTCTGGAATCGAGAATCGTTGGAATCGAGAATCGATTCTGGAATCGGATCGTGACCCCAGGAATCGGAATCGGAATCGGATCGGATCGTGGCTTAGCCGGATCGGAGCACCCCTACCCATTAATATTTTTATTTATTTATCGCAGGTCATATCGTCATCGCAATATTGAACAGTGTTATCGCACATCGCAGCTTTTCCTCATATCGTGCAGCCCTAATTTGAATGTAGTTAAACCACCACTCAACTACTGCAAAATTCTTGTTAAACTAGTAATTGAAGTACATGTAGTTAACGACTCCCCGACACTGCAGTGCTCATTGATGCCTCTCTTGACTTCCTCCGGCGTGCTGTGAACCAGTGATGAGAAGTGGGATGTGAGAATAAAGAAGGGTCCGTTTTGGACGCACGCGGTTCCTTCCTCACCTTCAGGTCGTACTTCCTGTGCACCACCAGTCTGTGGCTGAACATGTTCCTCATGACGATCAGGTAGGTCTCCTCGCTCTCCACGCTCACCCGGTACATACCCAGGAACTGCGGCAGCAGGGTGCTGCCGTGACACTTCACTATGTGCTGCGGGGGAGAAGCGTTGTTAGGATTATTATGATTAAGGCTTGATGTGCTGCTGAAAACGCAGTGTTTACCACAGGATTTGCAGAGATTGTAGTGGGTGGACCTCGCACCCACTAGGGGGGGTCCCAATATACAGATCCTTTCTAAAAAAATGTGAATATCATGGAAATACCACGGATGACCGTGGGCTTCAGCGGATTGTCAAGCAAAGACGATTCAAAAATTTGTAAGTACCGTAATTTCCGCACTATAAGCCGCACCGGAGTATAAGCCGCAGCAGCAAAATTGCCTGTTTGTTACATATATAAGCCGCACCGGACTATAAGCCGCAGGTGTTTTAATGTTTTTTTTTTTTTTTTTTTTTTTTTTTTATTGTGTTTTAATGTTTAATTACCATATGTAAGGGTTCATGCACAGAGGGGATTGTCGGGAAAGAGATGGCTGTTTGAGGAAGCTCCCATTTATTAACATTTCAACAAAACAACATAACACAACACCACCTGTGTTTTTTTTTACAGTGCACACAGTGTCCGCGGTGTGGTGAAAAGAGGGCAAGAGAGGAAATTAAAACAGAAGTGGATTTATAGTTAGAAAGAGTGCTAAAAAAGAGAGATTTTTTTTTTTTTTTTTTTGAAAAAATCCATAGATAAGCCGCACCGTTATATAAGCCACAGGGCCAAAAAACGGGGAAAAAGCCGCGGCTTATAGTCCGAAATTTACGGTAACTGCTGATTTTCTTCACACTATAATAATTTCTTGAAATACTGTTTTGGGGGTTTTCTGGAACTGTAGGCCAAAATTATGAAAAATTAAACAAATAAAGTCTAGAAATATTTCACGTTGTGTGTAATGAATCTATAATCTATGAAAGTTTCACTTTTTGAAAAGAATTATGGAAAAAAAACTGATATTCACATTTTTTGTAAAGGATCTGTATATTCTGTATAGACGGTTTTAACTTGACAACAAAAACATTCTAAATTGAACCCCCGCTCACTACCTGTTGCAGTGTTTGCTATGGACATTAAAGAAAAAAAAACATTCAAGTGCAGGACTGACCATTCCGTGAAAACCGTCTATAGGCCTACAGCTGAGCAGCGAAAACAAAAGTAACGATGTCGAGTGAATATGTGTGAAAAATATGAGAGAAAAAGGAAGTGCTGTGGGGTTGCGCTCTGGTGAAAACCGTCTATAGACGGTTTTCACCAGAGCGCAACCCCACAGCACTTCCTTTTTCTCAGCATTCGGCAAACTGCAGAAATATTCACTCGACATCGTTACTTTTGTTTTCGCCGCTCAGCTGTATAGACGGTTTTCACGGAATGGTCAGTCCTGCACTTGAATGTTTTTTTTTCTTTTATGTCCATAGCAAACACTGCAACAGGAAGTGAGCGGGGGGTTCAATTTAGAATGTTTTTGTTGTCAAGTTAAAACCGTCTAGAAAAAGGAAGTGCTGTGGGGTTGCGCTCTGGTGAAAACCGTCTATACAGGTCACTATGTTAGAATACCGCTTGCTACAATGGCCCATCTATACCAAAATCACTTCCAGGGGGGAACTCAAGTACAAAGTAACATTTGCTTTGTAGGCATAAACAGTCAAATTAAATAAAAAGGGAATTTCCTAACTGATTGGAATGATGTTCAGCCAAGAAGACAATACTTACAAACCCTAAAGTAGGGCTTTGCAGTTAACTAGCTGAAATGAATGTGGCAGTCAAAATCTGTTTGTGGTGGTGGTCAAAATCAATTTGTGGTGTACTGCTACAAATAGATCAATGTATGAGAAATAAGATCCATGTAAATATGCAAAAGAGAAAAAGTCATATTAGCCTATGACAACGAATACACACAGGCCCAAGAGTAAACATTTCCGGTTTATAATAAACTGTATGTAAAACGCCTCTTTCTCCCCTGTTTGAAGAAGAACACTGAAGAACTCCGTTATACCCCTAGAGCCAATTACTGTGTGTATATCCAGGTTAGGCATTTAGCCCTGCTCACCACTCACTGTAACAATCTATTAAAATAGACACTCACTTCAGGGTGTCCTCATTCAGCGTCCCCTTAAACACACTGGACACGATGCTAGCGTTCAAATGCTTTGTGTGAAGGAACATTCTTTTCTACAATCGATTTTCAAAACCTATTCCTTATTCTGCATCGGTGTTTTGGTGCGGAGCAAACAAAAATGACAATTTATAAGTTTTAGCGGGCTATCGCACAATTATGAGATTTAAAGGAGAATTTCGGTTTTTACACCACGGTCCTCATTTCCAGGTTAAAATATGATGTTTTACTCACCGAAATAGTTTGGCTTCATTCGGATGCCCACGGAAGATTTTGAGCTCCGAGTAGTCTCCTCAAACAGGCTATAACGAGAGCCTGCGGCCAGCGTGGGGCATGATGGACGGGAGTGCACGCGCTCTCTAAATTACACTTTTTCTGTCAGATCACGGTTCATTATGGTTGTAAATATAATTATTTAGCTAATAGCTAGAAGCTAAGCTAACAACAACACCGCAGTCAGCGTTGATCTGCCCCGGATGGGGTTACAGTGCGTATCTTCCCCCTTCTGTGGTTTCTCTGAAGAAGGTTTCACAGAGGGGGAAGATGGGCACTGTAACCCCATCCGGGGCAGATCAACGCTGACTGCTGTGTTGCTGTTAGCTTAGCTTCTAGCTATTAGCTAAATAATTATATTTACAACCATAATGAACCGTGATCTGACAGAAAAAGTGTCATTTAAGCCCAATTTATGCTTTGTCTGCCGACACTTTTGAAACGGTCGCCGACAGAAATGAGGACTTGAGTCGACACGGTCAAGTGTCGGCGAGCCGCGTCTGCTACCTGGTGAAATGTCTAGTGTCGCTGACTACGTCACATAATGTCGCGCAAGTCTGATTGGCTATATAGACGGGCACGCGCGACTTCCTTGTTTTAGTTTTCGCTGAAATGAAATTAATGAACGTGTCCCCGGTATTTTTATCAGCATGTCCTTGATGTATGACTTCGTGAAAATCACAAAGAACACCGTGACCAACTTCCCAGAGAGAGAGGAGGTGATTGTGTGGTTGTGTGTCGTTATATTATATGCGGCTGCAGTTACATCTTGCCTCCGACATGGGTTCACTGACAGCATTCCCTCTCTTGGCTGTCTGCACTAGTTCTCTGCCTCCCTCTGTCTATAGCGTCACGTGACCGTTGAGCCGCGGAGAGAAGCATAAATGCAGCAACATGAGCGACACTTTATTTCTCGTCTGCGACCATGTGCTGAGCGACACTTTCTAATAAGTATAAATTAAGCTTTAGAGAGCGCGTGCACTCCCGTCCATCATGCCCCACGCTGGCCGCAGGCTCTCGTTATAGCCTGTTTGAGGAGACTACTCGGAGCTCAAAATCTTCCGTGGGCATCCGAATGAAGCCAAACTATTTCGGTGAGTGAAACATCATATTTTAACCTGGAAATGAGGACCGTGGTGTAAAAAACCGAAATTCTCCTTTAAAAAAAATGTCTCAAATTTGGATAACATTCTTTTTAGCTTGACACTCTGTAATCACATCCCACCCAACAAGCAGCAAACTGTAAATGTCTCTGAAGGAACCGACCCAAAGAACAATGTGGTCATTCAGTGCCAAGTGAGTCGACAAACCCGCTCAAACAGAGCTGCCATTTTTCTCATCTCCCTCGCAGTTTTATGTAGGCTACAGAACCACAGGCTACACATTCCAGGCCGAGCTCAAGGAAACCAGAAAGTTTGCTTTCGCTGGTTTGCCAGCTTTGAAGTGAGTCTGAATCTCAGGGTGTCCATGCGACTCTGCTATACCAGTGCAGGCGAAGCCTTCCAGGCCTGGCAACATTAAGAATGCTTAACATTAAGAACACTCAGTCATCTAAACTCGAGGTGAATCTATTGCAGCTCACTTTCATCATACGTGCAAACTTCAGGCCACCGAGAAAGAATGAAAACAAAAAATCTACTATAGATACTAGGGGTGTCAAGATTAATCATATAATCGATGCATCGCGATGCGGACGTGTGAATCGAATCGTTGACAGATGAATCGTTGAATCGTTTATGTTTAAATTTCTGTTGACATTCAGATTTTAAAGCACTTTCTAAGTAAAACAGGGACTTGATATTTATCTGACTGCTTGTATTAATTGATGAAAAAGTAGCCATGTGCAGTAATAATATAGAAAATTGAGGATTTGATACTTGGAGTTGCAATACTTTGAGCTGTATCGAGATGCATCATGGAATCGAATCTAAGACAGATGAATCGTAATCGAATCGAATTGTGAGGCCAGTGAAGATTCACAGCCCTAGTAGATACAGTCAATGTCTCGTCATAGATGCTGGGGTAGCTGGCTGGGGGGCGTGGTGGTCAGTCAGGGTGGGGTAAATCCTCCCGTTCTCCCCATTCAGCACAGTTAGCATTTAGCTGCTAGCCCAGCCCAGGCAGACGCGATCGGTGATTCAACCGCCGCAGTAAACGCACATCTGAACAGACGTCTATGTACCTGCTCTAGAATCCCCAATCGTGTAGCGTAGAGCCACAGCAACGTCCTTTGGTGAGTCAGCCTATTGAGATATATGTTTGTTTATTTTTTACCCCACTCGCGCGCCAGCCGTACTAACATTTTGCGGGCGTTCCCACACAGACCGACTGTATCTATGAACCAAGATGTGTTGATATGAAAACGCGAATATCTATGTCAAACTACCAATGATATGATAGAATATTTGTTTTCTTTTCCTCTACACCTACCCTATGTCCTATGGCTCTGTTATGGAAAGAGCAATGGAACCTAGGATAAATTTAAGTTATTGTGTAATTTCAGTGTAATTTCCCATTATCATCCAATGCCGAACAGTCGGCGCTAAGCTAATGTAAACGACACTGGTTTGATCCCCGCAGGGTTTTGCTTAGAGGTCAGGGTCAGATAGAGAACAGCAGCCCTGGAGCTGCTTGGGATTTGCTCAAGGACACGTTAGCGGGGCAGGAGCTTCGCCGTCCTCTGGTTGAGCAGCCGTCTCTCCCTCACTCCCTGCTGTCCCCCAGCTAGCAGCGGGATCTAAAAATACTCTTATTTGGGTCGTATCCCCTCACCTGCCTGAGAAGAGACGAGGGCTTTCCTCCAGAGGAAGCGGTCGTGTCAAGATCTCCACAACAAAAACCCTCCTGGGCTACAAACAAAGGTTACCGAGACAACAAGAAGTGCCGGATGGTTCAAACACACCACGACTACCAAGATAGGCCACAGAACACGGAGACGGGGGAGAAGGATCCGAGGTGCCCATGGGTGGGTTTAATAATAGCTTGGGTTGCACTACATGATCTGTTAGAGATAGATGGCAGTTAATCGTCATTCCCGTCACTTAATATCCCTGAATGAAATGTATGTTACTCTCTGTTAGAGAATGAAATTCCACAGCCAAAAGGTAAACAGTGAACCACTTGAAGAAACCAGTTGAAATGAAATGATGGACCCAGGAGCCAGGAGTCAGAAGAAGTCGTCTGATATTTGACATAGATCTTGGCCAAGAGATGCACGCTTGTATATTCACGGATGGATACACAGGCTTACATACATTGAACAGAAAGTCAAAGATACTTATAGGACACACATCAGATGACATGTCTTGACGCACACTTGAAGGCTACTCTGTAGACTCAACCTATCTGTTATTCTGGCCCTGTAGAGAGCACCGTGGCAAGGTGACAGGGCACAGTGTGCGATAGAGAGGAGCTGCCAAATGTAAGGTACAAGTTATCTAAATACGTCTGTCTGTGTATGTACACAGGTTATCCAAATATGATGTGTATCTGTGTATGTACACAGGTCATCTAAATATGAAGTATGTCTGTGTCATAACTATATGTAACTAAAATGGAAATGTATATGAATATATTAATAACTAGTGATTGTCCAAATAAAGGCTAATGTGATGTACATTTTCTCTATCACTCTCTCTGCAGCTTGTTGTCAAATGATTTTCCGGTTTAGATTAAACTTCATTTAATTGATTACCGATATAAACATACAATACGTTTTAAACATTTTTTATCCGATTTTTATCCCCCGTTAGTGCTCATTTTAATTTATCTATCCTGGTTGCTGCTCCACCCTCTGTCGATCTGGGGAGAGCCGAAACTGGCTCCATGCTTCCTCCGAGACATGGGCAGTGTAGCCAGCCGCTTCTTTTCGCCTGACAGGGGAAGCTTCACCGGTAGGACATAGCACATGGGAGGATCACGCTATTCCAACGAGTTCCCCCTCCCTCCGAACAGGCGCCCCGAACGACCAGAGGAGGCACCACTTCAGCGACCAGGATATTGCGTGTGTTGGTGAGGGGTTCCTATATGAAGGAAACCCCCAGGGGGCACGGGGAGAACATGCAAACTCCACACAGAAAGGCCCTTTTAGGAAGCCTGATCCTTGTAAGCCCTGCTTGGCTCTGCTGTGGGAAAACGTCAGCAGGGTGCTGTGCTGCTAATGCGTTTCAACGTTAACCATACCTGGTGGTACTCGGACAGGATGCTGTGCATGTCCGCAACGTCCTCGCTGGAGATCTGCTTGACAACCAGTGTGCGGTCGTAGGAGTTGAGCAGCAGACCTTCTCCCTGGACGTCTGCGCTCCTCACCGGGGGGCTGCGGGTCAACGACACCTGGGGAAGTGGGAGAGACCCGGGAGCACAAAGGTTAGGGTTGGGATCACTCAGCGTGGGCTGTCTAAGAGCATTCACCTTATGTAGCCCCGCCCACTTGACCGATTGTGTCACAACTTCCTGTTCAAAACGCCGGCTGTTTACCTGCTCAAACTAGTCTGACTCACCTGGTCAAATCTAGTTTGACTCACATATGAGTCCGACTAGGTTTATGAGTCACAGGAAGTGTCAACACAATCAGAACTTGCGATTGTGTTTCCACTTCCTGTTAGTCTCTCAAGCCAGACTGTCTCTTCTACATACGGTGATTATTATAGAAATGGGCGACATCAGGTGCAGGGTCTCATGGAGAAGGTCATACACAAACTGATTAGACCAGCCAGAATAGAGCTGGATTTGAGTATTTCTCCATCAAAACATTATGATATTCGCATACTGATTTTTGCATCAGTACGTCACATACACACCTGGTAGTCCAGATCCTCGATACCAAACCGCTCTCTCAGATTTCGGAACACCTGAGGACAGTATTCTTTGAACTTGAAATGTCCCGGAAGATTTTCTCTGCAATGGGAGAGGAGGTGGGGAAGGGAGATGAGAGGTGAGAGGGTGCTGGCTGGTTGGTGGTTACATTTGCTGTGAACACGCACACATCGCTCTCATATACACTTAAAGGGATACGCCAGCATTTTGGGAGATTCGCCTAATTTTCCATATTGCCGTTCACTCTGCGTGTAGTACAAACAGCGGTACAGCCCTCACTGCTAATAGCTTAGCCCTACAATGGCAGTCTGTGGGATAGCTGCCTATCTCCGTTCAGTCGCCCAAAAGACACATTCCAACAGCACCAGAAACACTCACATGTACATGTTGTGACTTGTGTTCTCGGCACGCGATGAAATAAGAATCCAAAGTTACGGGAAACGGTGCTTTTCCAAGTACCGTAAATTCCGGACTATAAGCCGCGGCTTTTTTCCCGTTTTTTGGCCCCTGCGGCTTATATAACGGTGCGTCTTATCTATGGATTTTTTCAGAAAAAAAAAAAAAAAAAAAAAAATCTCTCTTTTTTAGCACTCTTTCTAACTATAAATCCACTTCTGTTTTAATTTCCTCTCTTGCCCTCTTTTCACCACACCGCGGACACTGTGTGCACTGTAAAAATAAACAACGGTGGTGTTGTGTTATGTTGTTTTGTTGAAATGTTACGGTAATACGGTAAATGGGAGCTTCCTCAAACAGCCATCTCTTTCCCGACAATCCCCTCTGTGCGTGACCACTTACATATGGTAATTACGGTAAGCAAACGGCCACAAGCCCATCAACTCCCTCCCCCGACTACCAGGAGAAAATCACAAACTTCGGCGAATTCACACAAAGGAAGATCAAGGAATATTCCATCGAACCGGAGCAGATCATAAATATGGATGAAGTGCCTTTGACGTTCGACCTGCCACTCACTCGGACTGTTAACAAGAAGCGCCCTGGAGGATTCTTTCACCAAAAAAAAGCTTTGCTCGTTCTCGACAGCATGAGAACGAGCAGTAGATGATCATGAGGTGGTTTTTCAGACGTGTCGATATAGCAGTTTATCGCAAAAGTGTAATGGAAACACATTTTTCGCATTTGCACGTCATGTGACCCATATTATCCCTTGGAAAAGGAGCGGAAAATAAGTTTGGTAAGTAAGGTTCGATAGCCGTGTCAAAACCTCCGCAGCAAGTGGAAAACTTTGAAGCAACGCTACCTAGCAGAAAGACGAGTGTTGTGCAAAAGCGTAGCCGGGCAAATTAGATAATGTTTAATGGCAGAAATCGGTCCATGGTGACAGCAGGCTGCCTGTGTGCGCGCATTTGGCACAGCGGCGAGATGAGAGGATGAAAAGCACACACTGGTGCGGTGGTGCTGTCTGAAGTGAATACAGTGACTGTGAGTAGGCTAATACATTGCACACGTTTCAGGTGCAATTATAGAACCAAATCAGCCTTTTCCCCCCTCCATCTCTAAATCGGACCAGTTGTAGGCTATTAGGCTACCTTTTTTCCTCTGCCTGTCGCGCTGACTGCATTCACGCAGCCAGCAACATTTTGCGACTCATTTTCTTTTGAATTGATAATCAGGCTTGTTTATATGCATTGTAACTTCATGTTGGGATTTCCATTGACCATTGGTTGGATTTGAGCATGCAGGGGACGGGATATGGGGCAGATCCCCGTGCGTAATCACTGTGGCAGCTGCTGCAACGGGGAATCACTCAAACGCAACTTCAATGGAAACGCCTACAAGTCGCAATTGTACATTGTCGAAGTTGTAGAAATATCGCAATTCTTTTGCGAAAAACTGTAATGGAAACACAGCTATAGATGAAGAGGAGTTCGTTGGTTTTGAGTGACAATGAAGGAGAGAGGAGAGTGGTTGACGAACCCACCCTGAACCTGTTCGTTTCCGACACTGAAGATGAGGACTTTGGTGGTTTCAGTACGCAGGAAGAAGCGGAAGACGAGCATTAGTGACTTGACTTCTCTGGTTACAGGTTTGCTGCACATATAGCCTATTGTTGTGTGATTTTGTCTGGGGATTAGTGACCTGACTTTTGTTTTGTTTTGTTGAAATGTTAATAAATGGGAGCTTCCCCAAACAGCCATCGCTTTCCCGACATTCCTCTCTGTGCACGAACCCTTTCATATGGTAATTAAACATCAAAACACCCGCGGCTTATAGACCGGTGCGGCTTATAGAAGAAAAAAATAGTCAATTTTGGTCCCGCGGCTTATACACCGGTGCGTCTTATAGTCCGGAATTTACGGTAAATCCACACACCGACTACTAACAAAGAATAACCGAACTAACGGCCACATTCCACTGAGTCCGTGTTCGGTCCGTCTGCGCTGCGGTACGGCTTCGGAGCCGATACGTTTCCACTCTAATCAATGTGTCAACTCCCACCTACTCCGCTGCGTTGCGTGTCTACTCCGTCCCAGCTCCGACGATCCGGAGCTCTCCGAATCAGATACGCAAGGCTTCTATTTTTCACGGATGTCGGAGCAAAGCTGCAGCAAGTTGGGCGGAGCCAGGCATGGAGTCAACAGGGCAGAGGTGTTTACAGCGTTCAACATCAAGCCAGAGGACAAACATGTATGAGGAAAAGTTAATCATTGAAGTGGAAAACCACAAAATAATATATGACACGACACATCCTCTTTACAAGGACAACACCAAGCAAGCCCACCCCTCCTCTGCTTCTCCAGTTGGGAACAATGATCTTCTGCCTGTTTGTTGTTGTATTTATCCCACATACAAATTGTCTCGCTCGATTTCACCGCGAGAACTTGTCGGTCTCGTCACTCCAGCTGTCTGGCGGAGCGGAGCCGTGACGTGCTCTGCACGCAGCCGGTTAGTGTTGGCGGAGCACAGAGCATGTAGCAAAACCGGAGCACAGCCGCAACGCAACGCAAATGCAACCAGTGGGATTCCCCAGTAAGAGTAACCAAAGTCAGCGCATGCGCCTCTCATGGCAAACGAGGAAATAACTTTGGTTGCTCTTAGTTCGGTTACTCTTTGTTAGTTCTCGGTGTGTTGACTTACTCAACACAGCTCTACGGTCTACCACAGACCTTCGGAATTTGTCATATATATTTTTTAATCTTGAGGAAGTTAGAGCCATTGCACCGAGATTAACTTATCAGGCATGGGTTTCCCAAAAAGCATCTAAATCCACTAAAATAATATTTGTTTCATATTTATACTGCTTTTGGTATACTCCGTTCGGTTCAACGAAACCTAAACTGCTGCACTCAAGACTTTTTTTTATATCCATACTTGTTGAAAAGGTGGTTGTTGACTTTGATCTTGGTGTTGGCTTTGAAGTCATCAGGCAACAGCATGACAGGAACAGGCACCTGGTTCAGGTCGTTGATCTGCAGTAAGAACAATCACAATGTGGATCCAAGTTAAGACTGTGTCGCAAGGTACAGTAGTATTCACAACCCCACATGAAGCTGTAACATTACAGTACCACTGTTTGTTTGAGTACAGTATCACCAAACATGACTGATACGCCTGAGTAGCCTACTACAGATGATGTGGATGTAGCAGGCTGTACTTGCTAGCTATGCTTACAGCTGCTAGCTGGATTTACTTGGTTGTGGCTACACACACACACACACACACACACACACACACACACACACACACACAGCAATGCATTAGCATCACGTTAGCTCGCTGCAACGTTAGCTTTCAACGACTCACCGAGTGATTCACGCCCCACATAAACACACTCTGGACAGGGTCGCTGGCACGAAACACTTTCACCTTCTGCTGCACAAAATGCTTCTTTTTCGTTTTCGTCTTGGGGGCTAGTATCACCATTGGGCTGGAGATGGCCCCCGAGTTGCCCACGGAAGCCATGACTGACAAGACGGGCTTTTCGTTCAGCGGCGGAGCTGGCGTTGGCGGTGACACTTCCTGATGGCTACCGTTAACACAGTTAGCTAAAACGGTTAGCTAACGTCTAATCTCTCTCGCGCTGCACTTCTCCACAGCGAGTCACACAGCAACACGCGAACCAAAGGTCACCTGTCTGTCTCGCTCCGATGTGTCTGTCTCCTCCAACTGTGTTATATTTGCACCGGTTTTCTAAGACCCATTGGACGTTAGTAAAAGCGTGATCAATCATTAGTTAACCTCATCCATGCGTGACTACAGACAGCTACAAACGGTGACAGTCCACCACCGCCCCCTCGAGCCCACCTGTGTTATTATCCGTTAATATCAACAACGTGGTGAGTTGGCGATTGACAGGTGACAGGCCAAAGAGACTCGATACTTCTGCGTCAGGTGACCTCAGATGGGTGGATACTTGGGAGGTGTTGCGTTCACGTGCACGTCAGAAGTCGGTACTGTATTCCTGTCCTAGAACATTATTATGTACTCAGCGATGTTTGGCAACGCTGGGCTGGCTAGCGGCTGCAAATGAAACTTTTAATTTAAAATGTGTTGTGTAGTTTCATGCGATGTACTTTGAGGGTTGAGAAATCTTTCCCGAGTTTCTTGAATGGGCATTTCATTGCATTATTCCCATTATTCCTAAAGTGAGCACAGAATTCCAACTTTCCGATAAGTCGGGAACGTATCATTACATTATCTCTATATATGACTGCTCTGGCTCTGGTTCACATGAAGTAGATCAGATTGGGATAAGTGTCAGTTACTTAAATAAATAAACCCTAACCCGGCCTCATAAATAATAATTAGGCCTATAGGTGACTTTGAAAACATCTCTCATGACTGAGTTTCAAACTCATTGTAATGTTGGGCAAACTTTACATACACAAAAATAATTTTTTAGATGTCATGGCCAATTATTCAATACTCCAAATACATCTCTTATAGCCTACTACTAATGTTGGGGTGGAAACAAGAGGCACATACAATGTTCACACTGATATAATCTCCTATTGATTAATTCATTCATTCATTCAATCTTGCTATCTTTTTTGGTAAAATTTTCAAGTAATCTTTATATAATTGCAATTAATGCAATGATACATTCTTTACTGTTATATCGAAAATTCATTTAATTGTGTACATTTGTCTTGTTTGTTCGGTACCTACAGTATAAAAATAAATCCTGTTGCAATGCACTGTAAAAAAATAAAATAAAGCCTGCTTCCACAATGAGCATCCCTTATGAAGCAGCCCAGCCCAGCCAGCAAGACAGAATGAGTGAAAGATCTTCTAGTGCCTACAGACCTATCTGTCTGTGCAAGAAAAGTATGCATGGAAATTATTTGCCGATACACCACCATTATATTGTCCTATGTCCAATGTCGAACCACTTCAACCTTGACCCAGGGAATCCGAGTCATTATCTCATTAAACGATCTGCATCCGATAATAGGCTATTCTTGATTTATACATCTAATTGTGCAGTGAATATGCTTTGTCTTTCAGTATGATGATTGTGCAGTCTTAATTGGATAATTGAATGTATAAGCAGGAGCCATAGTAACTGCTCCATGCACAGAACAGAATCTCCAAGAATAGCAAATGCAACCCACCCTAGATAGAGAAGTAGGACATGTGTGTCGGTGGTGTGATTGTACAAAGGATCATCATGCTTCCCCCTTCATTTTCTGCAAGACCTTCATTTCAAAATGTCTTATGCATCATGGACACATTGGATATTCTATGCTGTTACCTTGGAAACAGGCATGTATTGGGTCCCTGTGTGGAAAGGCTGGAGAAAATTATCCATGCCCCTAGTAATGGCAAGCAAAAGCAGCACGACACTAATGTGCCTATTAATGTCTGTTTCACAGCTGCCTGATGTGACTGTGGCTGATGCATAAAGGGACTCTCACAGGCACAGCAAGTGGATGTGAACACGAAGCTTCGAAAACCAAGGCTATATATACAAATCACTGCTGCTCAAACCTTTCACCAATAGGTGATGATGCAGTATTTCATTTTTCTCAACAGCAATACAGTGCCCAAGGCTTCAGAATGACTGTGCAGGAATGTTAACACACACAGAGAGAGAGAGAGAGAGAGAGAGAGAGAGAGAGAGAGAGAGAGAGAGAGAGAGAGAGAGAGAGAGGGGAGGAGGGGGGGGGGCTTGAAACTCATTCACACAGTGCCTGTCTTCCAAAGTAATGTCTCTCAACACCTTTCATGAAAAGAAGACACTCAACCCGTGATGTTATATTAATATATGTGTTTTTATTATTCTCCATTTTTATTATCATTATGTTTTATTTTCATATTTGCAAATCTTACAGGTCCTTTGTGCATGGACCTATCATCATCACGGCACACACATTGGCACAACAAGATTGGTCAGAAATAGATAAATTCTAATCACATTTTTTAGCACACAATTTTTTATGACTTTTGCAAGGACTTGGGAAAGACAGACTAGAACAATAACCAATTGAATCATTTCCCCTCCCCTGTTGAAATCAGAATTTTGAGTATGATGTGCCGAAATAAAACATAATAGTAACATGGACATTACCGAATTTCAAATAAACAAAGCATAAATAATAAGGAAAATAAAAACATGAGATATAACCATAAGATGTACAGCAGTTGAGTAGCTCTGATGAATGTGATGAGTTTTGCCATAAAGGTGCCTCTAAAGCACAATACTTCCCCTAACATGAAATAAAATAATCTCTGTCTTTAAATAAGAAAACTGCTGACAATATAAAAATACATGGCATTGTACTGTAGTTCATTAAATAAACCAACAATTCATATATAAAATATTATATTGACGTGTATAAAAATATGCCTTACAACTTCTTGGAAAGGGTAACAGCCATAAGCTTTTTGTCTGCCACTTCAGAACACACACAGTCAACCACAAAATTCCAACATATGTACAAACAATCAACTAATAAGCAGTCAGAATGCCATTTTGACAAATCAAATCAACAGATGCATCCAAGATTGTATATTCATACGAATATTTTTTCTGACTTGATATATGTATAGGATACTGTAGGATGTAGAATTCAAGCAGTACTTTATGGAAATACAGACTCCAAAATAAATTAATAGAAAAAGAAATATTCTATCAATTATGTATAGTGATATCAGTGTATCTTTGGAGAGAGGGAGAGAGGACGGTGAGGGGAGACACGTTTTTCAAACATTTTTGTGTCACATCACCACCAGCGTAACAGTATTTCAGCCCACTGAGATCAGAACAAACACAGGCAGTGTCAGCTATCCTAAAAAAAGAAAGTAAATTAAAATCTACCACAAAGCCGGGACAAGAGCCAGGGAATATAGATCGAGATCATTCAGAGCGATGCCGCTTGGATCACAGAGGCAGTTTCACAGAGCATTCAATGTGAGCACACAGCATGTCACTGGACGATGCAGACAACGTTGCTGCAACTGTTGAACATTCAGGCAGATGCTATTGTTGCTACTGTACTGTACTGTGTGTGTGTGTGTGTGTGTGTGTGTGTGTGTGTGTGTGTGTGTGTGTGTGTGTGTGTGTGTGTGTGTGTGTGTGTGTGTGTGTGTGTGTCAGAGATGCTCACAAGTCATTTTTTGCAAGTCCAAGTCAAGTCTCAAGTCTTTGGTCACAAGTCCAAGTCAAGTCTCAAGTCTTCGAGGGGCAAGTCCAAGTCAAGTCTCAAGTCCCTATTATGGATGAGTGTTCTATCATCTGCTGGATGCTATCTGCTTAGAACACCGCATAGCTAAAACTAAGGAATTCAAAGCATGTACTGTATTATCCTCACTCCTTTATCTATTAGAATACAGTAGCAGCAATGATTAGAGATGACATTAGTAGACATTTCCTTAATGTTAATGCACCAAAAAAATAAAGAAGAATAAAGATTGTTCACAAGTCCCAAAACTCAAGTCCAAGTCAAGTCTCAAGTCTTTCAGGACAAGTCTCAAGTCATGTCTCAAGTCACTGTGAGTGAGACTTAAGTGCGACTCAAGTCCAAGTCCCAAGTCCCCATCTCTGGTGTGTGTGTGTGTGTGTGTGTGTGTGTGTGTGTGTGTGTGTGTGTGCGCGTGTGTGTGTGTCTCTCTCTCTGTCTGTGTGTGTGTGTGTGTGTGTGTGTGTGTGTTATGTATGTGTCTTGGTTCTAGAGAGGACATTGATTGTGGTGTGATTTCCATAGGAAGTGGTTAATCCCTGCTACCTCCTGTCCAGGCAGTGTCTAGCACAAGCTAAAGCCACCCCCTCTCCCTGTGCTCCTCCTCCTCCTCCTCCTCCTCCTCCTCCTCCTCCTCCTCCTCCTCCTCCGGTCTCAGAGCGAACGGGTACCGAGTCATCCCTCCCTCACTCCCCGTCGCACGGTAAAGTACCGTCTTCGCCGGCGCGCGCGGCGGGCACGGCCATGCCAAGCTCATCCACGCACCAACAATGGCCACGCTGCATCCCCTTGGAGGAGCGGCACTGTGCGCGATGAAGAGACAGTGATACAATGAGAGGGATTTAGGAGAGGGGGAGGATAAGAGAGAGAGGAGGGAGAGAATAAGAGAGTGTGGGGGGGGGGGGGGGGGAGTGAGAAGGGTGGAGAGAGAGAGAGAGAGATTTAGAGGGAGAGAGAGAAAATGACATGTCATCATAGCGCAGTACTGATTCTCTGAGCCCACAGCTGAGAGGCTCAGAGAGAGAGAGAGAGAAGTCATGGACAGATCTCTGGATGCACTGAGACGAAAGCTGCAGTGGCACACAGCTCGGCAGAGACACACACTGTAGCACAGAGTCGGTGCACCAAAATACACATTTGAAACCCCTATATGGTCTATAGGAAACCTAGTAATGTTGTCTCCTATGAACTTTTAAGGTTAAAATGTCATCTGCAGGTGTAACAGCTTGGTTGCTAAGAGTTGCATGTTGAATGTTTAGCATAATGACCTAATTCATCGCCAAAAAACAGGAAATGCCTATCATTTTGCTTCTAGCTAACTTAGAAAGGTGATCTACTGTAAGCGCCTAAGTCCATGTTTGTGATGTCCATGAATTCATCTATTACCACGGTGCAGTCTTGCGACCTTTCCTCAGTAGCATAATTCACATAAATTACGTAAAAATTTGGTAAAAATCAGGAAATTGCTATAACTTTTACTCAAATTAGAAAGAATGATCTTAGAGTCTAAGTCTATGTTTTGATGTCCAGAAATTCATCTCTTGCCATAACTAAATCATGCAACCTTTCTTCATTAGCATAATTTTCCTGGCATCCCTGTAAAGGTTGGGGACATTGAACCAGAGTGGTGAATGATCAAAGCTTCCATTGCTGAAGCTGCGGCTGGGAACTCTGGTTTCAAGGTTATTGGTGCCTCAAGGGGGCGGCAAACCTCAAACATGCTGGTGGACACCGGTGGTCAGGGAAGTTGTCCGATTGAAGAAGGAGGCCTTCCATGCTATGTTATCCCGGGAGACTCAGGAAACAGTTGCAGGGTACAGACGGGCCAGAAAGAAAGCAACCTCAGCCATGGCGAAAGCAAAGCAGCGGGTGTGGGAGGAGTTCGGAGAAGCAGGTCAACGCCAAAGCAAACCGTCTGGCGCCTCAGGAAGGGGAACCGGCGATCCATCAAAGCTGTATACAGTAAGAACGGGACACTCGGAGTGAGTCCTTCGCCCCCAAGTGAGCGAGTTCAAGTATCTCGGGTTCTTGTGCTCGAGCGAGGGAATGATGGAGCAAGAGATGGCCCGGAGAATCGGAGAAGTGAGAGCGGCATTGCGTTCGCTTTACCGCACCGTTGTGACGAAAAGAGAGCTGAGCCAGAAGGCAAAGCTCTCGATATACGGGGCGACCTTCATCCCAACCCTCACCTATGGTCATGAATGATGGGGTCATGACCGAAAGAACAAGATCGCAGATACAAGCGGACGAAATGGGTTTCGTCAGGAGGGTGGCTGACATCTCCCTTAGGGAGAGAAGCTCGGTCGCCCGTGAGACAGTCGCTGCTCCTTCGCATAGAAAGGAGAAGGTTGGGGTGGTTCTGGCATCTAGTGAAGATGCCTCCTGGTCACCTCCACAGGGAGGTTTGCTGGGGCACGTCCAGCTGGGGAAAAGGCCACGGGGCAGACCAAGGACCGACTACATCTCTACGCTGGCCAGGGGATGCCTTGGGATCCCCCAGTCAGAGTTGACTAATGTGGCCACAGGCAAAGGAATGTTTGGGGTCCCCTGCTGGGTCTGCTACCTTCATGACCCGACTCCAGAGAAGCAGTTGAACATGTATGGATGGATTGATCTATATTATGCTAATGAGGAAATGTTGACTTAGTTGTTGACATGACTTAGTTATGGCAAGAGATTAATTTCTGGACATCCAAACATAAACTTAGACTCTAAGATCACCTTTCTAAATGGACCAAAAGCAAAAATATAGCCATTTCCTGGTTTCGGCCTAAGTATTACATAAGTTAGACTACCGGTATGCAAATTATGCTAATGAAGAAAGGTTGCATGATTTGGTTATGGTAAGAGATGGATTTCCTTCTAAGGTGACTAAAAGTTAAAAAAAATATAGCCATTTCCTGAATTTGAAAACATTTTTTTTTACATAATTTGTGCAAATGATGCTAATGAGGAAAGGTTGCATGACTGCACCATGGTAATAGGTACATTTCTGGACATCACAAATATGGACTTAGACTCTTAGATCACAATTATAAGTTAATTAGAAGCAAATATGGACTTCTTTGTACTTAACTCATTAACATGCAACTCTGAGCAACCACGCTTAATGTCACCTGCTAAGCCTAAAGATGACATGTTAATCATAAAAACTCATAGGCAACAACATTACTGGGTCCATGAAATTTCCAGTAGGCTATATAACAGATGACACAATGTGAGGTCCACACACTGCATGCATTCACCCACAAGAGGCCTCCCATTTTGCTTCACGTGACCAACATACCTGCTTTTTCCTGTAGAACCCACGAGTGTCACAGTTGGGTATATAGATGTCACGGTCAGACTGGAAGATCGTCAGCTCCAGACCCCTCAGGACGCTATTGAGCAGCTTACGGCACGGCGCCTGCAAACAACAACTCAAGATGTGACTTCAGAGACCACCAGAGGCAGAGAGAGAGGAGTCATCTTCATCTACATGATACAGTTGCAGTACCAAGCTGCTCCACACCCCCCCCCCCCCTCAGGTGATAGTGTTGGAAGAAATCCTCTTCGGTCACAACATGCGTCAATGTAAATCACAAAGGATTAGCTACAGTGATGCAGCATCACAGCCAGAAGCATATATATATATATATATATAAAAATATATATATATATATAATCAACTTGTGTTATTATTATTATTATTATTATTATTATTATTATTATTATTATTATTATTATTATTATTATTATTTCTGCCTATATATATATATATATATATATATATATATATATATATATATATATATATATATATATATATATATAATATCAGATGTCACATATTATAATGATATTATATAACCATATTGTTACACAAGGCTTTGTCTTTTCAGGTCACTGGTTTGAAGTGACTGACTGTGCTTTCTTGGTGTCACACCAAGTGAAATTAAACAATTATGATGATAATCAGGAAAATCACAGTGATTATGATTGCCGTTCTTATAATGCCACACATGTGGAGCGAGCTGGAGCAGTTCAAATGCTGCAGGCTCAGCTCACAAAGTGAAAAATCCGAGGCGACTGTGGCCGACTCGAAACTTTCCTGATTCACATCATGCTCAATTAGTTCTGCCGCATAGCAGCACACACATCATGCGCCACAATGCATGGTCTCAGAGCAGTATATATACATGCTGCTGCAACACCCCAGACACCACAGGAGCTACACTACTAACTCTCTATAATGCAGCTATATATATATATATATATATATATATATATATATATATATATATACCCATTTCCACCACAGAGGATCTGCATGAATATCTTATTATATAAGATGCTCTCTACAGCTTCATATAATTAGCATCTTCTAGCTAAGTCTCCATTCATTAAGAAGTGTAACATAAAGGGGGTTCAACTTACTTTTTCTATTTCACCACTGTGCGAGGGATGGGGACCTGGGAGCAAACGACACATTGGCATGAGAATGTTACATTATAGAGCATCATAGCCAGCAACATCAAACCATTATGTAAATGTCACAACATGTATTAGCGACATAATAGCATTTTGTTTTTCGAATTAGTTATATCCCTTTGCGCAAGACATTACCAAGCGATCGTCCAGATGAACTCTAATTGGGAATGGTCGTTCAACGAGAGACCTCTAATTTCCACCAGTATATTTCCTGTTCAGACCAGGGAATCGCAGTATCTCACTTTGAACAGTAGATGGAGACCATTGCAATAAAACGCAGCTTGATCAGGATGTAGGTGACACTGTGACAGTTCCACATTCATTGTGAATTATCCCAAGAAACGCTCATTTATCGGATAATATCGCAGTCATGCAACCTGTCGCTAAAATGGATGAAGACACACTTGTCATTGACTTGTCCTATAGATGCTATGTGCATACACCTTTATTTACACACTTTTGTAGCAGCTAAAGACCTATAATGGCTCCTTGAATACATTTAGGAAAAACAATCAACTTGTGTTATTATTATTATTATTATTATTATTATTATTATTATTTGCCATTATTTCTGCCTAACAAACCACAGTCCTTTACACCAGACCCCCTCAAATTACATTTTTTTTTACCACAATGACACCGGAGGCACTGCAGAGCAGCACTGGATGCTAGAGGTTTGCAAATTCATCTCTGGTGCACAAAATGCATCCAGTCTGAAACGTCACACACATAACTGCTCTTTTCTCGTGTCGCTGACTGAGACAGCGTTCACATGCTAATCCCACAGCAGGAAGAGAGGAGATAAACCGACAGTAGTGGCTAACGGGCACAGCATCACACAGCATCCTGAATACAACCACTGGACATGTCAAGCCTACCTGTAGTGTCTATGCATGTGTGTGTGTGTGGGTGTGCGCGTGCGTACGTGCATGCCATGCATACAGTATATGTGTGTGTGTGTGTGTGCGTACATGCACGTGCGTGCGTGTGTGTCTATCTCCTTACCTGTGGGGTGGGGCCTCTCGGTGGGACTGGTCCTGCTGTGCTTGGTGCAAAAGCCCCTTCCCTGCAACAGAGCCTGGAGGGGGCTGTGTTCCCTGGGTGGGGGCACGCAGCGGAGCCCCTTGGCACAGCTCAGGGTATACACGCCACAGGGCTCTCCCTGGGCCAACACTGACGTGCTGCCGGCCGCGTTGTGGTCCCTGGGGGGCCGACCTGCCCCCAGCGGGTCCCTGCAGGAGGGACAGACCTTGAAGGGGCCCAGGCGGTTCGCCCCGGTCCACGATCCGCAGTGGGCAATCAGCAACAAAACAACAACGCCTGTTAAGTTAGAAAGGAGAGGCATTTTGTGGTCCAGGTCTCAGGTTCTCCAAACACTCTGTCAGTTAAATGTGGCTGATGCTATTTCTGGATGTATATATCTCTCTCTCTCTCCCTCTCTCTCTCTCTCTCTCTCTCTCACACACACTCTCTCTCTCCCTTTTCTCTCCCTCTCTCTCCTCAGTCTTCTTCTTCTTCCCCCGTTTCTATAGCTTTCCCTTTGGTGCTTTGCCGGTTGAGTCCCCCTGCAGTGCCAGAGGAGACAAATGGAGATCGAGAGAGACACACAGCAAAGCACCAGCTTTTAAAGATCTGAAAGGCGGTGATAGAGAGTGACTGAGTGAGTGAGTGAGTGAGAGAGAGAGAGAGAGAGAGAGAGGGAGAGAGAGAGAGGGAGAGGGGGAGAGAGAGAGAGAGAGGGGGAGAGAGAGCACAGTTATGACACCTTCAGGGGCTGGGACTCAGAGAGAGAGAGAGAGAGAGAGAGAGACAGAGAGAGAGAGAGGGAGAGAGAGAGAGGGAGGTGGCAGGGAGGGAGAGAGCAAGTGGGGGGTGGATTATGTTCCCTTTTAGAAATTATCAAAATCTCCCCACCCCTTCCTGTCATATACCAACACATACATCTCGTCCTCCTTAGGCTGGCTTTACACGGTGAAACTTGCACGCAACTAGTTGCAGGTTGCAAGTTGCATGCAACCCAATTTCCATGCAACTTCACAGTTACACAAAGCAATTAAAAAATAATCAAGTCTCGTGCAACTTGGCAGTTTCTTCCAGCAAAACTAGCTAGCTAGATTGGTCATTTTTCATCTATTGTATGGTTTTCTTGTTTTTTCAAGTGAGAATTGTCATTCTGCATCTTTGTATCGTATTTCATATCGTTTTCTCGCTGGAAAATATCAATTCGGACTCGGAGGTGTTGTATCGGTTTTTCTTCTGGCACTGGCTGGCTGGTTGGCTAGCTAGCTAGCTACTTTGTTAGATAAAATATGGCTGTCCCGGGCCCCGAGAATAGGAAGAGAGCTATTAGTGCATTAATACTCATGGATATGTTGGAGGAGGAGGAGGAAAAAACACAACATGAAAAAAAAGTTAAACGTATGTGGGTGAAGGACTGGCTACTTAAAAGACGTACCAGTGGATTGTTTCACACTCTTTTCAAGGAGCTTGATCCAATGAGCCTCCGGTGAGTGCATTGTTATTATTTTTCTCAAATTTATTGATTGATTCAAGGAAAATAAATAAATAAATAGCTCGTTGTTGCCACCTTGTGACAACAGTATGAAATTGTAGCTTCATATATAGATAACTGATTATCATTAAAACATATATAGCATAGCATTGAACAGTTATGTGATCACTATACTTCACAACATGTTAATATTATTATTTTTAACCCATGTAGATCCTGGCTCCGCATGGATCAGAATACATTCATTGCTCTGGGATGCTAATCAAACATCTGAAGTTCGTTGCGGGTGTGACCATGTACGGCCGAGTTACAAACCGCTTTCTGTCTGGCCAGTAGGGGGCGATCTGCCTATCACTCCAAATTGTCATGTAGATGTGTTCCGGCTGGGATGGTCATCAAACATGTGAAGTTTGGTGCGCGTGTGAGCATGTAGGGGCGAGTTACAAACCACTTTCTGTGTTGCCAGTAGGGGGCGCTATGACTATAAATGGATATTGACATAATAGATGTCTACAGGCATGGACACTTATGCATGACACGTTTGGAGCAGATTGGACAATCTACAATAAAGTTACTCCAACTTCCTGTGTGGCCAGTAGGGGGCGCTCTGCCTATAACTCCAAATGGTCATCTAGATGTCTTCAGGCTGGGATGCTCATCAAACATGTGAAGTTTGGTGCACGTGTGAGCATGTAGGGCCAAGTTACAACCCACTTTCTGTGTTGCCAGTAGGGGGCGCTATGACTATAAATGGATATTGACACATAGATGGCTTGAGGCATGGACACTTATCATGCATGACAAGTTTGGAGCAGATTGGACAATCTACAATGGAGTTACTCCAACTTCCTGTGTGGCCAGTAGGGGGCGCTCTGCCGATAACTCCAAATGGTCAACTAGATGTCTTCAGGCTGGGATGCTCATCAAACATGTGGATTTTGGTGCGCGTGGGACCATGTCCGGCCGAGTTACAAACCACTTTCTGTGTTGCCAGTAGGGGGCGCTATGACTATAAATGGATATTGACATATAGATGTCTTCTGAGACTGCGCACTGATTCAGACAGCCAGAGCCTATGTGATCAGCTGACTGGTTCTCAGCATTTTGATTGGCTGTTGCATGAAACTAGTTCCACAAAGTTGAGCGCTTTGCAACTGTTGCGGCTGAGTTTCACAGAAGTTTCAAGTGAGTTGCAGAAGGATTTATACCATGCAATTCATTTGCAACTTGGTTTCACCTAAGTTTCATGCAACTAAAGTTGCGTGCAAGTTTCACCGTGTAAAGCCAGCCTTACAGTTATGTTCAACATAGCTATTGACACTTTCTCTCCACTGTGCACAGCCTGTACAGGATTTCAGAGTCAGATCTTTCTGGAATATTTACCATGGTAACAATTGCGATTGTATAGGAGCCTCCAACGGCACTGCGTGCAATGTCATGTTGCATATAGCCGCCTTGAGATTTGTCTCGCTCGGATTCATCTGTGTGAGATTGTGAAGGAAATAAAGCTGAATTCTTTTTTCAGATGCATTCCTTTTCTACGACAAAGATGTATCATTCTAGAGCCGGTACTACAATGGCTTCCCACACCTGAGATAACTTCTTCAACATCACGTCTTTTTTGCCACACTTACAGGGACCGCCTCATCATGCGTTTGCAATTATAAAGCTGCAACAACCCGACGAACTTCACGACATCTATCAAAAGCGCAATGTTGAAGTAATTAACTGGGTGCATAACAAATCAAATCGTAAGCCCGAGATGTCACTAGCTTATATATCATCGTGCACTCTGCACTTACAATCGTGCACTTCATTTTTTTGGGGGGGAAACTCGAACCATTGAGGTTTTTTACTGAGCCTTTTCCAGATCAAATAATTACTGCTTCATCGGTCATTTATTACAGTGCCTCCACACAAGAGTTAATACATTAAAAACTAGCCATCCTAGACAGAGTCTATGTAAAATGTAAATGTAAAAAAACAAACAACAAACAAAAACATAAAAAAAACACAAACATCCAACACATTGGCAGCTTCACAAAAACGTGCCACTGTCTTGATTTCAATTCAGCCAGCTATCAACGTATAAGCCGAAACAGAGAAGATATGGGGCACACATCACATTTTGAAAGATGAGGGTAGTGGAGGTTCTTGCTGACCAGTTGTTTGAATTGGAAGAGAGGCATCAACTGGATAATTAGGAGGACTTTGCTTTCGCTGGAATGCACATCAGACCAGCCCGAGCCAAACTGCTAATAATGCAATCCATCTCTCCACTCAACCGCTTCAGATTCTCTGTCTACACGGGCGCCGCCATCTTCAAAAGATCCCTGTGAGGATCGGAACTCTCTGCCCACAACCCTCCACAGTTAGTCGGTGTAACGTAGCACTCAGCAAGTACTTATTAAGACGAATAATGTCAGGTATTGTAATCGATATACAGTAGGTTACTCAAGATGATCAAAAATAAATACTCAAACCTCAACATGCCAGGCGTCGTTCTTTTAGAGTAGACATCAATGCATTGTTTTGGGGGGGGTTTCTATCAATGCTGTGTTATTATCACTGCAGTACTATTGTGTTACAACACATAAGTGAAAAGGATCTTTACCACTACTCGAGTTACTAATACTTGTGTAGATTGTGTAAACCTAAATTCAGTGTTGGGCTTAGTTATTTTGAAAATGTAATATACTACATATTACTAGTTACTTTCATTTGAAAGTAATACATTATTTTACAATATCACTGTCTGTGTAGAGCAACTCGTTACTTATTACACTACTTTTGCATTACTTTCACGAAAAATAACAGCAGCAGCAGAATAACATCGCTGCCCCGGACCCCTCCCGAAAAATAATTTAAACTGTCTTGAAGTCAGTGTAAACGGTCCAAAATTCCAAATGTTATCCCTTTCCTTTCTTATTGTCATCTATAGTGGTTGCATAAAAACACAATTTGATTAGGAAATGATTGTATCTTTATGTGCTTTGATAAAAAAATTAAAAAATAACTCAATTTGTAACCTGTGTTACTTGACACAGTAACTGGTATAATATTACTGAAATCCTATTGGTAATAAGTTACATTACTGAGTTACTGCTAAAAATAATATATTACGTGTAATATGTTACTTTTGTAATGAGTTACCACCAACACTGCCTAAATTTTAGATTTTTCAAAGTCTACATTTACTTCTCCTTTGCTGAACAAAAGTGTTTACTCTTACCCTTTGCTTTGTCTGAGTAAGTTATAGGCTACCTTTTACATGCTAATAGTCAAATGAAAGTGCTTTTAGCGAGCTAGTCATTTACTTTTATTTGAATCATTTTCATTACAACTATTTTTTACTGACTTGAGTAAAGGTTGACTGAGGTAGCAGCAGTTCTACTCGAGTGAAACACTTCTCTGTCGGCTTGTGCAATTAACTAATGATATCCTACTACACATGATGGTTTTCCAGCATCATACCACACGGCAAGGGTCAATGTTTAGGTTGATGTACGTAATAGTATTTGTAAAAAGAGAACTTAAACGTGAGGTAAACGATCTACCCATGAGGAGCATCAGCAGAGGTCGACGTCAGGTAGACTAGTGAGGAATTCCACTCTTATCTGCGATCCCTCTGTCTCCATGTTATCTGACAACAATGCATTGCTGCCGCAGCTTCTGTGAGGACAGAGAAAAATATACATTTACAACATGAACATTATGACACTATGACATTATGACACTGACGACAAATAGGAATTTCATGTTTCAGAATTAAACAGAATTTAGATGTTGAGCTAGCTTGCCACCTCCAAAATAAGGGTGTTTTCTGACCCTCTGAGACACCCACATACACACGCTACCTGGCACACACAAAAAGTGCATTTGTAGGCGTGCACATGGGTGCTGCTGTGTGTATGTGTGGGTTTTAGGGGTGTAACAATACACATATTTGTGAGCGCTTTTAGCCTCTCTGGTCTTTGGATATTTCGCTCCAGGGACTATGTCCAGACACCAGAGAGGCTAAATAGCGCACTGAGTCAGTGCGCTTTTAGCCTCTCTGTACCGTTGAACCGTTTAGGCACGAGGATTTAGGTTCAATACACACATTGGCAAACTCAAAACCAGTCTTTTTCAAGGTCATGAGGTCATCACCCATTCATATACACCAATGTGTTTGATTCAATCGTTTACTAGAGCCTAAAATTGTTTAGAAGAGCACAGAGTTCTTCGTAGGTCTCTAGCTTCTTAATTCTGCTCTCAAAGCGCACCAGATTCGATCTGGTGGCGCACTTCTGGCAGATTGATGCATTTTACTTTAAAATGTACACATTTTAAAGTTCTTCCGGGCGGGGGGGGGGCATGCCCCCGGACCCCCCTAGAACGTCCGAGGTCCGTCCACCCACCACAGTCTCGCAAAATCCTGTGGGAAACACTGCGACCACTAATTCCGAAAACCCTGGCTATGGCCCTGGTAACCACCATGGAAGACATCTTATAAAACATCCATGGTATTATGACAGCGGTTTAGGGGGGCCCCCGCTGTAAAGATGTCGCATAGGGGCCCCAGAATGTCCAGAAAGGGCCCTGTATGTATCGAAACCAAACTGTGAATTTTGTGCACCGTTACCATCTCTAGTGGCTTTGTACCGTATGTGTTTCTGTGCCACTGGGTCACCTGCTACTACTGTACAGGCTTGACACTAGAGCGCAGTGCACACAGACATGCTTGCTAGCATCCAGCGCCCCACAAGCCCAAAATCCGCCTGGCCGTCAGCAGCCTGGTGTTCTGATTAGGGGTGATTAATCTTGGCAAGGAGCGGAGAAGTCACCTGCCGTCTTGTGTTCCCATCAGCTCGCGAGCTACAGCAGCAGCCCGGCCGCCGGCTAGTCTGTTTCCACACATGTCCTGTCAGGAGAATGTTCCAAGAGACACGCCAGACCAACGGGGGCTCTCTTTTTCCACACTCCCCTCGAGTATTCGTTTTTCCTCCTCCAGTCCAGTCCTCCACACACACCGTGTCTTGCTCAGTCTCCCTTCTTCTCTCTCTGCCTCCCCATCTCAGGTCTATCCCAACTGGCACAGACTGCTGCTGTATCTGTGCTGGCTGTCCTCGGGCCCCTTTCCCAAAGCCAGCAGAGTCCAGAGAAACTCTGTGGCCAGTGTAGGAAATTAAAAAAATATTTTGGGGGCAACTTTTGCCCCCACTGTCTAAAAAACTGGAGGCATTTACAAAATGTTGGGGGCACTTTAAAAAATAGTAATTAGTGCATAAAGTTGCTAAAGCGTAGTGGAAACAACGCTGTTTGTGTGAGTGTGTTCTTCATCGTCGTCTTCTGGCAACCAGCTTGCAGGTGCTGAGTGTGTGTCAGAGATGGAAATTAAATGAATTGAATGAAAATGAAATTATCAAAATATTGGGGGAATTTTTGACCCTGGATGATGGTTTTTAGGGGCATTCTGAG
Source organism: Poromitra crassiceps (assembly GCF_964638095.1). NCBI lineage: Eukaryota > Metazoa > Chordata > Actinopteri > Beryciformes > Melamphaidae > Poromitra > Poromitra crassiceps. The sequence continues at coordinate 23,327,792 of NC_139637.1, forward strand.
ATTTCTTGGGGGCATTTTTGCCCTTACCCCTGCCTAAATTCCTACACTGTCTGTGGCCTGTGGGGTAGTCCCTTCCACACTCCTGCTGACCACCTGCCTTCTCGGCTGCCTTTTGGGGACAGCTCAAGAGCGTAATAATAGTAATAGTAATGGTCTAATATTATAAAATACAATGTTAGCTCACCAGACAGTTTCTTGAAGTATGAGTTGGTCCCCAATGCGGGTTGTTGTGGGCAGAGGGTTCCCAGTTATAGAACCAAGTGATAGGCTATAGCTGCTTTTTTTTGCATGAATCCTCAGATGAGAGAGAACTGTAAGTAACTTTGGACACACACGCACACACACACACACACACACACGCACACACGCACACACGCACGCACGCACACACACACACACACACACACACACACACACACACACACACACACACACACACACACACACACACACACACACACACACACACACACACACACACACACACACACACACACACACACACACACACACACACACACACAAGGGTCGAGCGATGGGATTGGCCAAATGCTTGTCACCATTTCTCAAGACTACCTGTGATTGGCTATTGAAGTCATCGGCGTGATGTCACTAGGAAGCGCCGAACTCCAGTTTCCAAAGTTTTATGTGTATGGATAGCTGATGAACAAAAGTGAATACTGTCTTCGTAGCCGCCTAGACAACAGGTAAGCGTTTAAGTTATCTATAATGTTACTTACAGTGTATTCGCCTAACACCATCCAGTCTTGCTCAAGCTAACCACTGAGCCACAGCTGTGTAAGTAAACAAGCTAACGTATTAGCCGCTGCTAACGCTAATGATGCTAAACCGTCTAGCTTTGCGACTAAATTAGACTGTTCACATGTCATGACTTGCGAACAGATACTTTTTTCATTACTGAAACGTTATCCAAATACAAGTGATTTAGCGTTAGATAGACGGGCGGTCGTTAGCTGTCTAGCAAGTCATGCTATAGCTAATTAGGTAGCTTTGTCGTTAGCAAGGAGGCTGGCTGTCAGTTGCTAGCTAAAGCTGCCTTGACTTGAGTTTGATAAATGTAAACACTGGCACGCCCACCTCCCCCCGTGGTTGCACAACATTTTCACTCTGTTTTGACACTAGGCTTCGCATTAAGAATGATTCATTCAGGTGAGTTTGGTAACAAAAGGCTCCAGCTGCATTTTGCAATAGAGAAAATGGGGCACATTATTTTGTAACGTTGGAAAGGTTTTGACGTGTTTGCATTCACTCAACTGAACGTCAAATCGACAGTAGCCTTAGATAAATACAACCAAATACAATCATTATAACACAAATGTGTGGAGTGGGCATGGATTATCCTGAGATTAACGCTAAATTTAAAGCATCCCGGTGGTGACAGCGGGTCTTCCAGCAGCCATTAGGATATAGCAAAGAATAATCAAGATGAATAATATGAACAATGGGCCACGTGGAGGTTATTTAAACATGCAAATGATAACTGCAGCATCAGGACATGTTAAGTAGAATGTATGAAAGTATGAGAAAAAGGCTATTAAGGCTAAAAACGTTATTATTGAATACTCTCGGGGTATATAAAATAATAGCAATAGAATTGAAAGTCATATTCAAGAGAAAAATGAATGATAATATAAACATGATGTGGAAATGTTTGTGTCATATTGATATAAACAAAATGCTAGTGTCTGTGTGAAGATGCATTGTAAGATATTATATACAACAATGTATTGACTTGACAGAGTCAATAAACAGAGTAAACAATCTACAGAGTCAATTTGTAGGCTAAACACCATTATGTGCAGAATGTGTGCACGGATGGTACCATATACAGTACAGAACGTGATGATGTGTGGTCTCACCACACAACTCATGATCACAACATGGATTGACGTAGCAATGTTAGCATTATGTACTTTATGTACTATTATGACCCTTATGTACTAGACTAGAGAATGTATACTGTACAAATATGTACAGATCAACAACATCAACAAAACCATCTAGAATAGTCTGTGCAGTAGAGTACATACAGTGATTGCAGACGCCACGACTTGGGGCCGTTTTGGGCAGGAAGCATCGCACAGTCTGCGGAACTTTACAAACCAAGTACCCATTTTTTCCCTACTTTAAATTGTCTTAATTTAGATGGATGACATCAACCTGCACCACAGGTACCTGAATTGGAGGCGTCGAATCCGGGAGATGGGGGAAGTGCGCCCAGCACAGGAGAGATACATGCGGCTGCTGAAGGATGGGGACACTCTCAGGTGAGCAGCCTCTTCGGAAGTATGTCTGGATAGGCAGCAGGCACAACTGAAGTGAAGAGATGACTATGATGTATATCTCATGACTTTTCCACATTGCAGCTTTATTGTATGTGTCTTTGTCAGCTTGATTGTAAGAGAGTAGTGCATTATCAAATAACACTTCTAGCATAATTGGTATTGGTTTTTACTCTCAAGAGTTCCAGGAAGTAAGGTCCTGGATTAAGCAGCACTGTCGAGTTGCAGCAAAATGGACAGTTTGCGATGTACTTTGAAAGGGGTTTTCCTTTTTTTTAGAATCAAATTGTACATTTATCAGCAATGGGCAATGTGTTTCTTTGCCTTCATGAAAAGGAAAGGGCACAGAAGGCTAATGCTGTAGAAAATATCCTGGAGCATGTTATTAGCTCACTGCGTCAGCACAAATCAGGTGGTCTTTGCCCTATGAGGAGAATGTACTGGTTTCTTTGTACCCCTCGACCGAGTCTGTTTTTCCAAAAGCTGTGTGTTCTGGCCTGGGGGCAGTGTGCATGTCATTGTGTGGGAGCAGACTCATGACAGAGGTGGGAGAGAGGGCTGACGGGCGGCTAGCCGGGCACGATGTGTGCGTGCATTTATTTGGTTCTACCATCATCATCATCCCCCACTAATAACCCAAACAGTTCTGTGACTTTCCTTCAGACCCACCGATTGAAACAATTAAAATCTCAAGGATTGTCAACGGAGGTTTGTTTCCCGGTCAGCAAAAGATGAAAGGCATTCGCCCCCCAAAAAATCTAGGCTACCCTTACTGGAAAATAAGCCTCTCTGTAATTAAGATTGGTTTGACTCTTGGAAACCTCAGAGGCCTCTATACATTTTTGTTATAGTGATTGCACTCTTGCTGTTGTTATGTTGGTATTTGATTCAGCTTTTTGATACTGAACCACTGAAGTCACACGAATATCCACCATCCACAATTTTCTTAAACTATATGCTAGCCTTACCAGTAGCACCATAGAGATGTGGGACACACCATACGTTTAAGAAACAATAATGGCCAATCTTTTTTTGCGTCTTATTTGATATCCCTGATTCTCACTGTGTGGTTGAGTAGCTGTTCTAAATCAGTTTAGATGTTCTTATTGATGGAGAAAATGTAAGTTCCATTTGCCTCATACATTTCTGTGAGACAACCTTCTTGACTCCTGGCTTTAATTGTTATTTTGATGTTGTCACAACTGTTGTCACAACTGGTTTTCTCTGGTCACCGGTCTCATTTTGGCTTGAGATGCTTTTGGTTATTCGGGAGAGGAACGTTATTGATCCAAATTCCATTCTACAACAACACTTACAATCATCAACAATGGCTACACCTTTTTGTCCTTTGTCTTGTTTATAATATGTTTTTTTTAGCCTGATAATTTTTTGATTCAAGTCTTTGATTGAATGATTAAATGTCTTTTTCTTTATTTTCTCTCAGAGCTTTCATATGTGTTTCTGATTGTGAATACAGCAGTTAGACCTATTCGAAAGTGGCCTATTCTTAACCTGCAATTTCTTCTTTTTAGTTACCAAGGGAACTCTGACGAAGTGGGTTGCTATGTGGCTCCCCATCCTTTATCAAAGGGAAATTGCTACTTTGAGGTAAGACGCATTTGATAGTGATGCCTCTTTTGACACTGCCACCACAAGTCTGACATGGTTGCTGCTGTAACTGAGTTTCTGATTGAGTTCTTTCGGGGGGGTGCAAGACTTGGCAATAAGCTCTCCAAGATTTCTTGTGCCTCATTAGTTAACATGATTGCTGAAAACTACTGTCTCTACCTAACATTGTTCACTTTCCCCCCTTTTCTGTTTACCACGCATCCAAAAATAATAGTCTTTTGAAAATAAAGGGACGATTGGTCCTTGGACAATCACTCATTTTGAAATGTTGGGGGGGGGGATTATGCACAATATGATAGGCTTCCCACATACCATCGTCCCTGGTTGTGCCCAAGATTGCTTTTCCATCCATCCAGCAATTTTATCCCCTGGAATCCCGTTGCTGACAATTTTCTAAACTTCATATTAAATTCCGAGAGCCCCCCGCAGTCCCAGTTCACCAGTGCAAAAACCACTACCTCAAAAATGTCCTTGCTGGGTTGGAAATGAGGGATAGGGGTGTGGGTTAGGTGGTATCTCCCAGCGAGCGCAGAGATTCATCTAACACACAGTGTTTTGGGGGCAGGCAGACAGACTGGCAGCAGGAGAGAGAATATTGGACATGTATTTAGCAGTGTTGATGCGCCCCTCTGTATCAGGCCAGTCCGACGGCTTCTCTGCATACGTACAGCAGACTTTGAGGGGGAAAAAAGTGTCTGGGTGATTTAGCACAGGAAAGCCTGCAAGAGTCCGGTCATAAATTAGGGGCTGAGCAGAGCGTTGTGGTGTATTATTTA
>NC_139637.1:23337499-23349999 GCF_964638095.1 Poromitra crassiceps
TCCCCATGCTGCCAGTGGGGGTCTGAGTCTGGACAGCAGTATAGCCGTGGAGGGAGTTGGATTCTGGGCATTTGGGGAGAGAGAGAGACCCACACTAGTCAGACAGACTCGGGGCTCAGAGAGCCAAAGATTTACAAGCGACCCTCCCTTCCTGACTCCAGTTTTCCACTGAAAGTGTGACTCAGTGAAGTTTCTCACAGTAAAAATGTATGACTCGTGTTTTGATTTGGGTTCCTATTACCTTTGCTTTTTTTGTTTTGTTTGTTCTTACTGATCAATGTTGTGTGTTCTAAGTATTTCTCCCTATTTTGCCCAAGTAAGTGAGGAAAAATGTTAAGAGCCTGCTTGAAGTATGGCGCTGGGCTAAATTAGCTGTAATTTGTGTGTGTGTGTGTGTGTGTGTGTGTGTGTGTGTGTGTTTATAGGTGACGATAGTGGACACAGGGGTGAGGGGGACAATTGCTGTGGGCCTGGTGCCTAAATTCTACAGGCTGGACCACCAGCCTGGCTGGCTGCCATACTCTGTAGCTTACCATGCTGACAATGGCAAGTAAGTCAAACCACAGCCATCTATGCACTACTACACTACTATAGAGAGGCAAAGTGACCGCCTACTTCCTGCTTCAGCACTGTACCAGAGATTTTCATCCGCCATTTATTTTCCCATAGACATTTAGTAAAATGCTTATAAAAAGAGTTTTACTGGTTCACACCAAACGGTTCAGATAACGCTATAATCGGGAGAGACCATAGAACATTTCAGTCTGACCAAAAAAACAAAACAACAACATCGAAAAAATATTTTCTTCAAAAGTTTTGGTCCACGTGAAATGTTCTATGGTCTCTCCCGATTCTAGCATTAGCTGAACCGTTTGGTTTGACGAAGTACAACTATTTTATACGCATTTTACGAAATGTCTATGGGAAAATAAATGGCGGATGAAAATCTCTGGTACAGTGCTGAAGCAGGAAGTGACGTTCCACTTTGCTTCTCTATATATTGGGTACTAAGCAGTAGGGGTGGGGGAAAAAATCGATTCACCTAAGTATCGCGATTTTTAATGTCACGATTTTTTGGATCGATTTTTTATTCCAGAATCGATAATCGCAAAAAAAAATAAAAAAAATAAAAAAATAAAAAAATTTTTTTTTTGGGTGCTTGCAGTCAGGCCACTCACTGAACAGCAGGCTAGGCGCCGCCTACTGGTTTACTAGTGGTTTTATTACTTTATTAGTTAGTCTGAAGTAATAATTACACTTCAGGGTTAAAGTGGGTGCATCTCATTGTAAAATTGGACTTCAAACGGCCCAAATCTGGCTTCAAACGGCCCAAATTTCACGCGCGTTGGCCCATATCGGCCTGGCCTGCTTGGTATCTAATGCCCGGCCTGAATTATGATAACTTATTTAACTATATCGCCCAGCCCTACTCATGATATATAATATACAGTCTCTAGTGTATGATTCAACTTTTCCCATGTTCTAATCTAGTGTAAAAAAGCAAACAAACTGAAAAAAGAAAAGAAAAAAATAAACAAAAATCGCAATAAATCGTAATATCGAATCGCAATAATCGTAGAATCGCAATACTTAAGAATCGCAATATAAATCGAATCGGCACCCAAGAATCGTGATAGTATCGAATCGGGAGATAAGTGAATCGCCACAGCCCTACTAAGCAACTCTACTGGAGTTAACTGGGGGTTCAGTCAGTGTCTTGATGAGTCTCTCAAATGTAGTTTTTGAGTTACTGAGAGATGTGAGGAATCCCTTCTTCACTTTACCAGCACATCAATGGAGTTATAAATAGAATCATAAATGGAGTTATAAATAGAATCATAAATGGAGTTATAAATAGAATCATAATTGAATAATTCCAGCAGGAATGATATTACAAGAGCCAGTGCTTTGGTTCTGAAGATCCACTCCCCTTCTCTCCTTCTTCTAGGCTCTACAATGGCAACCCTGTGGGACAGCAGTTTGGACCAAAATGTGCTCGTGGTGACCGCCTGGGCTGTGGAGTACACTCTGAAAATATCGAATCAGGGTTCACAACAGTCTTTTTCACCAAAAATGGCAAAGAGGTAGGTTTGCTGTCATTAAGCCATTCAGGAATGTTCAGGTCAATGATATTTCAGACCAACCCGACATGGCTCTGAAAAATCACTCGCAGAGCTTGGGAAGAGTGTGTATATGGCAGGCAGGGGTTCCCAAACCGTTTCATCTTGGGACCCAAAAGATAAATTTAAAATGTTGTGTCTCCCTGGGAACCATACTCACAAAAAAACATACAGTAATCGGTTGCCATGACGCCCAGTTGGCGAACCACCCCCCACGGGTCCGCGACCCAAATTGGGTCCTGACCCATAGTTTGGGAAACACTAGTATATGGTGTTGTTTCTAAAAAAAACAAGCTGAAAGGGTAGCACATCTCAGTCTTCAAAGTCAAGGAGGACAAAATACTCACATTTCACTTGATTTATTGGCTCACATCACAAAAAAACTAAACGCTTACGCATTTGGGCAAAGAGCCTTCTTTAGAGCGTATAGATAGTACAATACAATAGTACAGATTCAGTTTGTTAATATAACAAGGGCAGAGATTACACACAGCTGGAAGTTGGACCCAATTATTTAGGAGCCAATCACCTTCACCCGTAGATCTAGGTATAGGGAGGACAAATCACAGCAGGAAGCATCACAGAACATGGTTTCTGCTCATTATACTGTGGATGAAGAAAGAACATACAAATAAAAAAAAGGGGGGGGGGGAACACAAACTAAACTGTTTTAACGCAAAAAGCATTTTAAGCTGTAGTCATCATTGGTGTTGTTTCTGTTTGTTTTTGTGTGTGTGTGTTGTGTATTTCTACCCATTCTCTGTCTCCATGCATTCATCTCTTCTCCTGTTGTCCTAGGTGGGTTCGGTGGAGGTGCCCGTGTCGGCAGAGGGCCTGTTCCCCGCCGTAGGGATGCACTCCCTGGGGGAGGAGGTGAGGATCGACCTGCAGGCTGAGTGGCTCCTGGAGGAGGACGACAGTATGATGATGGTGGACAGCCACGAAGACGACTGGGGACGGCTCTACGACGTCCGGGTTAGCGGCACGGTAAGACGGAGAAGAAACCATGCAGTCGTTAGTCTCTCTTTCCCACACGGCTAGTTCATGCTTTTCCCTGACTATAGAGACAGTCCGCATGTCTGGGAACGCCCACAAAATGTTAAACGGCTGGCGCGCGAGTGGGGTAAAACCACCCATATATCTCATGGGCTGACTCACCAAAAGACGGTGCTGCGGCTCTAAACTACAGGTTTGGGGGTTCTAGAGCAGAACACAAGACGTCTGCTCAGATGTGCGTTTACTGCGGTGGTTAAATCCCTGATCGTGTCTGCCTGGGCTGGGCTATCAGCTAAATTCTAACTTTGCTGAATGGATAGAACGGGGGTTTTTACCCCACCCTGACCACGCCCCCAGCCAGGCTGAGCCAGCTGAACCAGCGTCTATGACGAGACGTGGCCTCAACCTATGGAATTCTTTCAAATTAGGCCCAATCCTAATACACCCATTTCCCCCTCGACTTAGCCCTTAACCCTTCCTTTTTCATGTTCAATTGTAAATGATAATTGTCTGCATTTATATAGCGCTTTTATCCAAAGCGCTTTACAGTCAGTAGGTACATTCACCCATTCACACACTGATGGTGGCAGCCAGGTTACCACGCAGGGTGCTGGCACACCATCGGGAGCAATTCGGGGTTCGGTATCTTGCCCAAGGACACTTCGACATTAGGGGTGGGAATGATGCCAGATGCCCACGATACGATACTAAAACGATACTTGAGTCACGATACGATAGTATTGCGATATTGCGATATGCTAGTATTGCGATATATTGAATATTGCGATATTTCGATATATTGTCTAACTCCTTTTCCTACCTTTTCCTTGACCTGACCGGAAGTAAAACATGCAGTGTTTTTTTGTTTTGTTTTGTTTTCGCCCCACACGTAGGCTACATTATTAAGCTTCTCTGGACTCAATACGCCACCACTACAGGCACGGACTGCAACATCGGGCGCTTCGGGCAGATGCCCGGTGGCTTGGCATGGCATGGCCTGCAAAGAATAATAATAAAAAAATTAAATATCGATACTTGGCGTCCAAATATCGATACAATATCGTCAGGCAAAATATCGCGATACTATGGTGTATCGATTTTTCCCCCCACCCCTATTCGACATGCAGACTGGAGGAGGTGGGAATCGAACCACCGACCTCTTTTATCCAAAGCGATTAGTGGACGATCCGCTCTTACCTCCTGAGCTACAGCCGCCCCCAATTGTAGGTGTAGGCCCTACCCCCCTACCTGGTAGGTTGGTTGCTGATTGACGACATGGCTTAAAATTAATGGACTTCCGCTAGCTGCAGTTCAGAGAGTGCCTTAGTGAGTGCTTCTGCGTGGTTGTGTTTGTTTTGTACTCTTCGGCTGCCTATTCTCCGACAAGTCCCGCTTTTGTTCGCAATATTCCCACCTAAATCTGTGTCAAACCCAGGTAAAGCCCTTAGACACAATGACTTACAGTAGTTGGATTATGTAGCATCACTCATTGTATGATCTCGCCATGACTGGCTTTGGTTTCCCTTTCGGGGGTGTTTTTGGAGATTGCTTCATAACATGCACAGGGATTTTCCTCTAAACTCTGTCACAAGGTAAACAGTGAACAGGTGCTGGTGGGCGTGTTGTCTCGCCTACCTTTTCCTGCTAAATCAGATTGTAATCAGGATTGTAAATCTCAATCACAGTCACACTAGTAGAGACAGAAACCAACTTTTACCCCCCCTTCCGATCCCCCCCCCCCCCCACACATTTTTTCTCACCAATTGGACTTGGCCAATTTCCCCCTTGCTGCCCCGGTCACTGCTCCACCTTCTGCCGATCTGGACTGGAGAGAGCCGTAGACTAGCACCATGCTTCCTTCCTCCCAAACAGGCGCCCTGGCCGACCACAGGAGGCGCTAGTGCAGTGACCAGGACACATTGAGTTTTCAGAAGGTACATCATGCAGGGGGCATGCATGAAGCTGGACCGAGAAGACACAGCAGTCATATTGGAATTCCCATTTCGATGATGCTCTGCTGGAATAGTCTTTGACTTATCTGCTGTGCAGTGCTGCATACTAAAGGCCGTTTCACACTGGTGCGGATTTTCACGCGAATATTCGGCACGGACATTTGCAACAAAATGTTTTAATGAGTTGCAATTGAACCTTGCACACCGAGGCGGAACATTCGTGCGGGGGTTTATTTTTCCGCACGGACTTTGACTTCGGCGGATTTTCGGATGCGGCAAGATACGTTTGACCAATGAAATCCTTTATTTACAACTGACGTCACATTGTAGTATGGAGCTGCGCTGCTGTTTGGCATGGTGATGATTCAATTTGTGTTCATAGCCTACTGTAACGTTACAGGCTATCTGCCTTCCTAGCGTGAACGTCCCCCCCAGTTTCGTCGTTTGTTTACAAACACTGATCCCTCGTATATCGTGATTTTTTTTTAAGCAAAATACGGTAAACAAAATAAATTACATGAAAATGCTCACCTCAAACACACTGCCAGTCGATAGGTTTGCGGTAGTTTGTGTGTTTCCTCATTATGTGAGGGGCTATCATCCCCAACAGAGCCTCAAATTGCTCAACTCCCATTCTGAAATACTGCCTGAACCGACTGTGATACCGGCGCAGCTCCTGGACCAGCTGATGAAACTCGCCATGTTCTCTGCGCCTCTCTAAAATTGGGTGAACCCAGAACCTTATTTTCCTCTTTCTCGTTTGTTTTCTCAGCAAAATGAGGAGCAGGTCGTCATCACTGCTACTACTACTGCTTGACTCCATCATGGTCTCTGCTCACTGTTTTTCCGCAGACGGAAAATTAACGTGGGAATGCGAATAATTCACACCCGCACCTGTGTGTATAGTTTGCAATGCGGAAAATCCGCACGAAATATCGCATCGCATTTCGCAACGCATTCCGCACCGCACCAGTGAGAAACGGCCTTAAGTGTTCCAGTGCATTAGAATCCATTCGTTATAGCCACCTACTCCTGGTTTCTATTGAAAATGCACCAGATTGCAGCTTGCTTTTCTTGAACAGTCCTCTATCCTCAAACCTAAATAACTGTATGATAGTAGACTGATTGGGATACATTCCATGCTGTTAAATCCCCCGTAGAAAACCATATTGCAATCTATCTTAGAATCATACAAAATATATGAAATACAATGCGTACAATATTTGATTTGATGATGTGAGTCCTTAAGGGTGTTTTCACATAAGTCCTCTTTAAAGGAAACAAACTCAGTTCTCTTAAAGCGGACAGACAGAAAAGGGACTTCGTTGTTTTTGCGTCCACATTGTCAGCTCGTTTGAAAGAGGACTCGGTTCTCTTTTTGCTTCACTTCAGCTCTGATGGGGCCTCAGTCCTCTTTCTGTTCACACTATACGTAGCTCCACTGGACCTCAGACCTTTACTGCTCTGGATTATCAGTTGTTTTCACTTGGAACAAGATGGCTCTTTATATTGTCTTCTACTATTATCGTAGGATAAAAGAAACGCACAGCTTTCAAAACCTTGTTCACCTAATTCAAAACCAACCATATAAGTTCTGTTAGCAACACAGCGTTGCCTTACTTCAACAGTAGGTCTATCAGTAAACAGCTTACTTCACAACAGTAGGTCTATCAGTAAACAGCTTACTTCAACAGTAGGTCTATCAGTAAACAGCTTACTTCAACAGTAGGTCTATCAGTAAACAGCTTACTTCAACAGTAGGCCTATCAGTAAACAGCTTACTTCAACAGTAGCTCTATCAGTAAACAGCTTACTTCAACAGTAGGCCTATCAGTAAACAGCTTACTTCAACAGTAGGTCTATCAGTAAACAGCTTACTTCAACAGTAGGTCTATCAGTAAACAGCTTACTTCAACAGTAGGTCTATCAGTAAACAGCTTACTTCAACAGTAGGCCTATCAGTAAACAGCTTACTTCAACAGTAGGTCTATCAGTAAACAGCTTACTTCAACAGTAGGTCTATCAGTAAACAGCTTACTTCAACAGTAGGTCTATCAGTAAACAGCTTACTTCAACAGTAGGTCTATCAGTAAACAGCTTACTTCAACAGTAGGCCTATCAGTAAACAGCTTACTTCAACAGTAGGTCTATCAGTAAACAGCTTACTTCACAACAGTAGGTCTATCAGTAAACGGCTTACTTCAACAGTAGGCCTATCAGTAAACAGCTTACTTCACAACAGTAGGTCTATCAGTAAACAGCTTACTTCAACAGTAGGTCTATCAGTAAACAGCTTACTTCAACAGTAGGTCTATCAGTAAACAGCTTACTTCAACAGTAGGCCTATCAGTAAACAGCTTACTTCACAACAGTAGGTCTATCAGTAAACAGCTTACTTCAACAGTAGGCCTATCAGTAAACAGCTTACTTCAACAGTAGGTCTATCAGTAAACAGCTTACTTCAACAGTAGGTCTATCAGTAAACAGCTTACTTCAACAGTAGGCCTACCAGTGAACTGCAAATAGGCACATAGGCATGAGAGGTAGAACTCAGGCGATACACTGAAGTTGTTAGGAGCAAAGAAGAGCCAAAAATAAGATAAGCGAACCTGGAGCGCTTTGTGTTCACACTGCTGCACAGATGAAGCGAACCACAACAGGGACTTGAAGTAACAGAACCCGGACCACCTCCCTCCGAGGAGGTTCTGAGTTCGGTTCCCTTCAGATGGGTCAGAGTTCTTTTTGAAGTGTTCATATATTATGCACACACAAAAATGCTGACTAATGTGTCTTGAGTTCACTTGCAGCGCTGAAAGGCACCAAGTGTGAAAACACCCTAAGTCCCCTCTTAGGAACTCTTCCATACAGTATGGTTTGCGTTCAATATAAATGATATAAGACTAAAATAGACCTATTGTATAACTTAATCTCCATTTATGTTGTGTTATGGAATAGTTAATATTGACTTGACCTTTCGTCTTGTCAGGTGCTAGCGAAATTAGCTCAGGGCCGTTCTCTCAGACGCAGACTAAGCTATGACTCAAGTCGTTTGCTATTACCCATTTCAAAGGAATTCAATGAATGTCTTGTTCAACAAAAGCCACAGTTAGCACAGCGATCAGAGGATATTCCCACCGCTTTGTAGGACGGTAAACTGTAACGTCTTTGTTCCGCGGTAAAGGTGTGAGTACTCATCACTCCCCGGGTCCACCCCGCCCTCTTCCCCAACATCAAGAATAACCAAGTTAAAAAGGCTGGAGGCGGCGGCTTCTTCTTCCTCGCTGACACGCGGGAGATCACCTGTGTGTGTGTGTGTGTGTGTGTGTGTGTGTGTGTGTGTGTGTGTGCGTGTGCGTGCGCGTGCGTCCCGTTACGTGGCTGCATGACACACACACGTCTGTCCACAGCGCAACACCGACATCCGCCACAGGTGGACAGAGGTTATAAAAGCTGGGTGCTGCTGTGGGTGAGGATTCAACACCATGATTCAACCAGCACTCTCACCCTCTCACCCCCCCCCCCCTCTCTCTCACCCTCTCACCCCCCCCCCTCTATCTCTCTCTCTCACCCTCTCACCCCCCCCCCCTCTATCTCTCTCTCTCTCTCCCTCTCTCTCTCTGTTTTTCTGGACCGCGCGCTGGGCTGGCACTGGCATGGAACGTGTTGGTGGAGCCAAGTGAGTGGCTGGCAGTCCACCAGGTTGTAAAAATTCAATAACGGGAGTAACAGGACTCCAAGGAATCTTTTACTCCTTCTCATGTGGTTGGAGGTTTTCACAGCTGGGGTGCCCGGCTCGGCTGCACGGACCGCTCGGCTGCACGGTCCGCACGGCTCGGCTGCACGGTCCGCTCGGCTGCACGGTCCGCACGGCTCGGCTGCACGGTCCGCTCGGCTGCACGGTCCGCGCTCCGCAGTCCAGCAGCCATTTTTTTTTTTTTTTTTACGTTTCTCTTCTCTCTCTCTGTCATGAGCAGTGTTGGGCAAGTTCATTTCAAAATGTAATATACTACATATTACTAGTTACTGTCATTTGAAAGTAATCAGTTACTTTACAATATTACTGTCTGTGTAGAGTAACTCGTTACTTATTACACTACTTTTGCATTACTTTCACCAAAACAACAGCAGCAGCAGAATGACATCGCCGCCGCGGAACATCCCGAAAAATAATTTAAACCGTCTTGAAGTCAGTGTAAACAATCCAAAATTCTAAATGTTATTATTTTCCTTTGTTATTGTCATCTGTAGTGGTTATTTGCATAAAAAACACACAATTTGATTAGGAAATGATTGTATCTTTATTTAAATATGTGTTTTGATAAAAAAAAAAAAAATTATAACTCAATTTGTAACTTGCGTTACTTGACAAAGTAACTGGTATAATACTGAAATCCTATTGGTAATAAGTTATATTACTGAGTTACTGTTAAAAGTAATATATTACATGTAATATGTTACTTTTGTAATGAGTTACCCCCAACACTGGTCACTGGTCATGAGTATAAATACCATCATCAGCAGCTCAGGTGTGAGGGCTTGATGCTCGGTGCCGATAAGGTCGTCGAGTTTTGACAAGCACAAGGGTTTCGTGCGGGCGGTGAAGACGGGCCTTTGTGGAAGGAAGTGGTAACAGTAGCTGCTCCACAACAATGACTAGAGTGACTAGAGTGAGAGTTTGCTTTTGGAAACGGAACAGCAACAAAGGAGTAGGAAAGTAAGGCAAAGGAAATGAACGGAAGGGAAGGGAGAGAGAAGGATGGGAAAGGAAAAAAGATGGAAGAGGAAAAGAAATGAAGGGAAAGAGGAGGAAAGGAGATGGTTCATTGGAAGGTTAGAAACACATGATTGGCTTTGACTTGTCATTCACTTCATTCATTGTGTGGTTTAAACCAGTGCTTCTCAAAGTGGGGCTCCAGGGACGCCCAGGGGTCCTCCAGGGGTCCTCCAGGGGTCCTCCAGGGGTCCTCCAGGGGTCCTCCAGGGGTCCTCCAGGGGTCCTCCAGGGATCCTCCAGGGGTCCTCCAGGGGTCCTCCAGGGGTCCTCCAGGGGTCCTCCAGGGATCCTCCAGGGGTCCTCCAGGGGTCCTCCAGGGGCTTCCATGGGGTCCCCAGCAAAAAGGCTCATCATTTATTTTCACAAGAATTCCAACCGTCACTAACACAATGATGACCTCACATCGATGCACCTTTTGTTCTGTTTCTGTTGTGTCGTTATTTCCCCTTTTAGTTTTTAGTTCATCAATTATTGTTTTAACTCGATGGCACGGTGGCTCAGTGGTTAGCACTGCTGCCTCACAGCAAGAAGGTCCTGGGCTCGAACCCCCGGTCCCTCCCAGGTCCTTTCTGTGTGGAGGAGTTTGCATGCTTTCCCCGTGGTTGCATCTAGTTGCCATGGTGCTTTTGAGGCGTATGTGTGTGCATATCGCTGCACCGGGCGGCCATGTTTGGAAAGAAGTTCCGGCTATGTATTTACTTGGAAATTGTAATTGTGATTGCTTCATAGCGTGGTGAGTACACGAGTACATTATGAGCGTTTTGGCGCTGTTGGAATGTGTATATTTGGTGACTGAATGGGGGTATGCTGCTGTACCATTCACTACCATTGTAGTGCTAAGCTAACTAGCAGGAGGGGCGCAACACACTTTATACTGCACGCACAGAGAAGAAGAAGGCATCTATATTCTCATCTTACTATCGAGAATATGGCAAATAAATATTGGCATATTCCCGCCCAAAATGTTGGCACGTTCCTTTAAGCAAAAGGTGCATCAGTGAGGAGGGAGAGAGACTGAATGCTCTGAAGGTCTTCTTAAGCCCAATGAATACACCTGGCCCAGGTGCACCCAGTCAACTGAACGACCCCAACACCTGCAAGACAGGGCCAGGAGAGTGGGACAGTCATCACAAAAGCTCAAATCTGATCAGATGGGGTGGCGGGGGGGGGACCCTTGGACAAAATCTGATCAAATGTCGGCTCCATGGTCTAATTTGTGTGCTTTTTATTGGTCCTTGACATGAAAAAATTGACATGATTGCTTTTTCGAACCACTGGAACCAATACTGAAACTGTTCCACTTTGACCAAGTGTGTCTCTCCTCTCCTCTCCTCTCCTCTCCTCTCCTCTCCTCTCCTCTCCTCTCCTCCTCTCTCCTCTCCTCTCCTCTCCTCTCACCTCCTCTCCTCTCCTCTCCTCTCCTCTCCTCTCCTCTCCTCTCCTCTCCTCTCCTCTCCTCTCCTCGTCTCTCCTCTCCTCTCCTCGTCTCTCCTCTCCTCTCCTCTCCTCTCCTCTCCTCTCCTCTCCTCTCGTCTCCCCTCCTCTCGTCTCCTCTCTTCTCCTCCTCTCCTCCCTCTCCTCTCCTCTCCTCTCCTCTCACCTCCTCTCCTCTCCTCTCCTCTCCTCTCCTCTCCTCTCCTCTCCTCTTGTCTCCTCTCCTCTCCTCGTCTCTCCTCTCCTCTCCTCTCCTCCTCCTCTCCTCTCCTCTCCTCTCCCGTCCCTCTCTCCTCCTCTCCTCTCCTCTCCTCTCCTCTCCTCTTGTCTCCTCTCCTCTCCTCTCCTCTCCTCTCCTCTCCTCTCCTCTCCTCTCCTCTCCTCTCCTCTCCTCTCCTCTCCTCTCCTCGTCTCTCCTCTCCTCTCCTCTCCTCTCCTCTCCTCGTCTCTCCTCTCCTCTCCTCGTCTCTCCTCTCCTCCCCTCTCCTCTCCTCTCCTCGTCTCTCCTCTCCTCTCCTCTCCTCTCCTCTCCTCTCCTCTCCTCTCCTCTCCTCTCCTCTCCTCTCCTCTCCTCACATGTTACTATTTCCTCCATCCAAACAAAACATGTATGCTTCTCAATACTCCTGTCCATAGATTTGATATATCGTTTAAAAGGCTATGACAATATTTTCCCTTCTTCCACATTACGTGTAGCTATGCAACAGGAGATGTTCCAGTGTTGTTTTCCGATGCCTTACATACAGACCCTGATGGTCGTGTTGCTATAGCCTGTCTTACAGCGGCTCCCCGGGCTGCGTGCAGTGCAGCTCCTTCAACCCGGGGATCACGTCACTTCGTTTGGTCAAAACATTGGAATAGTTTTGATGTGTTGCTATTTGATAAGTGTCGGATAATGACGGTTCCGGATGATAGCTGTCCTTACTGATGGTTAAGAGGAGGGGAAAACTAGGCAGAGGGGAAAAGATTGCCACAAGATAAATGACTTTTCTGACTGGTATGCTTTTTATGAGGCGGAGTTGAGAAGTGCAAAAGCCGCAGAATGCGCGCGAGTAACAATGGCGACGGTAGCGACTTGTCTGTTCAGCTCAGCCTCCTCTCTGCCTTTGTGAGCTGTTTACATTGCAGTCGGCGCGATGGACCGCTCCTGTTGAGATAAGTGGCTATCAGATCCCAGCTTTCTGCCAACTGTCATCATCATCATCATACCTACCTAGTCAAATA
>NC_139637.1:23354999-23369999 GCF_964638095.1 Poromitra crassiceps
CACCATGACTTCTGCTGTTTCATCTGATGGATGGAAGTTCACAGC
This sequence comes from Poromitra crassiceps, assembly GCF_964638095.1. NCBI lineage: Eukaryota > Metazoa > Chordata > Actinopteri > Beryciformes > Melamphaidae > Poromitra > Poromitra crassiceps. The sequence goes on from NC_139637.1 coordinate 23,355,045, forward strand.
TTTCCCATCAAGCTGTTTGGTTGCCACCAGCCAGCAGGGCCAGCAAGCAGTTCAGCATCACTGTTGAGCCTGCAGCTCTAGTAGGAACTGAGCAGCGTGAGAAAAGAGGAAGCGAGGACTGACATAATGAGCGAGGTCGACCGGACCGACCGACCGACTGACTGGAGGCTGGGCGGGCTGGACCACACCGGACCGGACCTGCTTTTAGACAAAGATGACCAACCGGAGTCAAATCTCTGCTTTGTCCGCAACATTTATGACAGCCACTCCTAAGATGGCAGTGAGTGATATCTCATTTTCTGCACGTTTTATTTATGCTCGTGTTGTTTTATCGTGTCATTCTGCTTGCTTCAATATCGGCCTGGTTGGAAAGGAAAGGAAACGGTAGCAGCAGATTGTATTTTTTGCTTGACATACGGTGGTAGCCTCGTTGTCGGATGTCCTCCTCACCAGAAGATAATTATGACTCTGCTCTCCTAACTTCGTCTAACATGTGTTCCTCTTCATCTCGCCTTCACTTGCCAGGTCCACACATTTGTCTTTTTCTCGAGACTCCCCTCTTGGATGTCCCCCCCCCCCCCCCCAAAAAAAAAAAAAACATGTCTCTGCTCTCTCTCCGCTATATCGACACACTTTCAGTTTCTCCTTCTTCCCTCACTCGGGTTTCACGTTTCTCTCGTCTTGAGCTTCTCCATAACCCCTGGTTCTTCTCGCGGAGGCAATAACACACTGTCAGATGACAGATTTGTGTTGCAGGAGCCCCCTGCAGCCAGGGCCTACAGTACCATGCAGCTCCTTTTGTTTTCAGCTATCAACACATAAAAGTGATTGTGAGCTGCTGCGCCGCCCTGGAGGTAAGTAGAGATTAGCGGTGTGTGTGTGTGTGTGTGTGTGTGTGGTGGGGGGGGGGGGGGGGGGCAGGACAGAGCTTCTGCTACAGGCGGTTAGACTCTTAATATTGCATCGTGGGGAGGAGAGCACCGGAATTATATCTAGGTCACTCGTGGCCCCAGCTGGGAGATTTTAGAGAGGGGGGGAGAAAAGTTTATTTTATTTTCTGTCTTTCATTGGTTCGTCATCGTCGTAGTGCCGATTATTCGCTATGTTGAAAATAGTCTTTTGTTATGTCACACAGTGTGTAATAAATGTGTGATGCTCCTCACACATTTATGTAACGGCTGCTTTTCCATCTGAAGAAAGGTTTTCAGCAGAATTCACTTTGAATGCTAGTTGTGTGTCTCTGTGGAATAGATGGATGCGAAGAAGATGAGGCAGGAGGTAGAGCTGCAACGATGAATCGATTAGTCGATCGGCAGAAAATTGATCGACAACTATTTCGATCATCGATTAATCGTTTTGATTACAATTTTAAGAGAAAAGGTCTCAATTCTCTGATTCCAGCTTCTTAAATGTGAATATTTTCTGGTTTCTTTACTCCTGTATGACAGTAAACTGATATTATCTTTGAGTTGTGGACAAAACAAGACATTTGAGGGCGTCATCTTGGGCTTTGGGAAACACTGATCGTCATTTGCTCCCATTTTTTTACATTTTATAGACCACAAACAACTAATCGATTAATCGAGAAAATAATCGACAGATTAATCGATTATGAAAATAATCGTTAGTGGCAGCCCGAGCAGGAGAGCGCTTTCGCTGGATCGCTTGAAAGGAGCATCTGAGGCTTTTAGCAATGTCCCTGTTCAGAAAGGGGGAGGGATTGATACTCGTATCAACTTGTATATTTTGTCTCTAACTTATCCCCCTAAAAGGCTATGGGATATTTCCTCCAATTTGAATAGCATCTATCCAATGTTTTATTTATTTATTTTTAACGTCACACAGTTGTTGACATTGGACGCGCACTGCAAGATGTTGGCCAGAACTCTTTTTTTTTTTTACAGATTTGGAATACCATGCTGAAAATGTCTTCTCAAGTCTCACATAAAAAAAATAAAAATAGATTGAGAGCCCAGATCTTGTAAATTGGGCTAGGAAGGATGGAAGCTGTTCGCAATTATTCCAAGGCCTAGTCTCTGGACAATGGTATTGGACCTCTCTGGGTTTTTTGGAAAAACCTAACACCTTCCTCATCATCCCCTTGAATAGTGCACTTGTTGTTTCAACCAACACTAACATACAACACTTTGGCACTACGACGAAATGCTCAACTGTGATTCCTTTATATTGATAATATACCTGCGCACCTTGCCATCTTTTCATGGCATCCGCTCTCTCTCCGGTGCCGTTTAGGTCTTACCCAAGAATAACTTTCTTCTTTCTTCTCGGTGAAAAACGTTGGACTTTTTACGGCTTTGTAACCCATCCAAAGAAATCAGTGGTAGCAGCGGGGCGAGGAGCGGCGTACACGCTGGCGTTGAGGAGCGGCGTACACGCTGGCGTTGGGGCAACATCCTCGCAGCAGCAGCAGCAGCAGTGGTAATGGCGATAATAAAAATGGAGTGTATTAAAAGGTGGTGAAATGTTCCACATGGCCAGTGAGTGATGAGGTGTCAGTATGCAGGCGCTTGGCTCTCCCAGGTTTCAAAGGAAAGCTGTTGGAGGAGCGGATCGGTCGAGCCGCAAAGGGACCGCTCAACCGCCTATTGTTGTTTGTCGGGGGCATAGAGGCGTGATTTCTAACCCCACATAGGATAAGCAATAACCACGCCCTGTGGCGCCGGGATTGGCCAGGACCATTGAAGCTTGGGACTAAAGCACCTGGGGTTTTTCATCTTTTAAAATAAAGATGTTTAAAAAACTATTGCTTGTTACATTTTCAGTGCTGTACCTTTTCTCTGGGTAAGAATTGAGCTTGAAAAAAACGATATGATACATTATATTATATGAGCTATGAACGTGAACACAACACCGTTTATATTATTGCATGTTTTTGTAGATTGTGTACATTGTGTAGATTACAATTATTATGCTTATTATTATTATTACTATGCTAAGGAAGGTAGGTGACCATAATTCATTTCAATGTCCGCTCTCGAAATCGCTGTCCGTTCTCAAGAGCTATTCAGTTGGTTCATGAAATCGCTGGGCTGCGTGCCCTCCAGTGTTGCTCCTGGCCAATCCCGGCGCCACAGGGCGTGGTTATTGCTTATCCTATGCGGGGTTAGAAATCACGCGGCATAGAGAGCCACAGTGAAACGTCACTTCCTGCTTCAGCACTGTACCAGAGGTTTTTCACCCGCCATTTATTTTCCCCTAGACATTTCTTAAAATGCTTATAAAAATAGTTGTACTTGTTCAAACCAAACGTCTCAGATATATTTAGAAACAGGAGAGATCGCATAACATTTAACTCGGACCAAAACGTAAAGAAATTGCGGATTTAAAGAAAATATTTTTTCGATGTAGTTTTTTTTAAGTTTGGGTCCGAGTGAAATGTTCTATGGTCTCTCCCAATTCTAAATATACCTGAACTGTTTGGTTTGAACAAGTACAACTATTTTTATAAGCATTTTACGAAATGTCTATGGGAAAATAAATGGCGGATGAAAATCTCTGGTACAGTGCTGAAGCAGGAAGTAGGCGGCCACTTTGCCTCTCTATTGTTTTGCGAAATAGCTCTTGGGCCGTAGCGGAGCATTTAAAAGTTATTGCCAGTGTGTCATGCCGCGTGTGATCATCACAGCAGCAAGAACAAAACAGGTAGTCATTGATGCTTCCCGCATCATTTTAAATACAGTGTCGCTGCGGGTGGGGTCGTCCCCTCAAGGCATGCCGCGCGCATTCACGCTAATATCGGCTTGTCTCCTTGACTGTAAATATTCGTATCCCGACTTCACCCCCGCTCACTCGCTGCCTGCGTCAGTGCTGCCGCGGTAATGACAGGTTGCGTGTTTGGTTTTTTAGCGTATTGTTTGGGTGCTTAGTGCTTCTTTGAAGTTCCTATAACCCAGTTCAAACAAGGTCAAATCCCCCCCAACAAGAGCCTGCTGCTCACAGCACTTTTGGAGGGAGGTCTTCTTCACGATCATCACGTAAACATGTGTTCACCACCAGTGTTGGGCAAGTTACTTTCAAAATGTAATATACTACATATTACTAGTTATTTTCATTTGAAAGTAATAAGTGACTTTACAATATTACTGTCTGTGTAGAGTAACTCCTTACTTATTACACTACTTTGACATTACTTTCACCAAAACAACAGCAGCAACAGAATGACATCGCTGCACCAGAGCCATCCCGAAAAATAATGTCAACCACCTTGAAGTCAGTGTAAACAATCAAAAATTCTAAATGTTATTTGCATAAAAACAGTTTGATTAGGAAATGATTGTATCTTTATTTAAATATGTGCTTTGATTAAATTTTTTTTACTCAATTTCTAACTTGAGTTACTTGACAAAGTAACTGGTAAAATATTACTGAAGTAATAATTTATATTACCGAGTTACTGCTAAAAGTAATATATTACATGTAATATGTTACTTTTGTAATGAGTTACCCCCAACACTGCATTTGGAGGAGGTCTTCTTCACGATCATCACGTAAACATGTGTTCACCACACACACACACACACACAAAGAGTGACAGTCACCGCAAATATGGTGTTTGAGTTGTTGTTACCTAAGAGTCTGGCATTTCCAGTTGCGTTTGAACACATCAGCTTCTCATTCCGATGTTTTGAATATCTGTGGACGTTTTAATGAATAGGTGGCGGTGAGTTGTAGCGGTTTTGTTGCAGGTAATTTATGGCTTAAGAGGAAAGAGTCAATGTAGTGTTCTTCACTGCAATGTAAACAAAGCCATGACACGGTTTAGGTAGAGTACTTTTAAGGCCGTTCAGCGCTGCTGGATGCATTCAGCACAAACATCACCTGTTGGCTGTTAGTTGGCCCGTACAAAAGCAGCAATGAGAGTGGCTGTAACCCACTCTGTGGCATTAGTATATATTCATCTTGGTCGCCTGCTGCGCAGAAAAGTGACTGGTGGACAAGTCCGATTTAGCTGCTGGAGGGCGTCCAACTCCACTGAGAGATGAATTAGAGCAGGGAATCAGAGCCTGGGTTCTGAGGCCCGGCCGGCTAATGCCTTTTCCAAATGATGCTGCCACCTTTGGCCCAGATCATTCTCATTCTTTTGATGCCTCCAGTACCGATGATAGCCGTGGCCGGAGGCGTAATGCTTTCGGGTTGTCCGTCCGTCTGATGCTTATTAACGCGATATCTCAGGAACGCCGTGATGGAATTTCTTCAAATTTGGCTCAAACGTCCACGTGGACTCAATGATCAACTGGTTCGATTTTGGTGGTCAAAGGGCAAAGTTCAAGGTCACTGAGGGGGGGTGAGGGGAAGGGGTGGGGCTAGGGAAAAGGGGCCATAGCTAGGGATAGGAAGGTCGTAGAGAGTCAGGTTTCGATGGGTGGGTAGGGGGAGTGGCTGGGCGGATGTGGGTGGTTTAGAGGTAGGGGTAGCACCATTTTCCATGTTGAAAACGATTAGCCATGTTGTTGAAGTGAGGTACCCCCCAAACTCTGCCTAAAGTGCCATAAGGCTGAATGGCCACAACACTGCGCCAAGGTGGGCTTCAAGGTATTTGTGCTTGTATGATTCTGTACAGCAGTGGTTCCCAACCACCGGGCCGTGGACCGGTACCAGACCGCAACGCATTTGGTACCGGGCCGCGAGCCCCGTCCAATTATTATTATTATTATTTTTGACGTTTTAAATAAACGTCAACTTGAAACTATGTTTCAACTACCACACAGCCTATAATATTATAGCCTATGTTTATAAAAAAAAAATATATATATTAAAATTGACAACCGGTCCACGACTTTTTTTTCCATCTATCTACCGGTCCGCGGCACAAAAAAGGTTGGGAACCCCTGCTGTACAGGCATGGGTGTAGACTGCAACTTGCCTAGTTGGCAAAGGCATACAACAGCAAGGCGGTACCTCCACTGGATGACAGATATACGTAGACCAGTGTTTCTCAAACAGTGGTCCGGCGGGCGCCCCCTAGTGGTCCGCGAGTAGATTTCTATTTTTTCCCTTTTTTTTCCTCCCACTATCCAATCAGAGAAATGTTTACATTTTCTGGGAAACTCAAGATCAGATCACGATGCCAATAAAGGACTATATGTATTTTTTCACCATGAATCCAACGCCACCACCCCTGACTCTCTCCGACTTACGCTTGTGGAGATACGTCCACTCTGCCTGCAGGGCTACAGGAGAGAGACAGAGTACAGCGGGTGGTTGGGAGTTCCAAGTTACTGACCAAATACTCTATTCAGTAATTGCTGTCATAATATAGAGCCATTTAACACTTATTTGAACACAAAAACATCACTGAATGCAACTTGAAGATGGCAAAAGATAGCCTATTTGACTTTGGCAACATTGTGCATTTATTGAACTTGAAAAAACTTTCTTTGAACTTTGAATATATTTGAACTGAACAGGTAAAAAAAGGTAAATGGACTAACTAAAATAAATTACATATATATTTTTTATATCGGTTATCTTGTTTTCATAATTGTGGGAAGCCAAAAATTTGTCATTTAATTAGCCTTTAATTTGTAATTTACAGTTGAAGTAGTAGGCCTATTGTTTTTGGGGATATTTTGGGAGTTAGGTGGTCCCCGAGTTTTTTTTCATTGGTTTAAGTGGTCCTTGGTCTGAAAAAGTTTGAGAAACATTGACGTAGACAAAACCCCCAAAAAAGGCAATGAAAATAACAACCACAAAAAATAGCGAAATAAATTCAATAAAGTCAAAAATAAGTCACTGGGTTGGAGGAGCTTCATTGTCCGCCTGACTCCCCAGACAGTAGCACTGTTCCAGTAACTATTATGGGATGTCGAACCAGGTCAGGAATTGGTCGCACAGTGTGAACCACTTCAACCACTTCAGTTTCATCTTACTTGAAGTTCCCCCCCCTCCCCATTAGGCGTGACAGGAAACTGGAAGGACCACTCTCAGGGTGTTACATCTGTTTCCCAGGCAGCAGCTCAACAAAACATGGCCTTGCACACCACCACCAGCAGCACCACCACCACCAGCAGCACTCTCACCACGCAGCATGACAGGAGGGGAGAGAGAGAGAGAGGTGTGGGCAGTGCTGTCAGCAGTCTCAGTGAAGCATGCTATGCTCAAGGCTACGTCTCTCTCTCTCTGTCTCTGCTGTCCTGTCTCTCTCTCTCTCTGCCATCCTGTGTCTCTCTCTCTCACTCTCTCTCTCTGCCATCCTGTGTCTCTCTCCCTCTCCATTACTCAGCAGCACGGAGGCGAAAAGGTGTGACTGAACGCTCATCACACTGAAGCCTCCTTATCCCTCTTCCAAAAGAACGGCAACTGTCCAGGCATGAAAGTTGAAGAGGTTGAGGAGACAAGAGAGAACAAAACACAGGACAGCATGTAACTAACAAACAAACAGGGTTCTTCCCACACATCCGGGGGAAAACCTGGAAAAAAAAGTTGACCAATTTTCCAGTCTTAGAAGTCTTCATTGTCTTCATTGTTTCGATGAAGTCTTGTTTTCATTGAAGTCTTCATCATTTCGATGTGTTTCCAACACATCGAAAATGAGAGAAAGAGCAAAATGTCCTGGAAAATCTTGTGTGACTTGGAAAATCATGTCAACATTCTCCTATTTTGCTTTAGCTGAGAATGAACTACTAGGCTATCAGAGCTCCGCAAAAACGGATAACATTGCCATCTGAAAAGGCTAAAGGGCTGTTCAAGATCATAGTAACGTTCAAATGGTTAGGGTTAGAGTTAGGGTTAGAGTTAGGGACGAGTGTATTTTGAATAGGCTCCCCTCGGTTATGTTGTGGAAACGCTGTGAACGCACCCCGAAGTCATGTCACATGGTAGCACATGCAGGTTGGATGACATCATCACTACAATTAAAGTGGCTCTGAATAATGTAAGTGACGTTATCCTTCAGATGTAAATATTAGGGACGGCTGGCTGGTAACTGTGGTAGTTTTTTTCTTTTAGGTTTATACAAGAACGCATCCAATCTTAAAAGTATTAATTCCCTCGCAGTAGAGTACATGTACATCTGCAGGTGTGGATTATTCTATCATCAATTTGTCATCATCTCTCTAAGCATGTAAGAGATGATTGAATAGATACGTTATAGCCATAGACTGCACGTCTTTAAATCAGACTTCCACAGAGAGGAACATATTACTACTATTATTATTATTATTATTATTTATTCATATTAATATTATTATTATCATTATTATTATTATTGTTATTATTTCAGAACACACCACTCTTTTTTAACATCTTTTTATTGGTATTTTTCAATTAAACAACAGTGCCAGAGCAGTGATGGCTTCTTTAAAACAAAATTGCAAAAATGAATTCCAAAAATATAACAAGTTCTGCACAGACACACAAAAACAAAGGACAAACAGTTATGAGTTATGAGTTATGATGGACTTAAGTTACATCATTTACATCATAACTCATGACATTACATCAGCTAATGTTACATAACATTTATTTTCTTTACAAATTATATATATATATACGTATATTTTGGCCGCTAAATAGGCGTAAAGCTTACCTTTAGTGCTCATGTGAAACCTTGTATCAAAAAGAATATCTTAAATCCAATCAATCTTTGAAACAAAGCCAGTAGTGGTGCGATAAAGTATCAATGGTTGGTGTCATAATTGCCATTTTTTGGTCATGTTATTATTATTATTATTATTTTTGAAGTACACAGCAATGGTTAAACATAATTTAACAGCATATAAAATGTATGAGATGCAGAAAGCCATTGCAAACCCGTGGCATTTGACCAACCACAAGATCTAAACCTATTTATAATAAAGTCCTGTATTTTCCTTAGTGTGGGCAGGGGTTTGACAGCGTTCATCTACCACCTTTTGTGCGTTTGATCTCCTCAAATTAGCCTAAGCTGGTGTTTGACATCATCTACTTTCATATATTGCTACATAGGCACTGCACAAATACGGCTTTTCAACAACCGCTGTGATCCTTCAGTCGAGCTCAGTGCTTGAAATGAAACATCTCGTCTGCCTCAGCGGCACTTCAGACTCGTTGTTTCCACTTTGATGGATCGCCCGGCAACAGGCAAACAAGACAAAAAGGTGGAAAATGGTAATAACCTAATTGACTGACTTTTGACGGAGATCTTTGAATAGCTGTTCCCATCAGGTGCGCCCTTCATGTGCCTAGCCGGTGGAACATAGCACACCCAGGTGGCGTCACACACACACACACACACACACACACACACACACACACACACACACACACACACACACACACACACACACACACACATTCACGTGGACACACAGGCTTAATGCACTAAGTAATTTTGTCCACCCCCACCTTGTCTGTCATCCCAGCCTTTCAACCCGGGGGTGTGTTCGACTCCGTTACACACGTCCACAGCCATGCGCTCACATGGCACGGAAACAGAGCGGAGCCTAAAGGCTTTGTGGTTGCCTAGCTGCCCACCTACTCAGCCCGACTCCGCCCGTCCTCACCTGTTTTGGATGCCTCAGAAAGACCAAAGTAGACCTAAAAGTGATGGCATTATCCTCCCTGTACATGCAAACCTCAAGTGTGGCTGTTTGTACTTGTAGGATCGTCACAATGGGTGCTTCAGAGCAGTTTCGACCGGGGTTTTGGAAGTGCCAATCCATCATTGCGCCCACTTGCTTTAGGACACACAGGATTTTGTTAGCTGGTTAAGTCCCTTACCTCCTCCACCGCATCTGGCCTAAGATCAGATCCTTGATCTGCGGTGTCTCTACCTCTGCTTTAGATTTTGTTAGCTGGTTAAGTCCCTTACCTCCACCACCGCATCTGGCCTAAGATCAGATCCTTGATCTGCGGTGTCTCTACCTCTGCTTTAGATTTTGTTAGCTGGTTAAGTCCCTTACCTCCACCGCATCTGGCCTAAGATCAGATCCTTGATCTGCGGTGTCTCTACCTCTGCTTTAGATTTTGTTAGCTGGTTAAGTCCCTTACCTCCACCGCATCTGGCCTAAGATCAGATCCTTGATCTGCGGTGTCTCTACCTCTGCTTTAGATTTTGTTAGCTGGTTAAGTCCCTTACCTCCACCACCGCATCTGGCCTAAGATCAGATCCTTGATCTGCGGTGTCTCTACCTCTGCTTTAGATTTTGTTAGCTGGTTAAGTCCCTTACCTCCACCACCGCATCTGGCCTAAGATCAGATCCTTGATCTGCGGTGTCTCTACCTCTGCTTTAGATTTTGTTAGCTGGTTAAGTCCCTTACCTCCACCGCATCTGGCCTAAGATCAGATCCTTGATCTGCGGTGTCTCTACCTCTGCTTTAGATTTTGTTAGCTGGTTAAGTCCCTTACCTCCACCGCATCTGGCCTAAGATCAGATCCATGATCTGCGGTGTCTCCATCTCTGCTTTTCCCCTGTATGAATATTAATCAGAGAATGGGTGTCCGGGTAGTGTGGCGGGTACTGTAGATTCCCTGCCTACCAATGAGGGTCCCATGCCCCCCCCCCCCCCCGTGTTACCTCCGACTTGGGTGGGCGTCCATACAGGCACGATTGGCTGTGTCTGCGGGTGGGAAGCCAGATTAAGGGTATGAGTCCTGGTCGCTGCACTAGCGCCTCCTATGGTCGGTCGGGGGCGCCTGTTCGGGAAGGGAAGGGAACTGGTGGGAATAGCGTGATCCTCCCATGTGCTACGTCGTGCCGGTGAAGCTCCCCACTGTCAAAAGAAGCGGCTGGGCAACTGCGCATGTGTCGGAGGAAGCATGGTGCTAGTCTACGGCTCTCCCCAGATCGGCAGAGGGGATAGAGCAGCAGGGGGAGGGAAAATTGGGGAGAAAATGGGGTAATCAGAAGAAACATAATCAAAGAATAAAAACACCAAAGGTGACTGGACTAGCCACTCTCCAAAAAAACAACTGTTTGTTTGGTCCCGGATAATAACAAGCAAATACACGGGCAGCAGCTTAGGGTATAATTCTGTAGCTTAACGTGTTTACATTTAATTAGCCTCCTTTTTTTACGGTCTTTCTTTTTTTAAACGTACAGCTCGTTAAACTGATTCGAACCTTTTAACCCCAACCCCCCTCCCCACCCCTCTCTTTGTTCCTCTGTCCTCCTTTAGCTCCTGGAGTACGTTGGCAAGGGAAAGAGCATCATGGACGTGGGTTTGGCCCAGGCGCGCCTCCCGCTCACCACCCGCTGCCACTACTACGAGGTGGAGATCGTCGACGCCGGGGAGAAGTGCTACATCGCTCTGGGCCTGGCGAGGAGGGTGAGCTTTCTAGGAACAGCGACTCACACACAGTTGGAACGCCATTACTACACACACTAACCCGCAGTGGAGAAACAAATTACCTCCCCCACCCACCCACCCCCACACCCCCAACCCACTTCCCCTCCCTCTTAGATCATACAACCTAGACACAAAGACACACAATGTTCACAGTCCATAGCATAAGTTATTAGCTCATGGTTAGATATTACTTTTTGAGATGGAGAAAGGCCAGTAATAGCAGTTTAGCAGAAGCACTAGTAGTAAAAGTAGTAGCGGCACATTCGTTTGTTTGTTTGTTTATTTGGATCTCTTTTAAGCCCAATTGGACTATTCTTCCAAGAGTCCATAGCATAACATGTAATACAATTAACAGAAACATAATACAATAATACAATACAAAAATCTGAAGTTTGAAGCTACATAACAGTACACTCAATGCAAATACAAAATATTTCAAAAATTACAACAAAATGTCCTAATCCTAATATACAAAACAAATACCTAGAACATAGAATGACCTATACCCACATTTAAAAGTTACAGTGTACATAATCAAACTGAGCATATCAGCATACAAAGATTTACTTCCAGTGTTCTTTAAAAATGCCTTTTATGTTTTGTTTAAATAATCGTTTTGGTAAGTTCCTAATGGGCTCAGCTAAACCATTCCACAGTTTAACAGCACAATAAGAAAACATTATTTCCCCAGTTTCTAGCCTAATCTTAGGTAGTACATCATCACTTGTGCTTGCTGCTCTGGTGTTGACCAAACCAAATGTCTGTCTTTCACTTGCTGGAACCTGCTTTTCAACAGCTTTGGCCTCTTTTTGACCTGAAAGTTATAAAATGAATGCAGAACACTTCGTAAGCCTTCACTTTTTTTATTGAACCTTTATTTAATCATTAAGAACAAATTCTTATTTACAACGGCGACCTGGCAACTTTCTTTCCCGTTATCCAGCAGCTTAGGCTCCCTGCTCTTTGGATCTAATAGCCTCGCTGCTCTGGGAAGATGAAACGCCACCAAGAGGAAAAAACAATTAGAGAAATTTTAACACCTCTCACTTTGAGCCCTCATCTCTTTTTCCAAAGAATGCACACACATGCGGTTCCCATTTCAACATTAGCACTGCAGCTCTGCGTGCTACTATTACCGCAATAATAACCCCGCTTTGAAGAATAAAATGGAGACAAATTATAGATGTTTTGGGGGGGACTGGATCAGACTGATACACGTGAAGAGAGGCATAAAGTGACAGCGGACGTGGGGGAGTGAACCTTTTGAAGGGAATTGTGATCAAAACAAGACAAAGTCTAGTAAGTAAGTATAACAAAAGCAATCGTATAACAAGTATAACAAAAGCAATCGTCAAAGATCTTGTGATCTAGTCGAGACAGACTTTCGACTTACATCGAAAATCTGTCGGCACGCTCCGTCAAAAGGGGTGTAACAGCGATCGCACACGTGCTGCGCTTCACCTCTTCAAAATGAAGTGAAAGTGACCGGTGTGTAGTCAACACTTACCATTTTCAGCGTATAGCAAGTTGCTACTTGCTACTAGCAACGAGCTAGAGTTGTTATTGTTGTTTCATGGCGACGGACGGATTTGAGAGCGACACGCAGGGAGCGGAAAAGAAATCCATTAATAATGGGCAGAGCCGGTCGGTTGGAGCCAATGGCAGAGCTTGTAGGGAGCGGAAAGGGATTTTCTTCCGCTGCCGACCGCGCCTCTTGAGTTCCTGTTGCACCACATTGAAACGGTGCTGCCCCCAGAGGTTAGAGATTTTTTGTTTTTGTTTTGTTTGTTTAACCGATGGGTTAAACAAAACCCCAGTAGGTCTGCACGATATGAGGAAAATCTGCGATGTGCGATAACATTGTTCAATATAGCGATGACAATACGACTTGTGATAAATAAACAAATATTAAAGTATGCATATTAGGTATACAGTTCCTATGTCTTTCTGCTTTAATAATGCTAACATAGACCCCAAACATAGCCTATGGTCACTGAATAAAGAAATGAAATACACACTGACTCTAGCTGAAACTACACACAGCGTGTTTGGGCTTTGGCAGAGGGGCGGAGCGCACTGTTGCAAGGGAAAGGTGTACGCTGGATTTACAACACAAGACAAAATGGTCAGATGCTGAGTGGGAATGCATGACGCATGTAAATAAAACCACTTTTGTGATTCATTGCGTTTCAGGCAGTCTTTGCGATGTGTTTATTGGGCGTGTTCATATTTGCGATGACGATGAAAAGACGATTCATTGTGCAGCCCTAGTTCCCAGATTGAAGATCTTGCAACTCATCACACCAAATACACAGGGATGTTTCCAATCCTGCTTACTGAGAATATTTGACACCACTGAAGGACCGATCAAAACACGTTGACAGGGAGGAATACTTAGTGATGGATGGATTCTCTAGAAAAAGCCTATTTGCAATACATTTTGACTCAACTTAGCAGCTATTTTTCAGACTGTATGGGGTCATGATTTGTGAATTTTTACACCCCGTGGGTTTAGCCTTGAAAGCGTTATGAGTGTGAAATATTAGCGAGTGCCAAAGCCGAGGCCTGTGGAGAGCAGCCAGCACCATCTCTCCCAGGGTCAACGCTCTGCCCCTTTTAATAACACAGAATAAGAAGCTCTGCCCCTTTTAATAACACCAAATAAGATCTGCCCCTTTTAACTCATTGAGTGCCAGCCACTTTTGGAAAACGGATGCTCCCAGTGCCAGCCCTTTCAGAGCGTTTTCAGTGATTTCTCAAGACCCACAGAATATTGTGTGATATTACTATAGCCGTTTTCCCACATGCGCTTTGTACCGCTAAATGACCGGAACGTGGTCTAATGCCTGCATGTGGGAAAGTCGTTGTTCCGGTATAAGCGCGACCCCGTCGTCGCGGACATTTCACCAGTTTCGAGCCAGTCAGAAGAGCGGTATGCTCTTAAGGGCACACAAGTGGGAAACGGGTCCAGTCATTTTCCGCGACAGCGGTCCTTCAATCATGGGCGAGGTGTAGCCTACACACGTTGCTTAATGTTCCAGCGGGCATAATCTAATCATTCGCGCACATTAAAGCAAACTGGCGAAATGATCTTGTGATAATAAGAGCAGTATGTCAGCTTGCTGATTTCCGAAGGCGAAGGCAAGCCCGGACACATCAAACAAAGCCAGTCTGTAAAAAGTGCTTCAACGCGACGCAGGTGAACGGATAAACATCGAACCAGCAACTATTTCTCTCAGACACGGATCCCAACTTCTTCAAAGTGCATCATCTAATCATTCGCGCACATCAAAGCAAACTACTTCCACATTTCGCTTCCTGCATTTGCTTTCTCTACATACATACAAGCTCCCCCCTCCCCCCGCCCCCCAACATACAGGCAAATTCGCTGCTAGATTCCCACATGCGAGCGTGAAGGTGTGAAGGGAAATTCAGGGAAATGTCCAATATTGACTTACAGGTAATTTTCCGGTACGCATGTGGGAAAACGGCTTTTGTAAACATCGAACACGCCCAAAGAACGATGAGACTCTTGTATCATCAGCAAAAAAAAGTTTATTGATATCATTTTCCGTTCTTTAGTTATCAGCAGGAGAAGATAGGTTGGTTTCACTAAAAACAGACGTTTCAAACTAGAAGCTGAGATAATGAGCCTTTTGTGAAATG
>NC_139637.1:23375376-23395376 GCF_964638095.1 Poromitra crassiceps
CTCTCTGTCTCTGCATGCGTGATATAGCACCCAGACGAAATGCTGACTCAGAGCCGAGTCATGCTCTGCTGCATCACATCACACACCATCGGTGCTAACGTCCGCATTAGCCAATCACGTCTCAAGAAAAGTGACGTGTTATGTCGGGTGTTCTTAATATTTTGGCGAAAATGTCATGTTTGATTATCATGTCGTTTTGAGTTGTTGTGTGGCGTTTCAGAGAATCACAGCCCAATTTATGACATGACTACAATATTCATATTGGTCGAGACTATTTGACTTACTGGGTCCCGTACGTATTTTTACACATTTATTTTATTACAGGAATAGTTCGTCAAACAACCCAACAATCTACTCACCCTCATGCCAGTTGAAATGCTGCCTTATAGAACGTGTGTATTTGAGCTGCCAGCGACTTTCTGCAATTCATTCTCTATGGTAAAGATGTGCTAGACGCACTCCTCTTTCTTTATAACCTGTTGCTACACTGTAGCCTACCTGGCAAGGTTTCATCAACAAAAGATGCAATATTGATCATAATCATTCTTCCAATCCGCCAAAGCAATGTTAGTCCTTCAGCCGCGACGTAAGCAGAATGGTTGCCAAGCAACACACAGATGCTGTTTGGTGCAGTAATACTGTGATGCGACCACAGGTGTGTGTTTACACTATAGAGTATTTTACAACGGCTCTCGACCACGGCTCGACCAATCACAATCAAGGACCGGAACTATCGGTTTTATAAATAAAAATTCACCCCCCCAGACCGTTGTCATGGACAATGAAAATAAATTAGCTACAGAGATGCAGGCAAAACACCCAATGTACTGCAGCATTTAATAGCATGCAGCAGCAGATTGAGAGTAACACCTGCTACCAGATAATCAACAGTGTTGGGGGTAACTCATTACAAAAGTAACATATTACATGTAATATATTACTTTTAGCAGTAACTCAGTAATATAACATTACTTATAGGATTTCAGTAATATTATACCAGTTGCTTTGTCAAGTAACTCAAGTTACAAATTGTAGTTACTTTCTTTTTAAATCAAAGCACATATTTAAAAAAAGATACAATCATTTCCTAAGCAAACTGTATTTTTATGCAAATAACCACTACAGATGGGAATAACAAAAGGAAAAGAATAACATTTAGAATTTTGGATTGTTTACACTGAAGTTCAAGGCGGTTTAAATTATTTTTCGGGATGGCCATGTCATTCTGCTGCTGCTGTTGTTTTGGTAAAAGTAATGCAAAAGTAGTGTAATAAGTAACGAGTTACTCTACACCAGTGGTGCCCAATTTGTTTGAGTTTCGCTCTTTTTTTTTTGGCCCGCCACGGATTTGGGGGTAAAAAAAAAAAATTCCGGCCAGGCCACCGGGCAGTTGCCCGACGTGCCCGATTATGCAGTCCGCGCCTGAATGGAGATGTCGGGACTCTTCTATCTACGATTAACGTTAATTTTGTGCAGCTGGTATTCTCTCTTCCCGACCCTATCACACGGGTGTGAGGCATTGCTATCTGAGGATTGATTGCTCCTGATTGGTTGGCTGAATCACCTGGTTGGGGGGTGAGCTCTGATATTTGATCCCTCCCCAGTCACTGGCTTTACACCAGCTCAGCAAGATGGACAGATCATCATCACGGCAGTGGCACCCTGACAAAAGAAAGTTTAGGACGGAGTGGCAAGACAAGTATTTTTTTCCCCGAAGTAAATTCAACAGCGCTTTGTCTCATTTGCAGACAGAGAGTGGCTGTTTTGAAAGAGTACAATATACGTCGCCACTACGAAACTGATTTTCAAAGTACCTTGACGATTTTTCAAGTTGTGAATTAAGTCAAATTTCTCTCTTGATTACAAAGGTGGAAAATACAACTGTTTTTAACTGGGTGTTTACTGATTAAATGTTTAAGCTCCCCACAAATGCAGATGTTTTTTTAAATATATATAACCAATTGCAAATTATTACAATTACCAAACAGATAAAAAGTAGATTATTATATTGAAATGTTATTTTAGATTTAGAATGTTAATTTTCTATAAAACACAATACATTTTAATGTAATTCCACAACGTTTATTTTTGGCCCTCGACCCTCCACCCAGATTGAGTTTTGGCCCTTCATGGGAAATAATTTGGGCACCCCTGCTCTACACAGACAGTCATTTTGTAAAGTAACTTATTACTTTCAAATGGAAGTAACTACCGTAAATTCCGGACTATAAGCCGCACCGGTGTATAAGCCGCACCTGCAAAGTTGACTATTTTTTTCTTATATAAGCCGCACCGGACTATAAGCCGCGGGTGTTTTAATGGTATTTTTTTTTTTTTTTTTTTTTTTATTTATTGTGTTTTAATGTTTAATTACCATATGTAAGGGTTCATGCACAGAGGGGATTGTCGGGAAAGAGATGGCTGTTTGAGGAAGCTCCCATTTATTAACATTTCAACAAAACAACATAACACAACACCACCTGTGTTGTTTTTTACAGTGCACACAGTGTCATACAGTGTCATACAGTGTGGTGAAAAGAGGGCAAGAGAGGAAATTAAAACTTATTATAGTTATATAGGATTTATAGTTAGAAAGAGTGCTAAAAAAGAGAGATTTTTTTTTTTTTTTTTTTTTTTTTTTGAAAAAATCCATAGATAAGCCGCACCGTTATATAAGCCGCAGGGGCCAAAAAAGGCCAAAAAACGGGAAAAAAGGTGCGGCTTATAGTCCGGAATTTACGGTAGTAATATGTAGTATATTACATTTTGAAAGTAACTGATAATCAATGCTATATGTTGGCAACTTGACTATGGCTGGTAAATTTGTCTACTTGACCAGCCACTTTAGATGGAAACTGACCAATATCCTTAACATAAATTTGGCTACTAAATAGGTGAAAGCAACTGTTTTTTGAATCCCCCGGCCCAAAGCCATGGGCAACACTAGGAATGCTTCACTGCAGTAGCTTAGTCGTTGCTATATGATTGCTTGTCAATTTTCGAAAATGAATAAACAAAACGTTGGCCTAGGCTACAATGCACGGGTACGAGTGGCCTAGCGACAAGCAACATGTGCATAATAGTCATTATCAACAACAACACAACAGATATGGCGTTTTACAAGACGCTTCATCCGATCCACCTCAACCTCTATCATTGAAAGTATCATAACACGATTTTTTTAATTCTATTTTTGAATACATATTTTCCACTTTTCATAATGAAAGCCTTGAGGTTGCTTTGCGGTTGCGTCCCCAAAGCTACCGTTTGGCGCCGCCCCTTCCCCGAAGCCGCTGTGGCCAATTTCCATTCCTGCAGGGAAGTCAGGAGGAATTTGTGCTATGACGTTTGTGTATGCTTGTTTGTGTAAGGTAAGTGTGTGTGTGTGTGTGTGTGTGTGTGTGTGTAATCTTAACATCTGTTATGACCCCCGCTGCCAAACGTAGACCTGACGTGACCCCCTCGCTTTCTCTCTCTCTCTCCTTCCGCTTGAAGATAAGAGTCTAGATGGATGTACAGCATAGCATACACGTGGTAGCGCGGCTGTGTTGCATCCGGTACACACAGCGGTTGCTAGGCTGCGGGACAAAGAGAGATCTAGACCTTAGTTATGGGCGGGGAGAGGGGAGAGGGGAGGGGGTAGAGAGAGAGAGGCTAGCATGCATGGAGGTGTGGAGGTCTGCAGAGGTGGGCGAGCACACGAGATGTGCCTAGAAATGGAAAGGTAGAGAAGTCACAGGAAGGGATTAGCAGCATGATGAAAACACAGCAAAAAGGAGGAAAACTCATCTTCCAATAGAAATGAAACAGTGGAGAGGTGGGGAGGCAGATATGGTTGAATTTGGAAAGATGGAGTGAGAGAAGAGTGACAGTGGAGGAGTGAAGGGGCAGCCATCACGGTGTCTGTGAATAAAATGTAGGCCTGCAACTAACCATTATTTTCATTATCGATTAATCTGTCGATTATTTTCTCGATTAATGGATTAGTTGTTTGGTTTATAAAATGTCAGAAAATGGTGAAAAAATCCCAACATCCTTTAATGTCTTGTTTTGTCCACAACCCAAAGATATTATTTAGTTGACTGTCATAGAGGAGTAAAGAAACAACCAGAAAATATTCACATTTAAGAAGCTCGAATCAGAGAATTTTGACTTTGAGAATTTTGACTTTTTTTCTTGAAAAATTACTCAAAACGATTAATCGATGACCAAAATAGTTGTGGATTATTTTTCTGTCGATCGACTAATCGATTAATCGATGCAGCTCAAATAAAATGGGGACCGTTTTCTAAGTTTCTCCTCTTAATTGACCTTCTCTTTGACTGTCTGATGACTGTCTGTCTTTTCTCTCTCATGCTCATATAGACGTCGACACACAGACACACACACACACACACACACACACGCACACACGCACGCACACGCACACACACACACACACAGCCACACACACACAGACAACAACAACCACACAAAAACACTCAGGAGACTGGAATGGCAGTATTTCCTCTTGTCCTGGTATGCCCCGCCAGGACCGCTTCCTGGGAATGGCTCTCTTCCTCTTCCTTCCCATGATGCAGCATTCCTCCTCCTTCAACCATCTCTGACTGCTGCTTCTCAAGCGAACGTGTTTATATTCCACAAGGCCTCTGATTTGTCCGAACACACACCGACACAAACGACCATTTAGGAGGCGCTCCTTACTATCATAGATATATATAAAGGCTAGATAGCTTACCCGCACTGCCGGCCAATGGAGAGCGACGTCGTCGCATGGCGGCCATCTTGCTACAGGGAGCTACTAGGAGTTATGAGCATCTGTTGTTGGGTTAGTATGGCAACATCATATGATCATAACTCCTAGGGAAATGGATGAAACTGCATGAAACTTTGTGCCTGAATCCCTCTCATGGCATAGATGCTTCGGTTTAATTTTGGTGTAATTTGGAGCTCATCAAAAAAATAGTGTTTTTAGTGTTTTTTTTTTTTTTTTGGTCTATCTCGGGAACGGAATATGCTTGTAATAAACCAAACCGTTTGTAAATCCGTCAAGATTTCAGCGAGTTATGAGTATTTTTGTCTGTGCAGGTCACCAGCTACCATAGAACGTACCAGAAAGGCACTGTAGCAAGATGACTGCCGTTCAACGACGCTGCTGACTCCGCCTTAAGCCATCTAGCCTTATATATATCTATGCTTACTATCACATAAGATGAATCATGAATGATTCCAATTAGGAAAATGGAGGAAAATGGCCATTTCAACACTGAAACATGTCAAGTAGAAAGGTATGAAAGGTACGCAAAACGGGATTTCCAAAAACCAATGGGTGACGTCACGCTGACTCTATCCATATTTCTCACAGTCTATGGTAGTCACCTTAGCCTCTATACTAAGGCTAAGGTGACTACTCTCCACTCTCCCTCTCTCGCTACTATAGAGAGGCAAAGTGCACGTCACTTCCTGCTTCAGCACTGTACTAGAGATTTTCTTCCGCAATGTATTTTCCCATAGACATTGCAGTGTGATTTGCTCCATGGGTCTACGACATAATTGCCTTGCTCCCATTGGATGATTGTTCTTGTCCTGGTTCCTATTTAAACAGGTCATACCATATGCCAGCCAGATGAAGGTCGTTTGACCGAAACGTTGCAATTATATATTTAATAAAAGCCTTTAAGTGGTAGTCAGTGTGCGGGAGTCTTCCTTTTTAACTGATCCTGCTTTTCCCACGCACCTGACGTACACGGTCGTGCAGAGATTTCCTCTCTTTGATACCATAGACATTTCATAAAATGCTTATAGAAAGAGTGTTAATTGGTCAAACCAAATGATTCAGCTATATTTAGAATCGGGAGAGACCATAGAACATTTCACTCAGACCAAAAAAAACAAAAAAACATTGAAATGTTATCTGGCAGCGTCAGGTTAAAATGTTACGTGGTCTCTCCTGTTTCTAAATATATCTGAACCGTTTGGTTTGAACAAGTAAAACTATTTCTATAAGCATTTTACAAAATGTCTATGGGAAAATAAATGGCGGATGAAAATCTCTGGTACAGTGCTGAAGCAGGAAGTGACGTTCCACTTTGGCTCTCTATCGTTTCTGCCACCATCACCTGTATTCTATCCAACTACACAAGTTCAAGTTTATTTCAAATCCCAGATTTCAAATCCCATAACCCCTCAGCACAAGCCTATTGGCTAGATAGGACGAATCAGCGTGATGTCACTTGCCACCCAGAAATGCGGAACCCCGCGGCACTTCATAGTATGAGTTGTGCCAAACAAACGTTAATATCTCAAAAACTATACATCACATCGCTTATATTTTTGACATTCTGAGTGAGAGCAGAATTAGCTCAAGAGTTTGATGTATAATATATGCATGTCGTGTTAAAGTTGTGTGAACTGTCGCAGTTTTTAAAATGTAAACGGAGTTAGCCGGCTAGAGTCAGACACACAAGCCTCGCGCCACTTGGGCTCCATGGGGTTCCGTTGCCGTTGCCACCCAGTGACACGGTTTGTTTACCAAAATGTTGCTCGGCTGATCCCTCGTATAGGCTGTTGTTCTGTTCACTCCCACGTCCACCAGATCAGTGGCTAATCTCTGACTGTTGCTGTTTCATGTTGGTCGCTAGTTGTTTTCGCCTGATGACAAGAGGTTAGACAAACAAACCTGTGTTAGTTCACAACAACATACCCTACCCAACCCCTATAGGGCGGGTTGTGTGGACACACACACACACACACACACACAATCAAACTTTCCCCCCTCTCCGTTGGCCTCACCCATACCTGCGCACACACCCATACACACTGACTTCTGTGGTAATCCGGTGTTATTTCAGTGTTATTTTTAGACGTCTCTGTTAAACGCCCGGGAGAGATAGGTGCAGTAGATGATGATGGTATCATCTGCCTCCAGCAGGTTCTCCTCTCTCTCTCTCTGCCCGCACCCTCCTCCTGCTCCTCGTCCTCCTCTTCAGACGTGTTGTTGTTGACACTCTGCCACAGTGTGTTGTGGAAATGCAGGCGACTCCGATGACACCGACGCAGCAGCCAGCCGGGGAATCTGATATCGACCGTGGACACGACACGCCGCTGTGTTTGTTGTTCTTGGAAGCAGCAGTGTGCGTTTCACTGATGGCTTCTGCAGGTCGCTCGCGGCGGGGGGGGGGGGGGGGGGGGGGCGGGGCAGGGGGGGGAAGTGACCGCGAGGTTTCTGTTAAAGTGGACAAGTGGGTAAACAAGATGTATCTGCTGACATGTTGATGCTGAAGAAGAAGAATGTGGGTGTGCGATTTAGGGGCTGCACAATGAATTGAAAAACGTAATCACAGCTTAAGCTATTGCAGTTTCCAAACCCACAATGCTTTGCAGTCGATTCTGTCAGAGGGAAAGTTTCAGTTTCAGGTGGCATCATAAATAATGTTCTCTGCGCTTTGACAGATCCTGAGAAACATACATCGTAAAAAGAAGAAGACATGAAAAGGTATCGAAAGTAATTGGAAAGCTGGGGCGTCTGGGTAGTGTAGTAGAGGTACTGTAAAACACTCGCCTACAACCACCACGGAGACCCGGGTTCAATTCCCAGGAGCAGTACTTCCGGCTCGGTCAGACGTTCCCACAGACGTGGCCGTGTCTGCTGATGGAAAGCCGGTGGGGTATGAGTCCTGGTCGCTGCACTAGCGCCTCCTCTGGTTGGTTGGGGCACCTGTTTGTGGGGGGGGGGGGTTGGAACTGGGAGGAATAGGGGGATCCTTCCTGCCGGTGAAACTCCTTGCTGTCAGTTTGGCTGGCAACTGCATATGGAAAAGTTTTTGGAAAGCTGTTGAATTCTTACAGGCAATGTACACCAGATGTGTTGCGGATCCGGATCGAGTCTTGCCCATGTTAATAGATGGGCGATACATGCGGTACAGAAAAATTACGCACCGGTTGTATTTTTGTCGGATCCCGCATCCGTCTGACAGATGACACGAGTGTGGGTCTGTTCGCAGCCGTACCGGAGCCGTGCGACATCTGTTTCCGGAGGCGGTGTACATTAATCCTTAAAATTGAATCTCAGGTTTTCTACTAACCAAACGAACATTTTTGTTGTGCCCAATCTGATTCTATTCATAAATGACATGGCAAATGTTGCACAGAAAGTTATTGACTCTCTTCTTGCATAATTGAAATGCAATTGAAAGGTATCGAACAAAATACCGTTTATAACCGTTATTGGAACCGGTACGAATAGGAACAGGGATTGAGTTGTTCTCGCTTGCCTAGTACCATATTTGGTTGATAGATAGAGCGATAGAGCGCTCCGCCGCGTAGACGACGTGTTGAATCGGCGATGACGGACACGACAATTACAAAGAAGACAGACGGCTGTGAAAACAGAGGCGTGAAAACGGTTTGATCCAGATATCAGACACAGTCTGCGGTTTAAACATGGAAGCGCGAGTATAAATCCACCCTTATTTGTTTATCCTGTTCTTAATATTGTCTCAGCGTGTGCCGCTAAATCAGCCATCAAATCAGTGTCGGTGTGTCATCAATCAAATCAGTGTCGGTGTGTCATCAATCAGGACGCAAAAACCCCCCAGACTTTCCTCTCCTCTCTCCTCCTCGTCCCGGGCGGAGATGCAGCCTGCCTGCCAGTCAGCCAGAGGAGTCCTCAGGCTTGTGGTGAAAACGAGGGGGAAAGAGGAGCACACTTGGCGGATCAAGAGGATTTCGGGGGCTTGGAGCTGGTAGCTGCATTCCTCCCCGCCCGCTCTTCCTTTTTTCGCTGGTGTCTCGTTCTGTCCCCCCTCTCTCTCTCTCTCTCTCTCTCTCTCTCTCTCTCTCTCTCTCTCTCTTTCCCCCCATCCGTCTCCATTTCCTGTTCCTCCTCAAGCCCCCCGAGTCCATTTTTTCGTTAATTTGTCCACGAGTCACATGATGCGATATCTCTCAGACACCCACTGATCTGTTTGGATGACGCTTTGGGGGAACACTGTACAGTATATGCATCTCACCAGACACCACTGCATTTCATTTATTCAGTATTCTCATTCTGTATACTCAGAAAAAAACGAGGGTTATTGGGTTAGGATCGTCATTACAAATATGAATGGAACGACTCCAAAAAACACGGATTTGGATGGTTTGGGACATTGCTGTTTCCTTAAAGGGTCTTTTATAGATAGATATGCTTTATTCCAGACTCAAGGTCCATACAAAAATACAATCAAATACACACAATACAAAAAAGATGAAAAGAAAACACAAAATAAAAAATAGTCTAGTGACTCATTTTAAAAGACACCTATACCAGTGCTCCCAAAGCTGAGACGTGCAGCGTGTGGCACTGTACGCAATGTTCACCAGCACCACAACAAGTTGATTTTCAGAATCATTTAACCGACAGATAAACCTGTACATTACATTTCTCAAGACAGCTTGCAGTGTGTTCACTCCAGCACTCACCAACATCTCACTCGCACTAGTCCATCTGGGCCTTTTTAACAGTATTCTCAGAGCGTCATTATATGCCACTTGCAGTCTCTGAAGCACCAGAAACGATCTTGTAGAATACTCTGTTTTGGCGTACACCGGAAAGCAAGGCACAACCATGGCACATCATGGGTTGATGCTACTGAAAATAACTCACGTATGTGTGTGTGAAAGCTGTGTTTGTGACCTGTGAAAGCCTTTGTCTCTGTGCAGGACTACCCCAAGAACAGGCACCCGGGCTGGAGCCGAGGGTCCGTGGCCTACCATGCAGGTGAGCACCCAACCCTCTCAAATCCCCTGTCTCTCATTCCTTCCCTCCTTCATTCATTCATTCATTCATTCATTCATTCATTCATTCATTCATTCATTCATTTCCTTTATTTTAGGTAGATTATTGAGAACACATTCTGTTTTACAATAGAGAGGCAAAGTGAACGTCACTTCCTGCTTTTCTCCTTGTACCAAATGCTGAAAAAATATGAATGGCGGTGAACGGAGAATAACGTTACTTTTTTGATCCCGTTTGAATTGTGCCACGGGGTGCCAACGTTAATTTTGTCAATTTAAAACATCACTTTGCATGTCAAGAAAGTCGCAGTTTGTCGCCAAACTGTTGCACTAGAAGTTATCAATCAGAAAGACTACATACACTAAGTGACGTCACTTTCTCTACGGGCAAAGCTGAAGACCGGCGACATGCCACGAGCTTCCACGAGCTATGTAGTTTTTATACAAAACTAACCCCTACGTTTCAGTTTGACGACAAACTGTGACTTTCTTGACGTGCAAAGTTATGTTTTAAATTGACAAAATTAACGTTGGCCCCCCGTGGCACAATTCAAACGGGATCAAAAAAGTAACCGTATTCTCCGTCCACCGCCATTCATCTTTTTTCCAGTGCTGGTACAGGGAGAAAGCAGGAAGTGACGTTTCACTTTGGCTCTCTATAACGACCCCCCCCTCTCTCTTACTCCTTCACTAAAACACAAACCACTTTTATGCCTTTTGCTTCTCTCACTATCTTGTCGCCCTAATTTTCTCCCCAGTTTTCGGCCAAATGGGCTGTGGTTCTTCTGTCTTTCTCAACATGTGTTCGCCTCCTCTTGGCATTTCCTCCTCTGTTGCTTTATTCATACATTTGGAAAATCCCCCCCTCTGTGGTTCCCTCCTGTTGGAGTAGAACTAAAGGAATGGGAGAAGATGCCTCCCGTGTTGTATTTATCTGTCCTTTTTAGACACCAGCATCCGGGCACCATCTCAGCTGGATCTTGAGGTGCCCAGCGCGCCGACAGAGATCAAGCAGGATTGCCAAGGCAGATCAAAAAGGAAAAACAACACAGGATCATATCTCCATCTCCTCTCTCTGTCGGAGTTTGATCATCTAAACTTCTCTCAAAACCGATGGACCCCCACCTACCCCCGCCTACCCCCCAAAAAAACAAAGAGTTTAGTCAACGTTATCTCTCCCCATCCTTCCACACACGTTCAGTCTTGGTTGTTTGCGACGACAGGCCTGTGAACATTATCTCTACAGGCATCTGCGGAGACACACACACAGCTGCCATTCCAGGCTTCAGCACCCCAGCGCTATCAGCGCTAAAGAGATTAGCTTATCGCTATGCCGCTGCTGCCCTGATAGGACGAGGATGGCAGGCAGGCGCTAGGTACTGTAAGGTGGTTGTTATGACACGGAAAACAAGCTACAGTAGGTAGTCGTCGTCGCGTCTTTATCGGGACAATCTGCTGTGCTACCGTCACCGTTAGGGATCTGCGCTCCTTATCGGGACTGAAGTCGTTATAGGAGCTCGCTGCCTTGTTATCAGCCATATTTTGGTCTGAAGCACCCCCCCGTTGTTCATCTCCCTCGCGGGGAGGATTTCAGCTGTTCATACCTCGAATGTTTCACACACCGCAAAATGTCACATTCTGGCCCATAAGCCCTTTGTTATTTTATTGTGAAATGTGTAGGATTGTATTTTGACAGGAACGTCTATATGCTTTCTCACCGTCGTTGACCTTCTAATCAACTATTAAAACACATTTTCTTGTAGCACTGTGTGCATTCCACTCGTGTTTCCAGTTAATGTTTATACTCCTTTAAATCCCCATATCCCCGTGCAGATTCCATTTATACTCGGGATACATTAACAGTAATAACAGTTGATGCGGCGCGTCCTGCTGGGGTTCTGCAGGACGATGCCTCTGCGTCCTGCTGGGGTTCTGCAGGATGATGCCTCTGCGTCCTGCTGGGGTTCTGCAGGATGATGCCTCAGCGTCCTGCTGAGGTTCTGCAGGACGATGTCTCTGCGTCCTGCTGGGGTTCTGCAGGATGATGCCTCTGCGTCCTGCTGGGGTTCTGCAGGACGATGCCTCTGCGTCCTGCTGGGGTTCTGCAGGATGATGCCTCTGCGTCCTGCTGGGGTTCTGCAGGATGATGCCTCTGCGTCCTGCTGGGGTTCTGCAGGACGATGCCTCTGCGTCCTGCTGGGGTTCTGCAGGACGATGCCTCTGCGTCCTGCTGGGGTTCTGCAGGATGATGCCTCTGCGTCCTGCTGGGGTTCTGCAGGATGATGCCTCGACAGCGCTGAGTGACGGACGGGACCCGGGGCCTCCAGTCATTCAGAAAGGGGCTTCGCCGTTGCCGGTCCCAGAGGTCTCGCTCTGCGGTCCGTCTCTTGGTTTGGCAGCCGTGCGCTGGACACCACAGAAATGTTTGCACGCCCCAGCACAGCTCCCATTAATCTGATTTGTTAGAGGCTAAAATGATGCATGTGGTTTTCCACGCTGCGCGGATGAGATTTGCCTTTCCCCACCACGCTCGGGTTGAGGTGCGGGCGCCGGTCCAGCTACTTAAAATCAGCAGCGAGCGAGCAGAGGGGCCTCTTCTTCTACGCGTCTCTCCTCCGCGCTCCTCTCCTCCACGCATCCTAGATTTTCACAGAGCAGCTCGAGGAACCTCAAGGATTGCATGCAGCAGACATTCTTTGGCAGGTTGACAAAGACCCAATGTATACACACAGTCATTTATATACATTTGGTCATGTAACCGCAGAATTTGCTTAAAGAAGGAATGACTTGAGCTTTTGTTACCTTAGTCCCACAGCTTGGTGCGAGCCAAGAATGCCGTGAGGAGGTGTTTCTATGCAGTCTGGTACCTCTGTGAAGAGGTGTTTCTATGCAGCCTGGTACCTCTGTGAAGAGGTGTTTCTATGCAGTCTGGTACCTCTGTGAAGAGGTGTTTCTATGGAGTCTGGTACCTCTGTGAAGAGGTGTTTCTATGCAGTCTGGTACCTCTGTGAAGAGGTGTTTCTATGCAGTCTGGTACCTCTGTGAAGAGGTGTTTCTATATGCAGTCTGGTACCTCTGTGAAGAGGTGTTTCTATGCAGTCTGGTACCTCTGTGAAGAGGTGTTTCTATGCAGCCTGGTACCTCTGTGAAGAGGTGTTTCTATGCAGTCTGGTACCTCTGTGAAGAGGTGTTTCTATATGCAGTCTGGTACCTCTGTGAAGAGGTGTTTCTATGCAGTCTGGTACCTCTGTGAAGAGGTGTTTCTATGCAGTCTGGTACCTCTGTGAAGAGGTGTTTCTATATGCAGTCTGGTACCTCTGTGAAGAGGTGTTTCTATGCAGTCTGGTACCTCTGTGAAGAGGTGTTTCTATATGCAGTCTGGTACCTCTGTGAAGAGGTGTTTCTATGCAGTCTGGTACCTCTGTGAAGAGGTGTTTCTATGCAGTCTGGTACCTCTGTCATCAACTTTTATGGTTGGTTTTTGTGTTTGACCTCAATATCCAGAAGGTCAAAGGCCTACCAGGATATCTCTGGCAGTCCTTATGTAGGTATAGTCCTTATGTAGGTATAGTCCTTATGTAGGTATAGTCCTTATGTAGGTATAGTCCTTATGTAGGTATAGTCCTTATGTAGGTATAGTCCTTATGTAGGTATAGTCCTTATGTAGGTATAGTCCTTATGTAGGTATAGGCATATGATAGTCCATTATGTACCTATTGAAAGCTGACTGGTGTATTTTTGTCTTGCCCCATGCTGTCCCTGAGTGCATGAGTGTTTGTAATGTTATTATTATTATTAGTGGCCGGGCCAGCGAAGCGGCAGGGCCACTTATTGTATTTGCCTGTATTATTATTCTTCTCCCGGGAAGTTGGACTTCCCATGCATGAAAACTACCCAAACTTTGCACAAAGGTCCAGTCCCATGCCAAACGTCTTTGACGCAAATTTGGCGCCAATAGTCCTAACGGCGGCACTACAGCGACCGTCTAAAGTTTCAAACTTTGAAAATTCATAAAAGATCGGGCATACGTGCTACGGCTTTGCAACTATCACTGAAATGTGCGCCCAAATGAGGAGAAACTTTTGTCCAATGCAACCTATGGCCAATTATGAAGTCTAAAGACCGCAAAACTGCAAAACTGTAAAACTAATTAAACCCGACGACTCCAACATTTTTTCTTCAAACGACACCAAACTTCAGCATCTGCATCGTTAGACTGTCCTACACAAAAGTATCAAACAGATTTTCGATTGGTCAAAAATGGAGCCCACAGTGCATCAAAAGGTTGAATTCTGCCCCCATGTATAGCCTAATTGCCTTAATTACCTAGGTTGTATTTGTGATGTCATCGGTCACTCAAGCAATTGTGATGCCATCACTGATGTCACTCGAGCAATTGTGATGTTATTATTATCTCCGCCAGGAGTTCATGTTTTCGGCCACATATGTCTGTGTGATCCGTCTGTGCTCCTATGCGATCCCCTAATAAAAAAAACGAAACAATTATTCTAACACACACAAAGGCACAATAAATAACTTGACAAAAACACATAAATGCGTTGGGTGACTGACAACACATAAAATAAACCCATCATGAATACATAAACAAAACGCTAAAATAAAAGCAGACAATAATAATCACAATATATGATTTACAATAGCATCTCAGTATGAGAACATTCACTAACACGTTACATTCAGGCGATGTCTCGTCACACACACATGGGTCTATGGATCAGCTTGGGGGAAAACGCGGGCCTGGCGGAGATCTGCACTCCACCGAGTGCACTTTTCTAGTTGTTCCTGTGTTCAGTTATTATTAATTTTCAATAAAACTGACTGTAGATATTTTTTTGGCTTATATCACATAGCCTAGAGGGGGAATGCATTACATTGCATTGCAGCTACTCTTCTAGTTAATAGTTTGCATTGTACAATTTGATTATTGTGTTCTTTTATTTTTGTTACCTTAATTTATGGGGGTTTGTATCGGGCACACGACCAGCGTCGACCTCCATCACGTGTGATGTGTATTATTGGCTGTTAAGGTTATTATTGTACTCCAAAACATTCCAGTTATATACACACACATGTCTGCCAAGCATATCCCTGCTCCTCTTGTATAGCTTTGTGTAGTTTGAGCGTTCCTTGGCCTGCGTTTGTGCTCCCTGTTCTCATCCAGCACCTGAGGGCCCCGTGCGTGTTTGTGTTGGGAACGGGCCCAGTGTGGAGCTCCGTCCTGGGTGTTGTTGGGGGTCGCGTTGTGGCTCTGCAGGTCAGTGGGTTCCGGAGCTCTGTTGGGCCCCCTGTGGGCCCTCATCAGGAGCAACCAGCCATCCAGGCACTGAGTGCTCCTCCTCAAGCCTCATTTAACCCTATCTCACCCTGCTGACACAGAGCGCCCATTCTGATCCCTCATCAATGACTCACAGCCAGGCGCTATGACTCAACACCTGTGTGCCCTGCCACCGCTACGCTACCACCATGCAACCCGCACCACGGAGCCTAAGCAACCATAGAGACACTGCGGAGCGTGTCGTCATTCAGAAACCACGCCCAGAACGGGAGAAACCAAACCCCCCCCCCCCCCCAATCCTGGCGTTCTCCTATGTCGCGTGTTGCACACAAAGATCATATATACGAAAGTTGAACACTCCAACTTACTTCCTTCACAGCTAGATCCACATTTTTCTTCTCATCAATTCTCAATGGCGTCCTTGCTTTGCTCGGTAGTACAAAAAAACGCCCATCACGGGGGAAAGCGCTCCATTCACTCCCATACGCCAGCGTAATTTTCCTTGAATTAAACATAGCTAAATGCTGTTGTGTGGTGGGGCTGCGTGGAGACAACAAATGTAAAAAAAAAATTGCCAATTCAAGTTTTTTTGTACTCTGGAGCAAAACAAGGAAGCCATTGAGAATTGGCGAGAAGAAAAATGTGGATCTAGCTGTCAAGGAAGTAAGTTGGAGTGTTCATCTTCCGTATACATGGTCTTTGTGTGCAACACGCGACATAGGAGAACGCCAGGATTGGGGGGGGGGGGCTTATTTTCCCCCGTTTTGGGCGTGGTTTCTGAATGATGACGCGCTCGGCAGTGTCTCTATAGGCTTCAGTCTAACCTCTGTACTGTATGAATGACATGGCCTAACCTGTTCCCACTACTGTCAGAGCAGTGATTCAGTAGCAACTTATTGTAGGTGTGGGCGGATAATATTCCCTTCTTGGCTAACGTGGAGCAAAATGTGGATGTGGATGACATAGTCACTGTTAGTAACTTTGTAACGCTAAAAGGCAGAGAAACACAATAGCCAGTTAACTGTACCCGCAAGTACCGTGTCTGTCCACAAGCAGCACTGTGCCCTGCATGGATATCACCACCGCACAGCCTTGGGAATGTATGGCTCAGCCTGTCAAGTCCATCTCTAGCCAAGGCACCATAGAGACAGTCCGCATGTCTGGGAACGCCCATACAGGCTCTAGGAACGCCCACAATAGATGCTGGTTAGCTGTCTCAGCCTTGCTGGGGGCGGGGTCAGGGTGGGGTAAAAAAACCCTGTTCTATCCATTCAGCAAAGTTAGAATTTAGCTGATAGCCCAGCCCAGGCAGACACGATCGGGGATTTAACCAGCGCAGTAAACGCACATCTGAGCAGACGTCTTGTGTTCTGCTCTAGAACCCCCAAACCTGTAGTTTAGAGCCGCAGCACCGTCTTTTGGTGAGTCAGCCCATGAGATATATGGGTGGTTTTACCCCACTCGCACGCCAGCCGTTTAACATTTTGTGGGCGTTCCCAGACATGCGGACTGTCTATGACGAGACGTGGCCTCAACCTATGCTGTACACATGTGCTGGATCTAACATTATTGCAAAGCCTAGCCTATGTAACTGTACTAGCATGGCCTAGCATTCAACCTGCCTTCTGAGACTGCTGTACTTTTTAAACTAACCAATCAACACAATGCTGTGTGTTGCATCAGTACCACCACACACCACAAGACAGTAACCGTACCACTACCATAGCATAACTGTGCCTCAGACCACCTCTACTGCCTCCTGGTCCAGCTGAACCACTACAGAAGCTGAAATGGGTCTAAGTTGAGATGATAGAAATGTATACGTGAATACTGGGGCCACACTGGCAAATAGTCCCAGAAAGTGTTTTATATAATCAACAACTCAACTCTTTGTTTGCAATTTATATCATGTAGCAGCTGCATATAATTTATAGTAAACTCTTAAGAACATGTGCAACCTCTGTGTGACTGTGTGGAATGGTGGAATAATATATATATATATATATATATATTTTTTTTTTCCTTCATGTTTTAGAAGGAGTATGTGAGGTCAATGTTCCCTGGGCAGGGAAGCCCAGCCTTTTTCAGACAAACTCTCGTGTTACGAGAACCTATACTCCCAGTAGGGCTGTCACTTTTTCCCAAAATAAAGTTCGAACGAACTTCAAATTGCCCGCAAAAGTTTTTTGGTTAATTCATTTTTTATTAATTTTTTTTTTTTTTTTTGCAGGCCAGGTCACCGGGCATCGGCCCGACCTGCCCAATTATGCAGTCCGCGCCTGCCGGTTACATCGTATAAATATATATAACATAATATAAAATATTTAAAGAATATTTAAAAAAAATCCTCAGCTGTCCTCATGGTCCAGTCAGTCAGCTCCTCTCCGCTGCTGTGTTAGCTTGGACGCTCACAGTCACAACACTGCCTCACAAACTT
Source organism: Poromitra crassiceps (assembly GCF_964638095.1). Classification (NCBI taxonomy): domain Eukaryota; kingdom Metazoa; phylum Chordata; class Actinopteri; order Beryciformes; family Melamphaidae; genus Poromitra; species Poromitra crassiceps. The sequence continues at coordinate 23,392,887 of NC_139637.1, forward strand.
GGCTGCATCCAACTCGAGACAACTTTTCAGACCCTGGAGACAATCTTTCTCAGAAGAGACTAACGCGACAAATCTGGAGAGTTTTTCTGACATGGGATTAACATTACCAGCAAGCAGCAGTTGGTTAATTTTGATTAATTAAAAAAAAAAAAAAATCGAACATGGCAAATTACATTCGAACATGCCCCTCCTCCCTCACATTCGAAGTTAAATTCGAATTTCGAATAAAAGGTGACAGCCCTAACTCCCAGTTTGTCTCACTGCTCAGCCAGGTTGTCTTAGCTACCCCTTCCTCCCCCCCAGGCTCAGCTCCAAACTCTGGGCCCAGCTCTGGCTTAGCCCTCATGTTGCTCCTAGGATCAAACCTAGACTAGTGTCAGACACACTAGCTCAGAGGTTCTCAAATGTTTTTCAGCCAAGGACCAAGACAGATTCTGATTTGTGATTTTGGGCTAAGCTTCATTGTTTCCATTCTTGACTTTTAAATTGATAGGTTTGTTAGATTAGAATGTAATCCATAGAATGTAAACCATTTTAGATTTAAAGCATATAACATATTCTCATTGAACTACTGTGTGAAGCTTTTGCAAAAAAAACAATGTTTTTTATTTTTATTTTCCTGAAAACTTTTCGCGGACCCCCTGGCAAAGTGCCACGGACCCCCATTTGAGAACCACTACACTAGCTAACGTCAGCATCATGTGTCTAGCCCTCAGCCTAGCCAGTACCCCCCCAACCCCCCCCCTTAGTCTATCTATGACCTCAACTTTAGCACCAACACCACCACAAGTATTCTCCTGTCGGCCTCAGCCAAACCTTGGTCATCACATCCATGCTGCTCATTTCTAACTCTTTAGTCCCCATCGCAAAATTCCAACACTCCCCCCCCCCCCCCCTGCAACCTAGCTCCAACCTCAGCCTCTCACCCTCTCAAGAACATCCATTTCCAACCTTCTCGGAGCCAAAGCACACTTCAGAAAATCAACAAAATTCAAAACCAACAAACATAGACTTGTATTATACGAGCGTGTGCCAGCGACCAATGAGCTGCCGGCCAAAAATTAAGATCTCTCAGACTACTGTAGGAAATAGGCCATCATCTGACAGGAGACGTTTATTTGAACTTGTACAGTACATTAAAGATATTACATTATAGAGAGACGATACAGTAGACCCTTTGAAAAACAAACGCTCAACGCATTTATCCAACTTTACAATGCCTACATTCATCCATTCACACACCGATGGCGGCAAGCCAGCGCGTAGCACGGGTGCTGCTGGCACTACCGTCAACCATGGAGCAATTTGGGGTTCAGCATCTTCGCCCAAGGACACTTCGACATGCGGAACGGAGGAGACGGAGGGATCGAACCGCCGACCTCTTTTATCCAAAGCGATTAGTGGACAACCTGCTCTATCACAGCCGCCCCTAAATACCAAATCAAATATCATTTGAGACAAACAAAGATATATGAAAGATGTGATGCTAGTTTAAAAAGTAGTGTGTTTTGGTATGAGAAGTAATAAACCCATCATGCCGGTGTAGTGGGTCTTAAGCTTGTATGTGAAACTGTTCAAGTAGTCCGATTCTGCGGTTCCTCCGTTAATATTATATATATATATATATATATATCGATATCGATATATATCTATATCTATATAGATATAGATATAGATATATAGATATATATCTATCTATATATCTATATATCTATATATAGATATATATATATATATCTATATTCCCCTAGCCTGACTCCGCCAGATGGGGGCGGCATTGTTCCACAAATTCACAATCCCACCTCCGTCTGGACCCGGCTCAAGATTGGAGTTTAAATCGGCCGCCACCCAGGCGAACCAATCAGCGTGAGCTACGGGCGGGCTTTAGGCGAGACCGGGTGTGACGCCACCGAGAGGCGCCTGTGCGTTTGTAGTTCTTTCACTATTCAACATGGCGGCGGCTACCGAGGCTAGCTCCAGTGAGCTAGTCAAACATTCTATTCAAAACAATAAGCTAACATAAACGTTAAACACTTGATCTTACAGTGAGTACGAAACCGTAACTGTATTGCTGTAACGTTATCAACTATGAACGTTAGTAAACAAGACATTGTTGTAGAATTTGGGGAGATAGCCATGCTAACTATTTAGCAATTGTAGTCCTAGCTGTTTGTGTTTACCAGGCGCTGCCGCTGCTACGTCATGAAGGGAAGTTGATCTGATTGGTTGGCGTTGGCAAGCCCAGACGGTGACAGACAGACTGTCCATCCAATCACCTGCCTAGTAGCTTGAAAAAAGTGACCGCCCTCTTCAGCAATGTAGCTTGGCCAAACCCAGATGGATGTTGGTTGTGAAACAAATGTGAAAAAACTCATCCATCTGGCAGCGTCAGGTTAATATTCCCCCCCCATTCCCCAGATTTTTTTATCCCATTTTTATCCCCCATTAGTGCTAATTTTAATTGATTTATCCTGGTTGCTGCTCCACCCT
>NC_139637.1:23400376-23445376 GCF_964638095.1 Poromitra crassiceps
CGGATTCCTCGTGAGTTCCGAGTGGTTAGCGAGTGGATTGGTTAAACTCACTCCCCAGTATAAAGGCATGTTAATCAGCCCAAGGGAGCTAGCTCTCTTGGCGTTGCGGTTAACATGTCGGACTCCCAAGCTGAAGGTCGGCGGTTCGTATCCCACCCCTGGGCAAGCCCTTAACATGGGTTGCTGCAAGTACCACCTACACAACGCCGTTACACCAGTTTGGCTCAAGCACATTAATGTCTTTAGTCCCAGCCAGCCACACAGGGCTAAACTCGCACGGCGGCTCTGGCCTGCACGGTTGTGCAAACAAGGGCCAGCGGGGGTCACTGTGGCGAGTGTACGCGGCGCGAGCGGCTGAGAATAGAATAGTAGAATAATAAGATCACCAAGTGGTAATCGAGGAGATTTGTCAATATTGATTCAGCGGGACACGTTACACAAAGGCTCGCTCCTTGACATTCGCCAGGTCTCTCCGGACACAGCTGCGTGCGTGTGTGTTTATGTGTGTGTGTGTGTGTGTGTGTTGTGCGTGTGTGTGTGTGTGTGTCTGTGTCTGTCTGTGTTGCCGGGGGTGGGGCGGGCGTGCGCGCGTGTGTGTTTTGGGGGCGGGGCGTGCGTGTGTGTTTATGTGTGTGTGTGTGCGTGTGTATGTGCGTGCGTGTGTGTGTCTGTGTTGCCGGGGTGGGGCGGGCGTGTGTGTTTGTGTGTGTGTGTGTGTTGTGCGTGTGTCTGTGTCTGTGTCTGTGTCTGTCTGTGTTGCCGGGGGTGGGGCGGGCGTGCGCGTGTGTGTGTTTTGGGGGCGGGGCGTGCGTGTGTGTTTATGTGTGTGTGTGTGTGTGTGTGCGCGCGTGTGTATGTGCGCGCGTGTGCGTGTGTGTGTCTGTGTTGCCGGGGTGGGGCGGGCGTGTGTGTGTGTTTGGGGGTGGGGCGTGCGTGTGTGTTTGTGTGTGTGTGTGTGTGTCGAGGAGGCTGAACACAATGGAGAGAGAGCCGCGGCGCACAGCTGCCAATGTTGCTGAAACTAATAAAAGCTTGTTGCCATTTTCCTCCGCCTTCATCTGTGGCCTGTAATTGAATAGCTGTTAAGCCTCTCTTTCTACAGTGGGTGGTTGTGTGTGTGTGTGTGTGTGTGTGTGTGTGTGTGTGTGTGTGTGTGTGTGTGCGCGTGTGTGTGTGACTCAGTCTGATTTATCGGAGACGCACACTCTAACACAGCGCTTGGCTTGTTGTCTTAGCATATAGGTATTTGCTCTCTGAGACTTGGAACCCAAGTCGTTGGCGTTTAGCGTTGAAAAGCTTTGTTGATGTTCTTTTTAAGAACAGCTGGAGAGTGTTTGATCAGGCGGTGATTTAGTACAGACATGTACTGTAAACATCAACTCCTTTTCACTAAGAAGACACAGACACTCACACACATATTTGTTTAACAATGTTTCCTAACTGCACATAATTCCCGTTTCTAACGGGCCCGCTGAGTGCTCTCAAATGACATTTGTTTTAGTGTCAAGTCGTAATGAAAGCTCTTCTCTTTCACAACTAATTGTCACAGTCCTTGCGTCAGTGAGTGGATCGCCACCACCACCACCAGTGACAAAGCGGGGTCGTTGTGTGAATAATAACCGACTCACTGTCGCCCCCCTGTGGCCCCCTCCTTGCAGGTGTTCTTCACCAGGAACGGCAAGCTGATGGGCCGGCGCGAGGTGGTGGTCCCGCCCGGGGGCCTCTACCCCACCGTGGGGATGCTGAGCAGCGGGGAGAAGGTCAAGGTGGATTTGCATCCCCTGAGCGGATGAGGGCCCGAAAAAAAACCCGGACTGGGGGGGGGAATGAATGGACCCGCGACAACGACGACCCGGGGCTGGCTGCAATGTAGAGCCGACCCGCAGTGTAGCCTAGCATGTTGCTAACGAGAACAAACTCGATTGGAGCAGGGTGGGCCCGCGCTGACGACGCCCTCCCCCCCTCTCTCTCCAGCCCCCCACACCGCACCCAGCAGTCCCCCCCCCCCCCCGTAACGCACGTGGCTGTTGTCTTCCTCGACACGGAGACCGACTTTTCATTTCTAAGACGCGTCAGTTTCAACACGAGCAGCAGATCCTCTTCCCCCGGGCTGTGCTGCGCATGCTGCAGGATAGCAGAGCGATGGTCCTACATGATGGGGCTGTGTGGGGAAGAGAGCTGTCAACTCGTGGGAGACATGTGGAGTCTGATCATTCTATGCAATCTCTCTAGTGCTGTTGTCCGACCTGTACCCCACCCCCCCTGTCCCCCCCCCCCCTCCCCTCCCAGCGCTGTAAAACATCCAGTGTGTCTCTGAAACGCTCAGCCTCTTAAATCCCTCTCTCATGAGGTCTGGCACACTTCCTCTTATTTCATTTGTCACGGCCCCAAGCAAAGCGAAGCAGGGCCAACAAGTTGTGCCGAGTCAGAGAGAACTCGCTGGCAGCTTATAGAGAGCCAAAGTGAACGTCACTTCCTGCTTCAGCACTGTACCAGAGATTTTCTTCCACAATGTATTTTCCCCTTAGACATTTCGTAAAATGCTTATAAAAAGAGTTTTACTTGGTCAAACCAAACGGTTCAGCTGTATTTAGAATCGGGAGAGACCGTAGAACATTTCACTCTGACCAAAATTTAAAAAAAAAAGAACATCGAAAAAATATTTTCTTTAAACCCGAATTTTTTTTACGTTTTGGTCCGAGTGAAATGTTATGCGGTCTCTCCTGTTTCTAAATATATCTGAACCGTTTGGTTTGAACAAGTAAAACTCATTTTATAAGCATTTTACGAAATGTCTATGAGAAAATAAATGGTGGATGAAAATCTCTGGTACAGTGCTGAAGCAGGAAGTGACGTTCCACTTTGGCTCTCTATGTCGCAGGGACTAGACTCCAGCTCTCTCTCTCTCTCTCTCTCTCTCTCTCTCTCTCTCTCTCTCTCTCTCTCTCTCTCTCTCTCTCTCTCTCTCCCTCTCTCTCTCCCTGGGAGAGGGTGCCCTCCTGTGAGCGATCAGTGACCTACCGGAGCTTCTCCCCCCTCAGAGCTGGCTGGAGATGAATAATGGATCTTTTTCAATATTTCAGAAATCTCATCCATTCTTCATTTCCCCTTTTTTAATCCCCCGAGATTCCATACGATTGGTAAAACAGCGAGCTGACTTCAACAGCTGTTATTGATCAAGGTTAAGATCAGTGATTTCTGAAGGATGGATAGATTTATAATTTATATAGATTTTTTTTTTTTTTGTTCTATTGGAGCCAAATTAGGGGTCTGTAGACATGAAAATACGACAAAATGTCCACCAACTTTGACAATATATTTTCTACTAGGGTATCCGGTAAAAAATACAAATATATCTTCTACTTATAGAGATCAGGGAATGTATTCGCTTTGTACCCGACACACTGACACTATATAACAGAATATGAGGTAGCCACATGCAAGGGAGACTCATGTTCAAGTCTTTCTCAGCGCAGGGAAGAGACACCTACAGTACAGGGTTTTAGATAATCACCCAAAGCACTGTGCATGTTTGCTCTCATTGTGAAAAAGATTACTACTTGACATCTTTTTCTTTTTCTTGTGAAAGTTAATTTAGTAAATTTACTTTTTAGAATCCTCCCCCTCACACCCCCCAGTCAGTGACGCCACGGATGTGACGTCAAATGAACCGCTGGACATTCTTGAAGATGAAGACAATGACGTTTTTGGTTGCCAATGTCTGCTGCATGTGTGAAAAAGTCACAATATAACCCGCCGCGGGGCGTCGCCACGAGCACTTTAGTGACGCGCGCGGTCTGTCTGCGCAGCATACAGCAGCAGCACCGCCGCTATAGCAATCTGTGTACTTATAAAAAGCCAGGCTGTGTGTGTTCACGAAATAGGAGATAAGTGTGACTGTCACAGTGTCACCACGTTAAAGGGACAGCTCACCCTAAAATCCAAAATACATATCCCCTCTCACCAGCAGTGCTATTTATCCATCTATATCGTTTTGTTTTAGTTGCCTGAGTTTTGGAGATATCGGCCACAGAGTTTCTGCCTTCTCTCCACTACAATCGGACTGGATGGCACTCGGCTTGTGGTGCTCAAAGTGCCAAAGAAATACATTTGAAAAACTCAACAGCAATGTCTCTTTCCAGAAATCATGACCCCGTTACTCAAGATAATCCACAGACCTTGTTAGGAGCAGTTTCACGGAGGAACTACAGTATTTTCTTTTGACCGAACTACACCCGCTAGCTGCTAGCTAGTTCCTACATGAGACTGCAAAAGAAAATAGTTCCTACATGAAACTGCTCACAACAAAGTCTGTGCATTATCCAGTAACCAGGTTATGATTTCTGGAAAGAGACATTGCTGTTGAGTTTTTCAAATTTATTTTTTGGAGCACCACAAGCCGAGTGCCATCCAGTTCCATTGTATTGGAGAGAAGGCAGACATCTCTGCGGCCGATATCTCCAAAACTCAGGCAACTATCCAAAAACGATATAGATGGATAAATAGCACTACAGGTGAGAGGAAAAATATGTCTTTTGGATTTTAGGGTGAGCTGTCCCTTTAACTTGTCAAGGGGAACTGGTTTTCCACGCCAAATGATTCTGATTTGGCAGCTACCTGGGTTAAGTGATCTTTTTGTTTTTCGTTTTTTTTCATTCACTGTTTAAAGGGAATATTCTCATTCACAGTATACTGTATCGTAAAGTTGGTTGACCAACTTCTTAATCAAAAGTATGTGTGTTTACTCTGTGTGCCTCTTATCTGCCTCAGACCTTCATACATCTGTGTTTGTCCATTGAAACATCAACAGCTCTATACGGTGTACATTCCTCCGCACCTTCTTATAAGGTGCGTACAGCAGGTTTTCCGTTTGTCTTTTGCCACGTAGGCAACATTCACACATTCAGATGCTGTAGAATCCTGGGCAGACAGTAATGTTAGAATTATATAACAACACGGTTACTAATCAGATCACATCTGCTGGAGATTGTATGTACGTTGTCCTCATTATTGTATGCATTTTGTGTTGGAGCCATTGCTGGAGATATGAAGACGTGACCTTGGTAGTGCAGGCACCAGGAACATGCACAGATGTACAAATGTAAAACAGACGAGCTATTGTTTTCCTGCAGGGCTGGACTGAGACTTTAGTACAGGTTATCAAAGCCTCAACACGTTTAAGATGTCACTATAAAAACTTATTAGGACAGCTAGACAGTGCAAAGAATTTTTCTTGTTTCTTTTACCTATTTAGATAGACACCCAATGTGACCATTTCAGCCATACTTCTAAGTTCAGGGTATTAGAATGAAGCCACTTAGAAAAATGTTTACTTGGAATTTACGTCAATTTACACAAATATGTGGTACAACCAAATGAGAGCTCAAATCTGGTCGTAATTTTGTAGCTTGTCGAACCTCAACTCCAAATACTGTTGCAGTAATGTTTTTGCCTTGTTGACTTGCACTATTATGGCCTTGGTCAGTACATGTATGCTGAACAATAAAGATTTGCATAGTGTAAAGTTGTGTTAAGTTTCATTTTAAAACGCTTTGTGTCAATTTCAGAAAATGTTTTAATTTCTCACAATTACATCCTCTAAACTAAAGCAGGGGTTTTCAAAGTGGGAGGTGGGCCTCCCCTGGGGGGCTCCAAGCAGCTTCAGGGGAGGCTCAGTGAAAGGAAGTTTAAAAAATACATTAGTTAATAATAATAATTGATTGTATTTACCGTATATAGCACCTTTCTAGATACTCAAAGCGCTTCACATATCAAGGGAGGGAGGGGAGGGAAAGGTAGTTATCAAAAGGAGATCACTAACACCCCATTTACACATGGTTTTTAAATGTGACCTGTATCTGGATAAGTTATCTGGATAATGATTGCATTTAAAAACCAGGTGTAAAGATCTGAACACAATGAGCCAGACTACTTCCAGATGTGGTCAGGAAGTTCTGATCACATCCTGATCATGTATTGACCCCTGTATCCTGATACAGATCTCATTTAAACACCAGGTGTAAATGGGGTGATAGAATGGCTTACAGTATGTGTGCTGATTTGGTTCATGAGATAGTTAAGAGATACAGTAGTTTTGGGGATTTTGTTTTTTCCACTTTCCCAGAGTCAGAAACTAATACATGCCTTCAGACAGACCTTTTGTGTAGTCTGGTTTGTCAAACAGCAATATCAGGATATCTTGGCTCAAGTGTTGAGTGTCTCTATGGGATAAAATAATATAATCATGACCCCTTAAGCATCCAGGAATTGAGATAGGGGGGGGGGCTTTTCCAAGCTTTGTCTTGGGGGAGGCTCAGTCTCAGACTTTGAAAACCCCTGCTCTGAGTTCCTGTTTGGCTCAAGGTTGATCATTACTTTTGTAATACTCAATAGAGTTTAGACACCTGTTACGCTGGAGTAGCTGAAGCATTTTTGGTACATGTCAACAGGCTGCAGAGATGTCAAATCTAAGCTGGACCAAAACAGGGGGAAACACCCCCCCCCCCGCCCATCCTGGCATTCTCCTATGTTGCGTGTTGCACACAAAGATCATATATACGGAAGATGAACACTGCAACTTACTTCCTTGCCGGCTATATCCACATTTTTCTTCTCGCCAAATCTCAATGGCTTCCTTGTTTTGCTCGGGAGTAAAAAAAAAACTTTAATTTGGCGTTTTTTTTTTACATTTGTTGTCTGTGCATCCCACCACACAACAGCTTTTAGCCATGTTTAATTGAAGGGTGTATGGAAGTGAATGGAGCGCTTTCCCCCGTGATGGGCGTGCCATATTCCATGCAGTGTCTCTATGTTTGATACAGAATTAGATGGGACGGCATGTTGTGTATAACAATCTTTATTTGTCTTTGTTGTCTTTTCAACATGGAAAACAAAGGAAGTAAAAAAAGGCAGATAATGTGCTGTGAGCTGTCCTATGATAACGATGAACAGAAATGTGCGTGTGAATTTTTTAAAGTTGTACATGTACATACAAAAAAGAAGTAAGAAAGTGACTATTTTACGAACAGACCCGGTGTCAAAAAGGAACCCGTACGGAAAGGTTGGATAGATCCAACTGCTGGGCTACCCTCAGCACATCTCTACCCCATTAAAAAGGCCATTTTGCGGCAAGAGCGACAGTACATAAGCTGTGCAAAGCTGTCCACACATCCTGGTGATAAAAAAGAAGACTACTTACTATAAACATGAAGTAGCCATTGCAATCTTTGATTTTTCAAAATAAAGGACAAATTCAGGAGGCATCCATGAAAATCGGAGATCACAAGAGTCGTCATAAACAGACACAAAATAAAATAGAGATTCAATGGGTCATAAAATATGGACATTTATATACTGTATCCCAAAAAAGACCCAAAACCTTAAATGGGCAGGAGTTTTAAATAGAGTACATTTAAAAAACGACGCTCTCTGACGTTCTCATAAAATCTAGCTTGTAGGAAAAAACACTATACTTGTAAGAATGGACTTTAGTAGAGAACAGTTCGAAGAGGCACAAATAAAGAGCTCAGCATCGAGTGCACCGCAGACGCAGAAGATGAGGAGAGCAAGAACCCAAATCTAAGAGTAGGAAAAGCAATGGGTCCTTAAAGTGTTCATGGCTGTCATCTTGGCTGAGAGCAGACTACAGACGACTAAAACTTATACATCCTCTTCCTCCTCTTCGTCCTCATAGTGTCGGTTTCGTTTGATCATTTCCTCCACGGTCGGCGCTTCCTGCTCTTGCCGCCGCTCCTCTGCCTCCCTGTTGTCCGCCTCCTCGCTGTCCCAGAAGCCCACGTCCTGCGACGACCGCCTGGCCTCCGGCGCCTCAGCCTCGGGCGACGACATGGCCGTGGGCGACTCTGTGGGCGACTCCTGCCGCTTCAGAGGGGGCAGCTCATCCTCCATGATGCCTCCATTCACTCCCACCATCTCCTCCTCTTCCATCCGCTCCTCTCCTTCCCCGTCGGGGGTGTCGGCGAGCTCTTCCGGGTCTGGTCCCCGGGGGGCGTCAGCGAGCTCTTCCGGGTCTGGTCCCCCGAGTTCTTCCTCTCGGCTGAGGCGAGGGTCTGGTGCATCTCCGTTCCTCATCTCCTCCTCCTCCTCCCCTGAGCTGATGTGGACGTCGTCCACACAGCTGTCATCATCGGTGGGCGTGTGGCTGTCCGGCGACGGGCCGCCGTCGGGCTGCAGCTCCATGCCGGTGGGCTCGGGGGCGGGGCTAGCCTCTCCGTCCTCCATAGCCGGCGAATCGGAGGGCGGGGGCGGGCTCTGTCGCCTGGCCTCGGGGGCGGGAGCGGCGTGGGGTTGGACGGCCAACGTGAAGGGCCGGCTGCGCTCCTTCAGGGAGGTGTTGCGGCGCAGGCTGGACAGCTCGATGGCCTCGGCGCTCTGCTCGGCGGACGAGGAGGAGGAGGAGTCTTCCTCCGGGGGCCACTTGGCTCGGACGGGCCTGCCAGCAGCGCCTCCTTCTGGGGTGGCTCCGGTGCGACCGGCCCCGCCGTCCGCCTCGGTCCGTGGCGGCCAGGAGATCTTCAGCCTGCGGGTTTCGGCGGGTCGGTCGGCCTTCTCTGCTGACCCCTGCTGGCCCAGAGTCTCCATAGTAGCTGTGAGGACGTTGACTTTAGCCAGCGGGGACTCCTCCACGCTGGGGCTGGACAGCTCCGAGGCTGGGGGCGGGGTCTGGACATTTGGCTTGGCCGGCGAGGGCGTCTCGCCCTCACTCTTTGTCTCCCACAGCTCCTTGTGGGGCCGGAGGCCGAAGCCCTCATCGTAGTTCCCCTTGGCCTTGAAGAGCTGGCAGAAGTGGGGCTTGCAGTAGACGCTGCTGTGCAGGGAGGCGTAGCTTCCCAAACTAGCCAGCAGAGGGAGACAAAGTAAGATGCATTTGGTTAATCTCTGGCTTTTGACTTTACCTAGCCGACTGCTTTCGTCTCCCTTAATCGTGTGTGTGTGTGTGTGTGTGTGTGTGTGTGTGTGTGTGTGTGTGTGTGTGTGCGCGCGTGTGTGTGTGCGTGTGTGTGTGTGTGTGTGTCTCACCTGAGCTTGGTGTTGCAGTGGGAGCAGCGGAAGCAGGCGTTGTGGAACACCTGCTGGTTGGCCACCAGCTTCTCCAGAGGATAAACCGTCTTCTGACACGACACACAGCTCTCCCTCACCGGCAGCTGGAAGTTCTGCTGCACACACAGTCAATTCATTTAATGTACACATAAACATGCATGTATCGTGTGCGTGTGCGCGTGTGTGTGTGTGCGTGCGCGCGTGTGCGTGTGAGAGAGAGAACCCACCTTGCTAGTCTTGGGCGGAGAAGAGTCTTTCTGAATAGACGATACTGGGGTTCCAGTGCTGGAGCCTGCTGGATTAGGAAATTACTGGTATGAGAACAGGCAGTGACACACTCTGAACACTAGAGGGAGCCATTTTACACACTTTAATTAAAGTTGAGTTCTTGACATTTTGGACATGGGCGTCTAGAATCTAGACTCTAGATAGATCCACTCTAATGAACACTTGGTGCTTGTCCTATCTCAATCTCCGCTGCAGTAATTGAAGAACAGAGATGCAGAGTAGGATGAGAACATGGAGGGTAGTTACCATTGCTGTCTGAGGTAGAACCTTTCCAGCTGTTGGATTCAGAGTCCGAACCCTGGAGCCAGAGAGAAGGTGGAGAACAACATAACCAATGAGTTCATTTAAATTCACGTTAAATTCAAGTGTCATGCACTCTAGTATTTTTGAAAAAGTAAGTCAACAGAAATGGAAGGCATTTGACCATAAAGCACACATGCAGTGACTCCTCACCATGTCCAGAGTGCACGGAGGTACGTTCTCCTTCTGCTTCCCACAGTAGCTGTCCAGCTGATCACTCTGTGAGGGACAAGAGACACGCGGCTGTTGGTGAAGATACACAGCACAAGATGGCTGCATGGACGCAGACAGAGATGATGGATTATAGAGACACTGCAACTTCCAGTCACTTCCTGTATCTGTGTGACGTGGGTTTCGCACCCTTAGGAGACTTGCTCGAGGTCCCCCTAATGATCTCAGATTATGACTGATTCTTTCGCCCCCATCATAATCATCAAAGAAATGTGGGCCCATTCTCCACAAGCCACATATCTTCTGAACATTCTGACACTAAAATTACATTTTTCAGACAGACAGATCAGGAGAAAATGTACTTTGTTCACGATCCGTCTCGGTCTCAGCAACACGCTCTCGTGAGATTTGGCAACAGCAGCCCACGTTAGCGGGGAGCGATTAGCTAAAGCTACATATGAAGTTCGCTGATGTAGTAGCTAAATCTGTGGTTGGAAAAAAAAAAATCAGCGAATATCTTAAGTTACAACTAGGTTGAGCTAACAAGGGGCAGTTTTGTGTTTATGTGTGTGACGTGTCTGGAGTTTTGGGAAGCCACGATCTCTAGCTCAAGTTAGCTTGCTAGGTCTGCACATTAACACTTCAAGGGGACAGGTGAGGTGACCACGCCCATTTAGGAGACCGGAGGAGTACCATTTCATACTATTGGCGGTGCCTGGGATGAGGTATCTCTATAGACCAAATCAGCGGGATGTTTACATTTACTTCCGGGTACCCCTGAGGTCCACACATTATAATGGCGGTGGACGGCACAAACTGACGTGTTGAAGACAAAAACAGACAAAGAAGACAAAAATGGTTCGTCCGTGTTGTGTTGTTGTTTAATATCATTCATAACAACACTTTCACTAACGTTAGTGGAGACCAGACTAGCTAATTTACCTGTTGGACCAGACTAGAGTAGACTTGAAGCTAAATTAAATTGACGTGGCGTCAGTAGCTCTGTCTGTACCAGGCTCTTTCTCGCCGAGAAGAGCCTGGTGACGCGAGGTTACTCTGTCTGTAACGTAAAAAAACAGCGAGTTTGACAGACAAACAAACGTTATTAGCTAGCTAACACTACATAAAACAAACACAGAAGAAAGGCTAGATACGTCGGACAAGCATGTTTACCAACCGTTTAACCATTTAAATTGAAAGTAGTCGGCCGAAAACAACGAGAGGGTTTGACAGCATTTATTTGACAACACGCACATTTAAACCTGCCGCCTTCCCCAAGTGGTACCCGGAAGTAAATTTGTTTACATGGTGACGTCACGGTGATTTGGTCTATAATCCATCATCTATGATGCAGATTGCCACACACGCTGACTTTGGTCTTAGTTATGCTACAAAAACCTTCCCTAGTGTTGCTACTGTGCTGATGAGCTGAGTAAATGAATGGAGGGACATAGCATAGTAGGTTAAGCGTATAACATGTCTGCAGCGAAGGTGTAGCAAGCCGCTGTAAGGGACTAGAGAAGGTGTAGCAAGCCGCTGTGAGGGACTAGAGAAGGTGTAGCAAGCCGCTGTGATGGACTAGAGAAGGTGTAGCAAGCCGCTGTGATGGACTAGAGAAGGTGTAGCAAGCCGCTGTACGGGACTAGAGAAGGTGTAGCAAGCCGCTGTAAGGGACTAGAGAAGGTGTAGCAAGCCGCTGTAAGGGACTAGAGAAGGTGTAGCAAGCCGCTGTAAGGGACTAGAGAAGGTGTAGCAAGCCGCTGTACGGGACTAGAGAAGGTGTAGCAAGCCGCTGTACGGGACTAGAGAAGGTGTAGCAAGCCGCTGTAAGGGACTAGAGAAGGTGTAGCAAGCCGCTGTGATGGACTAGAGAAGGTGTAGCAAGCCGCTGTGAGGGACTAGAGAAGGTGTAGCAAGCTGCTGTGAGGGACTAGAGAAGGTGTAGCAAGCCGCTGTGAGGGACTAGAGAAGGTGTAGCAAGCCGCTGTGAGGGACTAGAGAAGGTGTAGCAAGCCGCTGTACGGGACTAGAGAAGGTGTAGCAAGCCGCTGTGAGGGACTAGAGAAGGTGTAGCAAGCTGCTGTACGGGACTAGAGAAGGTGTAGCAAGCCGCTGTACGGGACTAGAGAAGGTGTAGCAAGCTGCTGTGAGGGACTAGAGAAGGTGTAGCAAGCCGCTGTGAGGGACTAGAGAAGGTGTAGCAAGCCGCTGTGAGGGACTAGAGAAGGTGTAGCAAGCTGCTGTGAGGGACTAGAGAAGGTGTAGCAAGCCGCTGTACGGGACTAGAGAAGGTGTAGCAAGCCGCTGTACGGGACTAGAGAAGGTGTAGCAAGCTGCTGTGAGGGACTAGAGAAGGTGTAGCAAGCCGCTGTGAGGGACTAGAGAAGGTGTAGCAAGCCGCTGTGAGGGACTAGAGAAGGTGTAGCAAGCTGCTGTGAGGGACTAGAGAAGGTGTAGCAAGCCGCTGTGAGGGACTAGAGAAGGTGTAGCAAGCCGCTGTACGGGACTAGAGAAGGTGTAGCAAGCCGCTGTACGGGACTAGAGAAGGTGTAGCAAGCCGCTGTACGGGACTAGAGAAGGTGTAGCAAGCCGCTGTACGGGACTAGAGAAGGTGTAGCAAGCCGCTGTACGGGACTAGAGAAGGTGTAGCAAGCCGCTGTACGGGACTAGAGAAGGTGTAGCAAGCCGCTGTGAGGGACTAGAGAAGGTGTAGCAAGCCGCTGTGAGGGACTAGAGAAGGTGTAGCAAGCCGCTGTGAGGGACTAGAGAAGGTGTAGCAAGCCGCTGTGAGGGACTAGAGAAGGTGTAGCAAGCCACTGTGAGGGACTAGAGAAGGTGTAGCAAGCCGCTGTGAGGGACTAGAGAAGGTGTAGCAAGCCACTGTGAGGGACTAGAGAAGGTGTAGGATGACTGGATTACTCACGCTGACCGAGGTGGGAAGGACTTCCTGCTTGGAGACGGCGGCCTGGTAGAGGGCCATCCTGTCCCGGAGCGGAGCAGAGTCTGCCAGGCTTCCATCTGACACAACAACACACAGACGCACACAACGTTGACATGTTGATGTCGAATAAAATATCACAATGGAAGCAACAGTTTTCCTAGTCAAAATATAGGTACAAATCTTTCACACTTTAGCTGTACATTTATAATCCTCTTCTCCCATTTAGAAATCTGTCCTCATCTTTGTCTACTCATGATGTCACCATCTGAGGAAAAATCTCCTTTGCCTCTTTTGCATGTTATATTTTAGGAAATGCAAATCTTATTTAGCAAAAGGTGCACGACTAGCGCTTTTTGATCAAGTTAATCCTGTCTGATATGGATTATGAGATTTTAATTTAAATGTTTTGAAATAGCCTTTCCTTGCTCGCTGTAGTTTGGAAAACCCACAAATGCACTGTGGGATTGTGCACAATCTGCATCTTCATACCCCCGTAGCGCTCTTTGGGTGTTCAGTATTATTTTTGTTGGTGTTCAGTATTGTTCCTGTCAGGCCCGGCCCAGTTCAGAGCGCGCGCGTGTGTGTGTGTGTGTGTGTGTGTGTGTGTGTGTGTGTGTGTGTGCTGGTGGTGAGTCAGCCAGGCTGCGGAGGGAGGGGTGCAGGAGGTCAGGAGGAGTCACCGCAGTTCGAGGAAAACACGGTTCGTCTCTTCCTGTGCTCTCTGAACCCGCCTGCTGATCACAGTGGTTCTGACCGGGCTATGGCGTCACTTCAGGGCATTTACACCCCCGCCCGCACTGCCGCACACAGCCAGCAGGATGTCATCCATCCAGGGGGGAGCAGCACCACAGCACTTGACGTTTTTGCAGGACATTGTCTGGAGCTGATTGCAGGACATTGTCTGGAGCTGATTGCAGGACATTGTCTGGAGCTGATTGCAGGACATTGTTTGGCGCTGATTGAATCTGGCTACAGGCCCGCAGAACTATTATCTAAGACCACTTGGACAAAGGCGTCCTATATTTGTGACCATGAGAGCAATTCAGTTTTTGAAGGTTTTCCAATATTTGTTTTTATAAATCAGCATTTTGTAAAGCTCCTTTATATATTATATAAAAAAAAGATCCAACATGCTTAACCCCATTTTCAAATTATTTTTTATTGAATTTATTTAAATATGTAAGTACCATTGAGATTTGAAAGAGAGGACATTTGAAATTTGAAAGAGAGATTTGAGAGAGAGAGGACTTTAAATATGAAACTTGAAAGAGATAGGACTTTAAATGTGTAAGTACTAATGAGATTTGAAAGAGAGGGCCCAATATGTTATTTATAATAATGTGCTATATGTATTAGTATAGAAGAACAAGACTACATTTTAATGCTTTACTATTGCATCATATAGTCCTAGTATAAGACACATAGGAAAATGCTACTTTAATGCAAATTTGCATTGTTAATCCTATGATAAGAATGCAAAGTTACGTGCGATCGCGCTCAATCTTTCAGGAAGTGTAAAGAGCACCCCCTGCGGGTGACCTGATGGAGCCAATTTAATTAGGTAATTAGGGCCAATTAATTAGGGCCGATACGCTGCACGGGTCATTCTGCTAGCAGATCCAGATCCTGGGGTAGCTGGCTGGGGGCGTGGTCAGGGTGGGGTAAATCCTCCCGTTCTCCCCATTCAGCATAGTTAGCATTTAGCTGCTAGCCCAGCCCAGGCAGACACGATCGGGGGATTTAACCAGTGCAGCAAACGCACATCTGAACAGATGTCTACTGTATGTACCTGCTCTAGAATCCCCAATCCTGTAGTGTAGAGCTGCAGCACGGTACTTAGTAGTAACATTTTGTGGGCGTTCCCACACAGACCGACTGTCTCTATCAAGCCCTCTGTTTCTTATCTATCTGTGTCCTCTGTTTCTTATCTATCTGTGTGTGTGTGTGTGTGTGTGTGTGTGTGTGTGTGTGTGTGTGTGTGTGTGTGTGTGTGCGCGCGCGTACCTCCTAGTAGCTGGTCCATGTTGGCGGTGTTACCTCCACTCCCAGTCTGCTCTCTGGACACCTGTTCAAACACACCAACACAGCCGGTCAGACAAAATCAGTAATCATCAGAGCACACATTTCAAATATCAGCCTCCATCATGGGTCCTGCATAGCCAAAGCATAACGAGCTGGTCCACACAGCACATAACGAGCTGGTCCACACAGCACATAACGAGCTGGTCCACACAGCACATAACGAGCTGGTTCACACAGCATAACGAGCTGGTCCACACAGCACAGCCATATGATGCTCACATGTTTCACCCGGCAGCAGAGACGAGATCAAAAGATTGTGTTGATGATGATGAGGGGAACGCAATGAGAGAGAGAGAGAGAGAGAGAGAGACAGAGAATCAGAGTCCAGCCCATTTTAATCCCCTTATGAGCTCAGAAGAGACAGAAGCCTGAGACAGAGACAGACAGTCTGTCCACAGCAGCCAGGACACACATTGGTTTACCGGATTTGGGCACAACAAGTCTGAGAGCAACTGTCCTAATCCCAGAAAGCACGCTCAAATCTCTTCTGCGGGACGGTCCCATTAAGGGGAAAAGCAAATAATGTTTGGTGATCTGGTGAAGTCAGATCAGCTGACAAGTCGCAACACGATTGGCCTGCCAATGTGTCTAGTCTAGCTGGCTCCTCACAGCGTGAGAGGCACACAGACACTGCAGTGCCCTCCTCCAGCCACTGGAGGGCAGATTTATTGAAGGCGGCTTTCACAACCAAAATTAAATGGTTGTAGATGAAAAAGAATACAGGTCTAGCATAATATTTGGGGGGTATTCGAATTTAAAAACTGCAGTTGAACACTGACTCTGTAGCCATGGTCTTGCCAAACGTATCCCTCTCTAAACACCAAGAGACCAAACAGGAAATAGGGCAGGTTTTGTCTGTCTGTCTGTCTGTCTGTCTGTCTGTAACTTGGTGGGAGGGTGTATGGGGGGCAGGACATGCCACTAATGCCTGGCATGACAGAACGCATCACAACAAAAATAGACTCCAAAAACCATCATCACCATCATAACAGATCTATCCCCCGAGGGCGGATTATCCTCCAAAAACCAGAGGTGAAGGGTCGGGGTGGGCGGGGTTTGAGACTGGTGGAGGCTTGTCTGTGTGTGTATGTATGTCTGTGTGTATGTCTGTGTGTGTGTGTGTCTGTGTGTGTGTATGCGTGTGTGTGTGTGTGTGTGTGTGTGTGTGTGTGGGGGGTCAGGCTGGTCTCCAGGAGGTTGGATCAACGCCGGGCCAGACAAAAGAATCTGCCCACTAATCCTGATGCTATTAAAGCTCTCATACAGTTTGACAGACCACCCCCCCCCCTCCCCCTCCTCCCTCCCTCTCCGGTGACACCCCCCTCCCGCCCCCCCCTCCCCTCCGGTGACACACCCCTACCCGATAACAATACCCCCCTCTTACATTAGGCCTCTCTCTCTAAAACAAAGACAGAAGGCAGACTCTGACCTGTGTGTGTGTGTGTGTGTGTGTGTGTGTGTGTGTGTGTACCTATACACAGCATTAAGTCAACAGCTTTTAAGAGCTTAATAGCCTTTTAAAGCCTGCAATATAACCAGCAGGCCGAGGAGCGACACAATAGCGCTGTTCAACTGTGAGCTGCCACAGTTTGAAAGCAGCCACTGACTAAAGTTTAGCCCAGTAACCTTTTAGAAGCCATTTTCATTACAGGTACTTTGCATCAACACAAGCCAGTCAGTCAGTCAGTAGAGCTGACACGATTAATCGATTAGTCGATCGACAGAAAATTAATCAACAACTATTTTGATAATCGATTCATCGTTTTGAGCACAATTTTAAGAGAAAAGGTCTAAATTCTCTGATCCCAGCTTCTTAAAATGTGAATATTTTCTGGTTTCTTTACTCCTGTATGACAGTAAACTGATATTATCTTTGAGCTGTGGACAAAACAAGACATTTGAGGGCATCATCTTGGACTTTGGGAATCACTGATCGTCATTTGCTACCATTTTCTGACATTTTATACACCAAACAACTAATCGATTAATCGAGAAAATAATCGACAGATTAATCGATTATGAAAATAATCGTTAGTGGCAGCCCTAAACCTTTCAGAAGCCATTTTCATTACAGGTACTTTGCATCAACACAAGCCAGTCAGTCAGTCAGTCAGTCAGTCAGTCAGTCAGTCAGTCAGTCAGTGTGCAGCCGTCGTGGCTTCAAAATAAAAGTCCTCATTCAGCCTGGAGGCAAAACACTCCCGACAGGGAAGTCAACACAAACAGAAATAAGTGAAAGTGGGAGTGCCGCGGGCCAGCGGCTATAAAACCGGTCTCAGTCAAAGACGGGCCTGTTCAGAGTCAGAACAAAGAGACCCGGCGGCTAACTGCCATATGCACGACCCGACTGAAACAACCCAGCGCGCCATAGCTACCTCTGTGAGGAAGAGGACGGACGAGGAGGAGGAGAAGATCCGTGAGGGATCGGAGAGTCAGCGTGGAGAAGATCTCATCATGGAGGGAGTTCAGTGGGTTCAGTCAGATAATCCAACACTAACTCAATTGTAACACCGTGGGGTCCAGGTTACAGCTATGAGAGAGATGGGAGTGTGGAGAGAGAGAGGAGCTATGGGGCAGGGCCTCTGGATATGGTTTTGGTTTAGGGGAGGAGGAGGAGGAGGAAGGGGAGGGAGCAGGTGTTCAAGGGGGGGGGGGGGGGGTTTGAGGGGGTGTGGCCGGATGAAGGTGGGGGATGATGACATGGCTAGAGGGAGGCGGAGGACGTGTGCCATGCGTGTGTGTGTGTGTGTGTGTGTGTGTGCGCACGTGTGTGTGTGTGTAAGCGAGTGGTGTTAGGGATTGAAAGGAGGGGAGGGGGGGGTGTCGCAGTTTACTGTGTCACGGTTCAGCAGCCAGTCTCTATAGAGAGGCAAAGTGACCGCCCACTTCCTGCTTCAGCACTGTACCAGAGATTTTTATCCGCCATTTATTTTCCCATAGACATTTGGTAAAATGCGTATAAAAAAATTGTTTTACTTGGTCAAACCAAACGGTTCAGATATATTTAGAATCGGGAGAGACCATAGAACATTTCAATCGCTTTCAAAACTTAAAAAAAACAAACATCCCAAAAATATTTTCTTTAACGCAAATCTTTTTACGTTTTGGTCAGAGTGAAATGTTCTATGGTCTCTGCTGTTTCTAAATATATCTGAACCGTTTGGTTTGACCAAGTAAAACTATTTTTATAAGCATTTTACGAAATGTCTATGGGAAAATTAATTGCGGATGAAAATCTCTGGTACAGTGCTGAAGCAGGAAGTGACGTTCACTTTGGCTCTCTATAGAGCGGCAGGCGTACAGGGGAGGAGGAGCAGCTGGCTGAGGGAGGGAGGGAGGGAGAGGATGGGTGGGGCTGGAACAGGGGGTTGTGGGGTTAGGATGGAGACAGGAGGGGCTGGGGGGGGTCAATTAATTTCAGAGCGCGTCTGCCTCATGACTGCATGAGTTTCCCCCCTGGGAATGGAGAGGGGGGGAGGGGGCGGGGCAAAGTAGAAAAGAGGAGAGAAAGAGAGAGAGAGAGAGAGAGAGAGAGAGAGAGAGAGAGAGAGAGAGAGAGAGAGAGAGAGAGAGAGAGAGAGAGAGAGAGAGAGAGAGAGAGAGAGAGAGAGAGAGAGAGAGAGAGAGAGAGAGAGAGAGAGAGGAGGACAGGGTCTTTGATGATGTGTTAGGACCGGGAGAAGATGATTGATGAGAGGAGGAGGGAGGAGAGGAGAAGAGAGGAGAGGGGGGGTCTATCTGATTCTGACAGAGGGGGCTATCTGATTCAGCCTCAGGGGGAGATGGTTGTCTCACAGGGTGGATCAGCCGTCTGCCCTGCAGAGGGGGGACTCCACAAAGAGTGTTTGGCGATACAGTGGAGGCCATTGTACGAGTCCCTCTCCACACTGCATCTACAGTACAGTGCTGCTGTGTAGATCTTGTGTTAGCACTCAAGGGTTCTCCTCAAACGCAACCGTGCGGCCGTGCAATAAAGCCAAATCCCTCCTACTTCCCTGTAGCGTTCCTCCAGCTCACTTTCAGAAGCCTACCTGGGAGGTCATTTTAATGAGTGTTTGGTGGTCATGAGTGTTGGTGGTGATGAGTGTTTGTTGGGGGAAAGTTTTCTTGTTCTTTTTTTAACAACGCAGTGTGACATCATTCTCCAGAGGTCTTTCTCTGCCAAGAACCGCTCCTTGGAGTTCACTTGAAATCTCAACAAAGATCATCTACTGTGATACGGATCAGCAGCTCTCTGGAATGATCCTGGTCTCTTCCTTGGAAATTCTTTTGTTTCTCCTTCTCGTTCGGTAAAATATTCACTGTGAAGAATAAGCGGGAATCGCTCACAATGAGAGGAGCGGCTCTTCGTCTGGGGGGGAACTGGCTCTGGCTGGTGTTTTTTAGCGGAGGTGTTGCGTCTCGAACGAGACCGCGCTCACTTCCTGTGCGAGATGGCTCACATCCTGTTCTCACGGCGGGCATCTACTTCGGCGGACAAATGAACACGGACATTGAAGAAAGAGTGGCACAGGTTTCACTTTCTGATGTCTTTGGCCTTTGCTCACTTTCAGGGACGCAACGGCTCAAAGAATATAAGAATGAATAATAGGTTGAATAATAATGTTGTCTGTGTTGCTGTTATTCAACTCCACGTGTACTGCGTTGGGACCAGTGTTAGGCAAGTTACTCCGGAAGTGTAATTAGTTACTCATTACTGATTACTCCTTTAAAAAGTAATACATTTACTTTACTTATTACTTGGTTTCAAAAGTAATTTGTTACATTACTCGTTACTTTACTATATTACTTTTGCTACGCCAGTTCCCGAAACAGTGACATACAACTTGTTTAACCAGCTCCTTTTACAACCGGATCCAATTTATTGGAACAATAAATAACCTTACAGGAGGAGTCGACAATAACATTCAGCCATACTGCAGACTTTTGATTTATTTGACTACCTAGGACAAAATAATTAATTTCCTTCTGGCAATGCAGAAGCCTCACATAGCCAGAATATATCTCCACACTTCCTTTTAGCGCTGTGCCAGTGCTGGAGAATGTAATGCAGTAACTTGAAGTTACTTAGATTAGTAACTAATATAATTACTTTTTGAAAATTGTAGTCCCTTACATTACTAGTTACTGGTAAAAGTAATAAGTTACTGCACAACACTGGTTGGGGACAGAACAGTATCGATACCACTAAGAAGACCTGAAACTAAATGTGATGGGGAGCTGGCTTCAGGCCAGACAGGAGGTGAATGCGTGTCCTGTCCTACTGATTCTCGGTATCAGAGGTGTTTTCTAAAAGGGCTTATTTCAAAAGCAGAAGTACGTCGTGGTTACGACTCTCATAATGACTCGTTATCTTCACTCTCTGTCATCAGTGAAGGAATGTTCCGTGTTGAGGAAACACTGCACAGGCTGTTCACACGTCACACCCCTCCCCCGCGAGGACGACTACCTTTTCATTTTGACGTGCCTTGAAGAAATGCATGACTCTGGGCATCCGGCTAGTCCACTTTTTGCTTTCGAGACAAATATTATACAAATTAGCTGCTTAGGGAGCGTGAAGTTCCAGGAGGCAGCAGCACCATGTGACCAGAAGCATGACTGCACTGGTGGGTGGTGGTGGTGGGGGGGTGGATCTGTGTCTTTGAAGACCAAGCAGAACTAAAACCCATAATGAATCCTCTCCTGTTTGAACTGGATCTATCGAGCCGGTGGAGTCTTCGGTCACGACCCGCGCACCTCGTTAACTTTAAGGCAACTCAATTGGAACAGAGTAAGACTTTGGAACCCAGAGTCGATCAGTCTGACGACTCATAAGACTCTGGGACAGACGGACGATATTTCGCGTTTTCCGAAGTAGAGCGGACGTCTGTGCCAAGATTAACGCTTCCGACTTCCGTGCACCGCGGTCATCGTTTACAGTCCGACTGACGCAAGAATGGAGTTGATCCATCAATACTTTTTGTAGGCGTTTTAGGGCCAGACGACAGATCACTACATACGAGACGACAGATCACTACATACGAGACGACAGATCACTACGTACGAGACGACAGATCACTACATACGAGACGACAGATCACTACATACGAGACGACAGATCACTACATACGAGACGACAGATCACTACATACGAGATGACAGATCACTACATACGAGACGACAGATCACTACATACGAGACGACCGATCACTACATACGAGACGACCGATCACTACGTACGAGACGCCGTCGGACTGTAAACGACAACGGAAGCGGAAGTCTTGGTGCGGACGTCCGCTCCACGTTGGAAACCACAGGAATATTGGACGTTTGTCCCAGATGCTGAATAGTCACCAGACTGAGAAGACTCTGGGTGGAGAGATTGGCGGAATTCCTGCACATGACAAAACACGCCTGATCACTTCTAACAGAAACACTTGGTCCTGCTCATCATCTGTCCACCACACGTGGTCCAATAAGCCTGATGGTTTAACTGAACTGGACTTGCCTTGTTGTCGGTCAGGTTCTTCTCCCCCTTCTCGAACATCATCTTGAGGCTGTTGAGGGGAACGTTGGGCTTCTCGGAGGCGGGCACTTCGGCCGCCGCCGCTCCCTCTTGCCTCTCCGGATCTCTCCTGGGCTTCTTCTCCATGGCTGCCGGTTCCTCGTCAGCGGTCTGGTGCTCAGACTGCCTCTGGTGGTCCCTGCTCTGGAGATCCTGGTCGTGAGAGCGGCTGGTCTGCAGCGGTGGCTTTGGACCTGCGGTGTGGTTCTGGGGTGCGTGCTGAGGCTGGGCTCTGTGGCTGGACGACGGTGGCTGCTGCTGCTCCCAGCGTTTCTTTAAAACACTCAGATTGCCGGTGCGCAGAGTGGAGGGCAACGACTCCGACACCTAGACAGAATAAAAAAAATAGGAACTCACGTTATGGTTCCTCTTCAGCCTTGGTTCCTCTTCGGCCCTGGGACCCAAAACTGAGCACCTCACCCCATTAAAAACACACTGTCGTAAGAACTGTGACCCATTTTGTGTCAGGATCAACAAGTTAAGAACTACGGGAGCTCAGACTGATCAAATCCATTAGTACGTCCTCTGATTACTGATGTCCTCTAATAAATCTCTTATTTGTTTTGGCCTCCATGACGTAGCAGATGGATGGGATTTAAACATCAGAACAACTGAGATAACGGAGATAAGTCCACATTGACGGGCAGATGCCAGGTTGTCAGCGTGGACACAGGAAAACACACAAATCAACTCTCCTCTCCTATCTCAACTTGCTGTAGCAACAACCCCCCCCCCCCCCCCACACACACACACACACACACTCACTACCTCCTCCTAAACTCAACTGAACCCGTGTTCCCCCCATAAAACTGGAACTCATACTGTATCTAATTTAATGCCTGTCTAACTGGGACTGGTAAATTGATGTAAATTCCCTGCACATTAATGCCTATTTAACTTAGCCTGTACATTTCATGTACATTCAACTCTTATCCAACTCTGACTGTAAATTCATGTAAATCCACTGCCTATTTAACATATATTTAACTCAGTCTGTAAATCTCATGTAAATCCAACGTAAATTCATATTTATCATCCACAGAACACTTCACCACTCATGTACATATTGTATCTATTTACTCAATTTGATTTGATTGCACTCGCAACTTTGCGATAGCCGTTAGTTATCTTCCTACTTCTTATCCCTGTATATTGATGTAACCGCTACGCTGCATACAGACACTAAGACAAATTCCTCGTATGTAACTTGCATACTGTGGCAATAAAAGTGATTCTGATTCTGATTGGAAGCACTAACTCATCTGCTGCCTGAGGAGGAACGAAACCAACCTTTAAGAAATATTTGCAAATGTATAATTAGACGTAGGTCTGATGTCTACCATGCAAATGACATGCAAATGTATATATTATATAAGAGGACAGTATATTCTCTTCTTACCAGCTGTTCACTGTGCGTGTCTAAGACAGACAGACAGGCACTTTAAACAGAGGGTTCGTCATCGACCATTACTCAACACAAGTCACACACTGTACTCGTACTGTCACACACACGCACACACACACACACACACACACAGTACTCGTACTGTCACACACACACAGTCTCACACGCGGTGTACAAATATGATGACCTAACTATTTCGGATGCTAGCCAGTTCTCTGAATCTGTTCTTAGTTTGCTCAGTGATTTCATTTTGCTCAGTGATAACTCTACGCCACTTGATAAGTCCCAACTGCTGGATGAAGCTAGAAAAAACACAACATCCTGACACAACTTCAAAACTATAGGTTAGCATTCAAGTAAAGTCACGGCGAACTTAAAAAAAAAAAAAGACCGAAATACAGATAACTGCACAAGAAACAAAAGAGAAAGCAAGTCAAACATGCGCGGTTTAAACCTGGATCATCTAGATAGAGAGAGAGAGAACACAGAAAGACTGAACAAAAGAGCTGCATTTTGCCAAAGAAACGTGTAAAAACCTGAGAGGAGAGGAGGGCTGACGACCTGCCTGTCCAGTTGGCGAAGTGAGTGTGTGAGAGTGTGTGTGTATGTGTGTGTGTGTGAGCGTGTGTGTGTGTGAGAGCGTGTGTGTGTCTGCTGGCCGGCTGGAAACGCTACAAGCTGTCCCAGATGTGCGAGCAGAGGAGGCTTGAGAAGTGATCAGGAACTAGCCCCCACCCCCCCTACACCACACAGAGAGAGAGAGAGAGACAGAGATAGAGAGAGAGAGAGAGAGAGAGAGAGAGAGAGAGAGAGAGAGAGAGAGAGAGAGAGAGAAGGAAACAGAGAAGGAAACAGTTTAGGAGGCATGGGGGAGGGAGCGAGAGCAAATCAGAAACAGAGAAGTCAGTGAGGGAAGTCCAGGAAATGAGAAAAAGGTGCGCGCGTGTGTGTGCGAGAGAGAGAGAGAGAGAGAAAGAGAGAAAGAGAGAGAGAAAGAGAAGCCAAAACAAGGAAAAGTACCTGGTTCTCAAACTAGCTTCACATATAACTAAGCAGTGAGTCATACAAGAAGTATAAATCATATCCCTGATAAGCCTTATGGACTAGCCCTCATCTCTGATATTACTTTAAGAGAGGTAAGAGGGGGTGGGCTCACCAGCACCACCTCTGGCTGCCTCCCTCCTCTACACCCTCTCACCTTTTCTCAAAGTCATTCATTTAATTTGCTGTAGTGACAACAGTTGTTTTTCTCTTTACTCAAATTGCCCCAGCAACATTTCAATAATATAAAAAATATATATATATAAAAAACTGCTTTTGACATACAACATATAAAATATAAAATGCAGGGTTTGACACGTGTCTTTAGGATGACCCAACAAGTTGATCAACCAACTAAACGTCCTGCATTAGCTGTCATTGTGCTTGTGGACGTGAGATATTTCAACATTGTTTTACAATGTTTACAATTAATACTGTCTGCTAGCTTAGCTTTCTTCTTCCTCTGTATGAGCAGTGAAAGTTACATGTTGCCCTTGTGGTGTTAAATCATTTCAGAAAATAAAAGAAATATTAGAAAATAGCACATAGCCTACATTAGCGATGAATCGGTTAACATATAGTTTGATCGATCTAATTCTTAACGATCGATTAATCGATTGTCGATTAATCATTAACATCCCTCATGCCAATATGGCTGGCCAACTTTCACCAGAGCAGAGTTGCTGCTTTATGTTCAACATATTACCTTCAGATTAAAGTCTCTACTACTGTGGACAAACAGGCGTGTGTGTGTGTGTGCAGGCGCGGACTGCATAATCGGGCACGTCGGGCAAATGCCCGGTGGCCTGGCCTGGCCTGCAAAAAAAAAAAAAAAACAGTAGGCGCCGCCTACTGGTTTACTAGTGGTTTTATTACTTTATTCAGGGTTAAAGTGGGTGCATCTCATTGTAAAATTGGACTCGACCCAAATTGGGCTTCAAATGGCCCAAATTGGGCTTCAAACGGCCCAAAATTTTCACCGCCGCCCCTCGGACGCCGGCACGCGCGTCGGCCCGTATCGGCCTGGCCTGCTTAGTATCTAATGCCCGGCCTGAATTATAATGCCAGTCCGCCCCTGTGTGTGTGTGTGTGTGTGTGTGTGTGTGTCGTATTGAATCTGGTAGGTACCATTTTCCTCTTGTCTGCGTTGCCCTCCTCTGCTGCCATCTGGTACCTGAGGAAGACACATTGGGAGAGGAGAGAGTGATCATTACAAACCGTGACAAAGTAAGAGAAAAGCATCGCCAATACAGAACCGCAGGAATGAGTCTGGAAGTATACTTCCGGAATTTGGGTTCAGCAGGAGAATCTTCACAAACGTTAATCACTTTTATGACTTTTGGAACGTAAATGCATTTTTTTTTAAACGAGATTTAAAAAAACGATTCAAACGACATAAAAGTGATTAACGTTTGTGAAGATTATCCTGCTGAACCCAAATTCGCGTTCCCATAAACTTTTGTTAACCACAGACCTTATTTGAGGCATTTTTTAGTGATATCCCCATTCTAAAACCCCATTCACTTTTCCACTGATGAACCAAAATGGCGGCGATTTCTGGTCAAGCCTACAAAAATACGTCATCCCTGCGGTATTCTATGAAGGACCTTTGACCTGCGTTCTTCCTGAAATATGATTTGAAGAATCTAGATGGAAATTCTTCAGCCCACATGACGCTTTACAGAAGACACAAAGGAAGTGGGCGTGGCAAATAGAAGAGATACTTAAGATTCAACTTTTGTCCACCTCCGTTTCTAAACTTTTTTTTTGTGATCAACTTTTTATTCTCCGTTTCTAAACTGAAGGCAGACTAGATTTAGTCTTAATCAAAACGTCAAGAATAGAACTCTCTCTCTCTCAAACAGTCACCCCACAGGCATTCCTGTGGTTGCATCACGTTGGCCTGGGAAACAGTCCATGTATTGAGATTTTATGGGGTCAAATCTAGGGTTAGACCGATAGAGCAGTTTACCAATCAGGCCGATATAAGAGAGCCAAAGTCAAGCCCACTTCCGGTTTAGGCATGAGCACCAAGAGATTTCATCTACCATTCTTTATTTTACCAGACATTTCTTAAAATGCTTATAAAAAAATACAGATTCAGCTATATTTGTAATCACGAGAGACCATAGACCATGTCACTCAGACCAAAACTTAAAAAACAAAACATCTAAAAAACGTTTATTTTATTTGATCTGCCTTCTTTCTTTTTTTTTTTCGAGTGAAATGTTCTATGGTCTCTCCTGATTCTAAATGTACATAGCTGAATTGCTTGGTTTGAGCAAGTAAAACTATTTTACAATCATGGTGCATTATGCCTAAACCGGAAGTGGGTGTGACTTTAGCTCTCTATTGGCCTGTATGAAACATGGAATATTGGCCAGTTAGTATCATATGGAGGAGGTTCCTCGACCACAGCTGCGTAAAAACACTCTGTAAAACAGTCAATGAAATTTGATTTTCTGAGTGCGTTTCATTTAATTGTGTTGTTTTTTCTTATTACTTTTTCTTATTTTAAAGGCCTAATATCACAGACCCTGCCACAAGAAGTGTGCTAACCACCAAAAATACTTATCCGAGTTTCAGTTGTAGTGTCCCATCATGATCTAAATACTGTTTGTGTTTTACAGACTTTTCTACCCTGCCAACTTCCAAGAGTAATATTCTGGGGGAAATTCTTGTCATTTTTGTCATTGTTTTGTCATTTGTCAATTTGTTGTAATATGTTGAGCTAATTATTTAATCCAGCTGGTAACTGTTTGATTTGTCATTTGATATTCACTTTGTATTATTGACTTTGGCTTGTACTGCAGAAAACCATGGCTTGGATGGGAGAAATAAAATAAATCTCTGCTGATGCAACATATGAACATTGTCTCAATGCCTCTTTAATTTGAGACCCTCAGGCGGTCAGCCAACTTCAAAACCAGAGAAAATGTGTAATAGTTAGATTTATGATAATTGAATACTGGCACAAATACTGGCTATTGACAGCTTAGATATCAAAATACCTGTACTGGCTCCTCAAAACCCATATCACCTGCACTCTTGTTAAATCAAACTTATTTAGTCCTCACTACCTTTCATGACCTTTGTTGACCTTCTTCACTGTAGGCTACTTTATACAATAATAAACTAATAAGGTGAACTGCTCACTGTCCTTGAGGAAACATCTACTCCCCTACACACAGACAGAACAGCACTATCTCCTAGTGGGCAGAAGTAGTAAATGCACGGAGGAAACTTCCCAGCATGCAACCATCTTTTCAATTCCCAGAATTAGTAACTTGACACCTCGTGCTGCGGTGACAGGTACGTAATGAGGAAGGTGCTTTCATAAGAAATTCGCCTACATTTTTACTCAGTCAACTTTATTTATAGAGCACATTTTACAACGACGAGTTGTAAAATGCAAGTCTGTAATATAGCACCACAACTGGGAAATGAACCGAGTAACTGTTTGGGGCTGCTGCTGACGTTATGGATGAACACAGTTTGACAGAGAAAGAGGAAACTGAAAACAGCTGAGTGTTGCGAGGGAGATGGAGACCCATGACCTCATTACAGACCATCAAAAGAGAGAAGTGAGAGAGACGACAGGAAACAGACGAGTGTCTCATCTGTTGAATGGCTGCCGGTTAAATTATTAACCTGGTGGCCGGCGCCAGAGTGAGAGACAGAGCCAGAGAGCCAGAGAGAGAGAGAGAGACACCAAGGCACAGAGAGAGAGAGAGAGAGAGAGAGAGAGAGAGAGAGAGAGAGAGAGAGAGAGGGGGAGAGAGAGAGAGAGACAGACCAAGGCACAGAGAGAGAGAGAGAGAGAGAGAGAGACACACCAAGGCACAGAGAGAGAGAGAGAGACACCAAGGCACAGAGAGAGAGAGAGAGACACACCAAGGCACAGAGAGAGAGAGAGAGACACCAAGGCACAGAGAGAGAGAGAGAGAGAGACACCAAGGCACAGAGAGAGAGAGACACAGAGTAAGAGAGAGAGAGAGAGAGCAGCACAGAGAGAGAGAGACACACACACACACACACACAGGCACAGAGAGAGAGAGAGAGAGACACACACACACACAGGCACAGAGAGAGAGAGAGAGAGAGAGAGAGAAAGAGAGAGAGAGCAGCACAGAGAGAGAGAGAGAGACACACACACAGGCACAGAGAGAGAGAGAGAGACATAAGGCGAGAGAGGGAGCTGGGACTCTTACTTGGAGAAGCGCTCTGCGATGGCGTTGTTTTTCCCCCTGGCAGAGACGATGGACATCTCCTTGGCGGTGACCCTCACTGACTGAGACGCCCACGACCTGCGGCTGAACGGAGCGACGGAGGCCATCTTTGTTGTGTCTTGTCCGAGGAGTCAATAATCTGTCTGTCTGTCCAGGGACACGCTCTGCAGCTCTGAGGGGGGCGGGGCAAAAAAAACAAGGACCAATAATTAGCCAAATGACAAGTAGTAGTATAGATGGGAATTGACGGTTATTTACCTATAGCTTTTCTACAGATACCAGCGCAGACATAATAAAAGCACTCCGAAATCCTTCACTCAAGCGTCTTATTTTGGGATGAAAAGGGTGACTCTCATCTAAAAGGTGTAGTTTGCATTCCTGAAAGTAACCTCACCAAGAAGTGACCAGTCCATCTATTCTACTGGTGTGTCTCCATTCCAGTGTGGAGTGTGTGGTGGACTCACCCTGGTGTCTGAGTCAGCCCGTCAGGAGAGTGAGTAACACAGCCATTCACCATCTGTTCTGTTCCCCCTGTGACACTGCTCTTACTTACTGAGCCCCGAGGGCAACGAGCAGCAGACCAGACAACTGATACGCCTACACACATCACACACAGACACGCTCTTAAGGCCCAATGGACCCTTTTCACGGGGGCCGTTATGTGTCGAAAAGGCAGAATAAACACAGGTGCAAGCAAAACACTATAATGAGTTTCCCAAATTCCAATCATGGAAATTTGAAACCCTCATGAGTGTTTTGCTTGCACGGTGCACCTGTGTTTACCCCGCCTTTTCGACACAAAATGTAAAGACGGAGACGGACAGAGCCTTCTGTCCGTACTCTGCGTTCATTTCGTGCGTTTTCTGTCCCGTCATCTGAAAGCTCGGATACGCATGAAACGCAGCAAAACCACATATACACTCATGCATTTGACTCTCTACTGCCCACTGGTGGATGTATTGCTGAACATGATCCCAACGTGAAAGACGCGTGGAAGTATGTGGGCAGTGACGATTACACCGTTTGGAACAGACGCATCCATTTACGCATGAACATTGAGTAAATGAGCCATTACGCACATGCACTTTCACAACACACACACACACGTCTCTACCTGCCTCGCTCGTCCACCAGTGCGTAACGTCACCGCCTAGAGGCCGGGGCAAGCAGGCACACGCAGCAGCAGCAGCAGCAGCACCGGCATTTAAACAGCAGTCAAACTGTCACCTGTGAGTTTACACACGCTCCAGCTGACGTGCACAATGGAGGTTCGAGGAGCGGCCCGGTGCTGGTCTCGTCTCCGACTCGCGGGCTCGTCGTTCAGCAGGTGGGCTATTATTGTGGGGTGTGGCCTAAATGGGGGTTCGTTCACCAACCAGGAGTCGTTTTGGAAGCGATGCGCACAGCGGCACAAAGAGGACTCAGAAAGAAATCAAGATAAGCCTCTCTCTCGCGTACTCTGACGTTCCAACAACGCCCAACAACCACTATCAAGCCATCTTCAAAATGGTCACTGGGACATAGGATTCCCATTGTGTCCCTCCCAGGTCCAATACAAAGGAAGAGGACAGCATATTATTGTCCAGGCTACTAAACGCAGCCCACTTCTGTCCTCCCGACTCCCCGAGAGACCCAAGCGCAAACAAAGCAGCATGTAAAACTCAATGCAGCCTATGCAAAGCCAAGTTTCAAAGGCTTGGGCGGAAAACTGCAAAACCATGACAACCAACACAGTAGAACACAGCAGGAGCACAACGTCTATCTATGCAAGCTGGCGTGAGTTTAAAAAGAGGGAACGGTCACCTGTGTGCTTGTATTGAATCTATCAAAGACACAAATAACTTGTGGTTAAGATGCTGAACAATTCCAACAAGCTTAACCTGCCATTTCCCCCTCATTAGCCAGTCAAATTCAACCCATTATTCTATAACTTTAACACAAATCCTCTTTAAAATAACATCACCTACCTGTAAATGTCTGTTATTCCAAGTCGATTGACTCGTTTCTGTTTTAGATGTCCAGCTCTTTACACCTTCTCTGATTCCTCTCAGTAGTCTTAACAATCTTGCTTCAGACCGGTGCGCTTTTTGACTAGATAGGGAAGCGAGGAGGAGTCCAACCGCTCCTTAAAACGCCTCTCGGCCAATAGGCGCGCGGCATTCACCTCCACCTGGGCAGGTGAGAGCACTTCCCGTCCAATCGGGGCTGCTGTGTGAAGGAGAGCAGCCTGGAGGTATGTCTGGTGTTCCTGGTTCCAACACAACATGGCAGCAGGGGGGGAGGGGGGAATCCCACAGTGGATTCCTGGAAGCTGACTGAACTGCAGACTCCTGACTGCCCACTTTCACACAGGGTCAAGGGTTGAGATAGGATGTGACTCACTCACATTAACAACCTCGACTGACTCCACTAGAGGGAGGGAGGGAGGGAGGGAGAGAGGGAGGGAGGGAGGGGGAGATGCTGAACACACAGATAAGATGTTTTTTTATTGCAAAAGACAAGAGGATGATGATAACTCTATAAAGCCGTGATTCTCAACGTTTTTCATTTAATCACATTTTGTGTCACAGATCCCCAATCTGAAAATGTGCCCAGGATTCCTTCCGTGACTATCTGTATTGTAGGTTGAGCGATAACAGTGTGACACTATGACCAAAACAGTCACATTCTCAAATTGTTTTAACATCTTGTCAATTAAATAATGGTGGAGTTTAAAGGAGCACTCTGCCGATTTTCAAACCGCTTTTTGTATCATTACAAAATCTGTAGTATCATCAGTCATCATCATCAGTATATAAATGGGAGCTAGGGCTCTGTTTGTCTGTTTCTCTGTCTGTCCCATGTCCCACTGATGACATCATCAGTGATGTCATAAATTCACTCAGACACACACAAAATGGTGATGTCACTGATTACATCACTGATGATGTCATTAATGATGCATAGGCATTGTGACATCACTGATGATGACACACACACACACACACGAGAGCGACTGAGTGATAGGGAGAGGTGGAGAGAGACTGAGGGAGAGGGAGAGAGCGGGAGAGACTGAGGGAGAGGGAGAGAGAGGCGAGGGAGAGACAGGAGAGAGAGCGGGAGAGACTGAGGGGGAGAGAGACTGAGGGAGAGAAAGAGGGAGATGAGAGCAACTAAGGGAGAGGGAGAGAGAGAGGGGGAGAGAGATGCCTAGTATCCAAAAACTCAACAGTTTTGCAGGCATTCATTTAGTTTGACAGTTATTGAGAGTTGATTTGTTGTGGACCAGTGATGTCCTTTATGCACAAATGACATCACTGGTCCACAACTTAACTCAAAACAACTCTCATTAACTGTCAAACGAAATGAATGCCTGGAAAATGCTACAGTTTTCGCACATGTGTGAGATTATGTGCAAAATAAATCAGCGGAGTGTTCCATTAACTATTCATCAATTTGCTGGGGGGGAACCCCCTGGAAGTCCCTCAAGGACCCCTGGTGGCCCCCCGGACCCCACGTTGAGAACCACTGGTGGTAAAGCCTTCTTTCATGTTCTTCTCACATGCCTTGTTGTGGGGACCTCTTTGGCCTGACTCACAGCTCCACTAGTCCTCTTCTGTATCCTCATGATCTTAAAATGAATGAGCAGGCCTTGGTTAAGCTGTCTGGTTAGCCATAGTGTTTCAGCTACGCCACGTACGTGTTGGTTCCTACCCTAATCATATCTGACTATTATTTTGAAATGAACCACCGCCGACGGCTTCCTGTATGACTCAGTGGGAAACATCATGCCGCCTGTTTACACTGTTGTCATGACCAGCTGACAGGAGCACATTAATGTCTTCCTGTGTTCTCCTCTATGGACCACAGCGTTCCCCCTCTCCTCTGTCTGGGACACTTAGCTCTGCGGTGGTGCTAAGAAGACTTTGGGCTCCACCAGTGTCACATCCCTTTGGTCAGTTCTCCATCTAATCCTAAACACATGATTCTCCTGCTGCTGCAGCAGAGGGGGCTGGCTTCGCCGCGCTGTTCCCAAAGCTCGCCCGGCCACACACTATGTCTGCTAAACGACGGGCTGCCACTAACGATTATTTTCATAATCGATTCATCTGTCGATTATTTTCTCGATTCATCGATTAGTTGTTTGGTCTATAAAATGTCAGAAAATGGTAGCAAATGACGATCAGTGATTCCCAAAGTCCAAGATGATGCCCTCAAATGTCTTGTTTTGTCCACAACTCAAAGATAATATCAGTTTACTGTCACACAGGAGTAAAGGAACCAGAAAATATTCACATTTAAGAAGCTGGAATCAGAGAATTTAGACCTTTTCTCTTAAAATTTTACTCAAAACGATTCATCGATGAATCAAAATAGTTGTCGATTAATTTTCCGTCGATCGATTAATCGGCTCTAGTTGAAAGCAAAAGTTCACGTTTCTTTCATAATGATCGGATTGGTCTGGAGGGTGTGCAGCAGACAAGCCTTTCCCGTAAACTGCAAACGAAAAAAGTCCCCTTTTCGTTTCCTTTATCGTTTTCTTTCCTGTCCCCTCTCATCAGTGTCAACCGTGTCGTCAGTCATTGTCAGGCCGAAAGCTCGACAGCGATCTGAACTGATACAGGCATGCCTTAACGCAAGCACAGGCACGCTCGCCAGGCTCCGTGTCAAATATGAGATGAGCAGCACGCATCACCGTCTGCGCTGTGAGTCACGGTGTCACGGTGTCACGGTGTCATGGTGTCATCTTCGAGAGAGAGAAATGACGCGCTACTTCCGGCTCAGTCAGACGTTCTTTTTTTTATATATATTTTATTTTCAGCTTTTCAGAACAACATACGAACAAGACAAACAGGCTCAGACACAGAACGGAAAAAACAAAAACAAACACAAAAATAAAAATAACTACCGGTACACATTTTCAACATTCAGTGCTACCAGTTATGTAAGGTGCTTATATTTTTACAAGAGGTACATTCTTGTGCTCATCCGTCTCCTGCAACCTCAACAAGGTAGGCCAGAAACGGGCCCCAAATGGCAAAGAATTTCTTCAGTGAGGCGGTCCTCAGGAACCTAATCCTCTCCATCCGTATAACAGAGGTCATTTCCGTCAGCCACAGTTTAAAAGGAGGCGAAGTAGAAGACTTCCATTCTTTCAAGATGAGTTTTTTGGCAACAATTGTCCCTTGCGTCAGAGATTGCTGCACAGTTGTGGGGAAGTCCAGAGAGAGTTCCGAGCAGCCAAAGATGGCAAGTTCTGCTTCGGGCTGAAGGGTTATTTTATAAGCCTTCGAGTACCAGTCAAATATCTTAGCCCAGAATCCGGACAGTGAAGCGCAGAACCAAAAAGCATGTGACAATGTGCCCTCCGACCCCTGACACCTATCACATAGCGGTGAGACAGAGGGATATATCTTATGTAGCCTATGCTTGGAGTAATGGAGATGGTGAGTGACTTTAAACTGGATCAGCTGATGTCTGCTATTAACTGAGCAGAGTTGTACAACCGACAGGCTCCTTTCCCATATAATGTCAGATAATTCAGTACCAAGTTCTTCCTGCCATGCCTCTCTGATCCTCTCAGTAGAGGCCATGGTACAATCATCAAATAAACACACAAATCTAGAGATGAGGTGCCTGGAGTGAGGAGGGCTCAGCAAAACATCAAAAAGAGCATGTTCATTTGGGAGCGCTTCAAAGGTCTGAATGCTGGATCGAACATAGTTTCTGATTTGTAGGAATCTGAGCCAGTCCGTCAGTCAGACGTTCTTACAGATATAATTGGCCGTGTCTGCGGGTGGGAAGCCAACATCTCACAATCTCATCAATGTGTGTCTGTGTGTCTGTGGTCCTTGATATGAAAGAGGTTGAGAATCACTGCTGTAGCGGCCTGTATAGCCAAATAAGTGATGAGGTGAATAGACCTTTTTCACAGCAATAATCATAACAGGGTAAACACCGGTAATTAATAACATTATGATAGTTCCGTTCCATTTAGGTGTTCCTTCCAGTGGCATTCCAATGAGCCAACATGCACATAATACCAGGGCCTTCATTAATGTCAACTACTACACCTGTGTTTAGCCTGCGTCAAAAGTGGCCGCTGTGAAAAGGGTATACGAACAAACAAAAACAGAGTCAAATAGCCTAACATTAGCCAAAGAGGTCTAGGCCTCACTGGTCGGCAACTCAGCTAACAAACTCAGCTAATAAACACTAATGAGGGTTTCCAACTTCCATGATTGAAATTTGGAAACCCTCATTGGTGTTTTGCTTGCACCTGTGTGTTTACCCTGCCTTTTTGACACCAAATAGCCCCTGTGAAAAGGGTCCATTGTTAGCTGTTTAAGGAGCGACAGGCTGGCCTACAATTACTAGACAGTATGAGTTGAGACAAGATGCACACTACAGCAGGTGAATAACGTCACTGACTCATCCTCTCGTCTTGTCTCGGCAAGCAGGCCAGTAAAGCTGTCGTGATGACGTCTTGTTTGTTTCTCTCTTGATGTAACTTGCCTCACAGCTGTCTGCTGCTTTCTTCATGTCATCATAATGCTGATGAGACTCATACTCACAGCGGTTGGCCTGAGGTGTCGTCAGGCCAGGGGTCAGGTCAGGGGTGAGGGGTCAGGTCAGAGGTCAGGGGAAGCTGTCAAACAGTTGTGTGGCTCCAGGCAGGCAGTGCTTTAATGTCACACTGACCTCAGACCAGCTGTTTTTAGGCCACACCAAAGTCGTTCATTTGAGGTAACGTTAAGGCGTTCTTCCACCGCCTAGCAGTATGTTAGTCCAGCCAAAAAAAGGTACGCGAGTGACATCACTGATGACATCACTGGTGACATCACTGATGACATCACTGGTGACATCACTGACATTGCTCGAGTGACATCACTGGTGACATCACCGGTGACACCACAATTGCTCGAGTGACATCACTGGTGACATCACAACTGCTCTGAGTGTATATAAGACTTTAAAGAAACGTCTCCAGTCATCAGTACACCACTGCTTATAGCTGATGTTTTTTAGTTCCAGGCTGTGAACAAGAGCATTTTATACGCCACAAAAGTGACTATGGAAGAATTACACACCCAGCGATATGGCGACAACAACCCTCCTCCCTCCACAGGAGGCACAGGTGTTGTTACCATGCTGCCCGCACCAATCTACCAGACCAGCAGCGGCCAGTACTTTAACTGGCCTCGGCAGCATCAGGCCAGACCCGCATGGTCTGAAAGCCTTCAGGGCCTACACATGGCCGCCTATGCAGACCAGCAAAGCCCCGTCGCCCTGCGTCACCATTACGCCCAGACACCTGACGGCCAGCAGATCCTGGTGCCCAGCAGCCAGCTGGTCGTACAAGGTGCAGCAGGAGACGGTCATCAGACGTACCTGATCGGCGCAGCGCCCGCCTACACCTCACCTGTGGGACTGTCTGCGAGGGAGATGCGCCTGGCACGGAACAAGGAGGCGGCCCGGGAATCTCGCCGGAAGAAAAAGGATTACGTGAAAGGTCTGGAGGACTACATGACTTGTCTGGAGAACGAGAACAACAAGCTGATCGAACAGCTGAAGACGTTGAAGCGTCGTTATTGTGTGAACACGGGATCACCTGCCTGAGGAGAGGACGAGTGAGTGAGACAGCTCTGCTCTGCCATCCATTCGCACATGTGCAAAAGACTGAGGAACTTTCGGACGAGGTTTCCTCAGCGAGGAGAGAAGATGCACTGAGTTGACCCAGATGCCCAGATGGAATTCACTCGCACACGCAGCTAGTGACGACGACCCCCACCCCCCCCCCCCCCTGCCCAAGGAGGCCAGAAAATGCACCGAGCCCCCATCCCCAAAGAAGAAAAAATCATCCAGTTTTTCTTACCTTCACTCTCAGTGAAGATCACCTGTTACCATAGTTCTTTCCTGCAATTCTAATAGCATAATCTGTGCAATATCAATAAATATCAATAAAATATTGACTGCATTTATTCGTTTCATGTCTTATTTTCATTTGCTATCTATCACAGGTGGACTGAGTTGAGAAACATGAAATGTTTATTCGTGATCAAACTTATCACACCATTGTAGCCTGTGGCTACTGCTCATTTTAGCGTTGTGTGCGGTCACAGGTGTGAGTATTGGATTCACACCACAACGGCTTGAAACGCGACTCAGCCAATCACATGTTTAATCCGCCGTTGCTACTATTATTGATCTCTTCGGTCAGCATAATAGCCTGATATTCAGACTGAATCAATCGTCAACTCATAAACTCATTTCAAGAACTGCCAAATGAAATCCACAACTGTGGCGTGGGCGTGGCTTCGAAGGTCTGGAGTCAGGCTAGTATAATGTACTATAGGCATCTCGTCTGCTACGCGTGCTCGATTCCTAGGCTCGCCCACTGCACGGGCTTGCTGGGCTCGCCCACTGCACGGGCTTGCTGGGCTCGCCCGCCCTGCAGCTCGCCGAGCTGACCCGGCGGCGAGGCCGCGCTAGGGGACATGAATGCATGATTGGTTGCAAAGACGTTGTGAGAAGACATATAAACAAACATAGGATCCATATTAGTATATTTACAAGTGTCACAAAATGATCAAATTGTCATACTGTGGCGACTCTGGGGTTTGACATGTAATGTGGTGATTCGGGGTTTAGCTAGGAACTGATGTGTGGGGTTGTTTCCTGGGGAACGGTGTGTTAGTGGGACTTCCTGTCTGAGTGTGCATGCCAGAAGAGATACGCGAGGAAGCCGAGTGGATGTGTGTAGAGCTAGGAGCGTGGCAACCTCTAAGAGTGTGCCTGGAAGAGCTGTGAATAAAAGCCTGTACCAACCATAAGTCTCCTGGTTCCTGGGCGATACCTGATTCGTTACATTGGTGTCAGAAGTAAAGCTTGAGGAATCGCCTCCGTGTCGGCCAAGAGGGGAAAGAGCAGGAAGGAACGGAGAAGAGGTTGGGATTGACGGCTTGGAGGCTCGGCGACCTAGCGGTAGCGGTTAGCTGTCTGTGTGCTAGCTGCTACGAGCACCACGTGCGCGACGGGGGATGGCCGTCGGTGAACGGGGAGGAAGAGGAGCTGACTCCGGTGTTCAGCTCGGTACTTGCTGGCA
Source organism: Poromitra crassiceps (assembly GCF_964638095.1). Lineage (NCBI taxonomy): Eukaryota > Metazoa > Chordata > Actinopteri > Beryciformes > Melamphaidae > Poromitra > Poromitra crassiceps. The sequence goes on from NC_139637.1 coordinate 23,437,523, forward strand.
TGGAAGCCCGTTTGTTGAAAGAAGTCAGACGGCTATTGGAGGCTACGCCTGCCTGGGCAGAGGAGCTGATGCGGATGCTGCGGGAGGTCACGCAGCGTGGGGAACGGCGGATAGAGGAGCCGCAAAGAAATTGTTGGACTTGCGGAGAACATGGTCACCTGGCGAGGTGGTGTCACAGCGGTCCCGGGGGGCAGACCAGGTACGCGGAGCAATGTTTCTGGGGGCGCCCGGGTGTCTGCTGGTCGTGTGGAGCATTCGGGCATCTGGCCAGGGAGTGTCGAGAGGCTGTCGGGGAACAGAGGACAGCACGAGAGGAGAGACGTGCAGGCGGCTGGCAGGTGAGACTCTGCTGGTCGTGCGGGGGGCCTGGACATTTGGCCAGAAACTGCACTGAGACTGTAGAGGACGGAGGAGGGACACAGGCTGGGGAGAATGTGAGCAGCCGGAGGGAAGAGAGAGACATCATCTGTAACGTTGTTACAGTCGAGAGAGCGGGGATCGTGTGGCCAGGTGAGCGAAAGGGGTTAATGCCGGAGGAGCCGGCCCAGCCTAGCTGCTCTGCACCCCCAACGGTGGCTGTGCAGGAAGCCAAGGTGGAGATCGCTGCCAGTTGTGTTCCCCCTGCTGTCCTGAACACGCCGCCCCCTGGGGGAGGGGGACGGGAGGAAGAGCGAGTGCAAGAGGTGGAGGAAGACGAGGGGGACTGTTCAGATGTGGACCTGACAGACGACGACATGACCATCATGGATGTCGACGTGGGTGAGTGGAAACGCAGGCAGGCGGAGGACGCGGAAATCGGTCTGGTGCTCGCGTGGGTGGCGGCCGGACGCCGGCCCCCTGTGGAGGAGATTCACCTGTGTTCCGGTGCCACGAAGGGACTGTGGAACGTGTTTACCGACCTGCGTCTGGATGAAAATGGGCTTTTGGAGAAGAAAGGGGGGCAAAACGAAAAAGGGGTTCCAGAGGGTTGTGCCCAGCTACCTACGGGAATTGGTGCTACGGTGGGCGCACAGGGGTCGCACAGGGGTCGCAGCGGTCAGGGTCATCTGGGGGCTGAGGAGATGCTCCCCAATGTTCGTGCACTTTTCTATTGGAGCCAACACAAGAGGGACGTGCGGAGCTACTGCAGTGCGTGTGATGACTGTGGGGCACAGAGGGGGGGCCGAAGAGAGTCACCCTGCAGAGGACTGACCCCACTGGGGGCTGAGAGGGACTAGTGTGCTTCGGGTGGGACAGAAGCTTTGAAAGGGGGGATGGAAATGGTGGTGGTTGAAATGAAGGTAAACAGAGAAAAGAAATAATGTAAATGTTGGGGTTATTGTTGAATTGAAATGTGTGTAAAAAGAAAAGAGGGAAAATGTAAACGTGACGGATTGAATGGAAATGTATGGGGGAAAAAGAGTTCCAGAATGTTATTTGAAATGTGGGTGATGTGAAGTAACGAAATGGTGGTGGTGGAATGGAGAAAATGAAGTGGTGTGTTGGAAAAAGGATAGATATTTATATTAATTAATAGATATTTATTTATATAGGCTATTTGGGGGAATGTTGTTGGGGGATTGAAAGGGTCTGTGGGGGTTGACGGGACAAAAGTGTTGTGTTTTGGTACAGGGGTATGTGTGTTTTGTGGGTGCCGCTGGCTTTGTTGGGAGGAGATAATGTGGTGACTCTGGGGTTTTGTGGTGATTCGGGGTTTAGCTAGGAACTGATGTGTGGAGTTGTTCCTGGGGAACGGTGTGTTAGTGGGACTTCCTGTCTGAGTGTGCATGCCAGAAGAGATATGCGAGGAAGCCGAGTGGATGTGTGTAGAGCTAGGAGCGTGGCAACCGCTAAGAGTGTGCCTGGAAGAGCTGTGAATAAAAGCCTGTACCAACCATAAGTCTCCTGGTTCCTGGGCGATACCTGATTCGTTACAATACATTATGGGAATTTTGGCATTATTGATCGTACATCGTACAGAGGGCAAAATTATCGTACAAATACGATAATTATCATACAAATACGATAATTATCGTACACCTGGCAACGCTTCTGTGGTGTTTTGGCATCCTTTATGTTGCATTACCACCTCCTTCTGGATTTAATCCATCCACTGTTTCCCTACATTCTGTCCCTCTCCACTCGCCGATCCTCCATCGTGCCACTGTGTACGGAAGGCTTTATGAAGGGACAAAAATTGTTCGAGTGACATCACTGATGACATCACTCACTGATGACATCACAATTGTTCGAGTGACATCACTGATGACATCATTGATGACATCACAATTGCTTTAGTGACATCACTGACCAGCAGCGGCCAGTACTGGCAACTGGTCTGAAGGCATTCAGCGCCTACATACAGTCACCATTGGCCACCTGAGCAGACCAGCAAAGGGCCCGCCATGCGTCATTACGCACAAACACCTGAAGGCCAGCAGATTCTGGCGGCCGCCATGCCCAGCAGGCAGCTCTTACAAGGTGCAGCAGGAGATGGTCATCAAACATACCTGATCGGCGCAGCACCCACCTGCTACACCTCTCCTGTGGCTGTGGGACGGTCTGCGACTGCGAGGGAAATGCGCTTGGCACGGAACAAAGAGGCCGCCCGTGAATATCGCCGGAAGAAAAAGGATTATGTTACACGTCTGGAAGACCACATGGCTTATCTAGAGAATGAGAACAACAAGCTGATCGAACAGCTGAAGACGTTGAAGCGCCGTTATTCTGTTAACACGGGATCACCAGTTTGCGGATAGAACGAGTGAGTGAGACAGGCAGCTCTGACTGCCTGCCATCCATTCGGACATCTGCAAAAGACGGAGAAACTTCTTCGGCCCCGCAGTCCAAGGGGAGGAGAGAGCATGCCGTGCACCGACCCCCCCCCCCCCGGCCCCCGAAGAAGAAGCGTGTCGTTGCCGTCATCATGCAGGTTTCCTCAGGGAGAGAAAATGCACTGATCAAGACCCAGATGTCCAGATGGAATTCATTCGCAAACGCAGCTAGTGACGACTCCCACCCCAATATCAATCAATACCAATAAAGTAGGCTATTGACTGGATTTATTTGTTTCATATTTTATTTCCATTTACTATCACAGGTGGAGGTGGACTGAAGTAGCCTATGGCTATATAGTGTTAGATCAACTCTTTGTAGCTGCAAAAAGCATTAGCCTACTGTAGTTTATCATTTTCAATGTACAGTTTTTGTCCAACAGGTGGCATGGTGGCGATAAGAAAATCATTTGAGGCAATGATCTGCGATGTTCTTATTAGTCCACTAGGTGGCAGTCAACGATCGCTGTATAACAGTCATGCATTGGAGCCTCAAGGAAAAGTACACACATTCAAGAAGTACAGTTACTTGTGTAAAAAACAAACAAAGACTGGTAAAAGTAGAAGTAGACATTCAAGTAAAAGTAAAAAAAATATTCCAGGCTCTGAAATGTAATGTAACCCTAACCCTAACCCTAAGTATAAAAGTAAAAAGTATTTCTACCGGCTGTTTCTGTGCAAACTGAACCTCACGTCATATGATAAACAGAATTTCCGCACACTCAATTTTGGGGTGGGGACTCTGGAGACAATGAACCGAGCACACACAGACACTCCAATTATAGTAGGACAGCCTCTACAGGTGGTGTATGCTGATTGCTTTTAATCTCTCTCCTGGATTTGTTTGAAACAGTCACTGAAGATATAGGAAATTAAAATTAAAAACTGACAGTCCTTCAAGTCAGTTTTGGTGGAGCACATAGTCCTTCATCACTTGTGTTAGTGGTAGGGAGTGAACTTGGTTCAGGCAATCTGTGCCCAGCGCTTGGCGGATCCGGATGCGGCACACGTGGGCCAGACTACGAGGGCATTTCTTGGCCTCCACAAAGACCCTGAGGGCCTCGGGATCTGCCCTCTCCTCCAGCTGTGCCTGCTCCCAAGTCACCAGGGCCGGGTTGGCGCCGTGGTCCAAGAGCAGCTGGACGAAGGCCGCGTCACACCTGAACCACAGCACCCAGTGCAGCAGGCGAGAAGCCACGTCGCCGCGGTTCGGAACACCAGTGGCCTGGAGCAGCAGCCGGAAGTAGTCCAGGTGGTAGGAGGAGACACTGTCAAAGTCCATGTCAGGATCAGCAACACCGAACCTGATTAGTTCCTGCAGTATGTCCAGCCTTCCTGCCAAGGCAGCCCAGCAGACCTGAGTACATGAGCAGTGTTCGCTTCTGTTGGGGTCGGCCCCGGCCTCCAGGAGGATCCGGACGCAGTCCAGATGACCGTTGAACACAGCCCAGTGGAGAGGCGTGAGGCCTATGTCATGGTATACCTGGGAGATCATGTACATGTAGCCCACGTAGGCAGGGTGACCATGCCGGGGTGGGAGGAGCACCATGGAGGTGTCCCCTCTGTAGTCGTTGATCTGCCTTCTGAAGCGGTGTTCCTGCAGCAGGGTCCTCAATTTGTCCAGGTCTCCTCTGCAGGCGGCATCATGGAGCTGCCTGTTCTCATGCCCTGCTCGAACATCATGGAGCTGCCTGTCCTCCTCATGCCCTGCTCGAACAGCCATTACTTCAGATATGTCACTGTACCACAGTGTTGCCAGGTGGGGAATGTTGAATTATCGTACCTGAGGGTCATATGCTTATATAGCCTCAGCCAGGAAGGATTTATGACATCACTGATGACATCACAATTGCTTGAGTGACATCAACGATGACATCACAATTGCTAAAGTGACATCACTGATGACATCCCCACTGATTTATGACATCACTGATGATGTCACAAATCGTTACATCAATAGACACTGCCCACTAACACCGCCACTGATGATGATGATGATTTAAATCTCATTTTTAAAATCACAACACAACATTCAACTTTCCATTTTAAATGAGGTGCTTTTTACTTTTAAAGTAATTTTACACCAGTACTGTAAGGTACTGACACTAAATAATAATAAAGGTAAATAATAATATGTCTACTTGAGTAGGAAATTCCAGCACATATCTACCACTAATACCTGATAAGCCCACCTACACTGTACCACCCCCACACTTTGCAACTAGCCTATATTTAGTCTGTGTGGCACTTAGGTAACATTTACACAGAGGCAGAAGATAATGAGGCCTTGGGAAAACTGCAGACGAACCAAAACCACACCCCCATGTAAAGTTCTTTCAAAACAACGGTTAAATGAAATGAAATAATGAAATAAATATATGTGCTTGGCATGTAGGCTACAGACAGAGACCGACGGAGGACGAGAAAGAGAGATAGAGAGGAATACAGAGACAAAAAGAGAGCGAGCGCCAGAGAGATTTCACGTGTCTCAAAATAGAGCTCCTGTCTGGACTCATGGCTGATGTTGAACGCACCCCTATCAACGCTGCACCAAACAAGGTACAAGGCTATAAGCTCCACAACAACACAATTACCACGGCACTCCTCCTGTTCCCATTGGCTGTTTTCCCAAGGAAGTATTATTATATACTATATAGTAGTATGATTAATTAATTGATACTTTATTCATCCTTAAAACAATCTTGCAGTATTACGCATTCCAGAGTACACAGATTCAATTGCCAAACTGTAGGAGGCAGAAAAGTGATCCGAATCTTTGTGTATTACACTGTTTCTTTTACTCTAGTACAGAGGTTCTCAAAATGTTTTTCAGTTAAGGACCCCCTTACAAGATAGAAAATATACCGGGGACCCCCTCATTCTGATTTGTGATTTTGGGCGAAGCTTAATTGTTTCCACGCCACGGTAACATGCTTGACTTTTAAAGTGATAGGTTTGTTAGATTAGAATGTAATCCATGAACCATTTTAGATTTAAAGTATAAAATATTTCCATTGAACTATAAAGCTTTTGCAACAACAACAACAACAAAAAAAGTTTGTATTTTCATTTTCCTGAAAACTTTTCGTGGACACCCTGGCAAAGTGCCATGGACCCCTGGGGGGTCCCCGGACCCCCATTTGAGAACCACTGCTCTAGTAAACTCATGCAAATCTCAGCTGTATAAATATCACATTTCAATTGATGTGAAGATGTTATTCCACTTGGAACGTGTCCTTTATTCAACCAGGAGAGACGTGTTGAACTTCACATGTCTCTGTGAAGGCACGATGTTACAGGAGAGACGTGTTGAACTTCACATGTCTCTGTGAAGGCATGATGTTACAGGAGATGCACTCTCCTGCACAGGAAACAGGAAGTGAGTGGTGAGGATCAAAACATAGAGTTGGTGGGGAAAGCAGACACTGCTCTGCTGCTGCGCGACACATGAGTAACATGACATTCATCTGGGATGCTGCCTGGCAGTAGATGAATCAAGATACTGACATATTAATATGTCGATATAAAGCGTTTAATCTTGAGCTTAGGGTGGGGAGATGGTTTACCACTGAAGGTCATCATCAGATACTAACTGCCACACTTCTCCCGTCTAAAGGAGAGGGAGTTTGGTAATGGCAGAGACATTTGAGAAGCCAGATTTAAATGTATATGGAGTCACATGACCAGCGAGTATGGAGAGTCACATGACCAGCGAAGTATGCGCTCTCTAGTCTCGACGCCAGACCCATGAGCGTTCTTATGCTGATACACTACGTTACTGCATGCTGCAGAGCTCTCTCTGGGTCTGGGACACTTTCCCTTCAGAGGGCTGGTTATGGGAGGGAACCGTTCACTTGGCCAGTCATATGCCAGTGATGGCTTCAGTCCTCTTCCAATCAGTAACGACTTTGCGATCAGACAACACGGGAGGCGCAGCCCATTTTGCTCTCTCATCGGTGCTATGACCTGTCACTCATTCAATTTCAACCCGCCTTAAAAAACCAGCGGTGGCTGTGAAGTGGCACAGACTCACTTATGTAGTATGCGGAGCGCATAGCGATTCAACGTTAATATTTGAGTCTGGTGGGGAGAGACTATGCTCTCTCCAGCACAGCACACAACGGCTGAAGGAAAACCAAATAAAACCTAATTCATAAACCAGATGAACTCCCTCTTCCAAGGACACTTGTGATTTATCGGCACATGAAAACGCCTGCTTGGGATGATCTGTTTCTATTGTAACACTAACGTATAGCCTTGCTATAGCCATCTCTCCTCCCCTGCTCTGCAGCCCCTCAAACTCCAAATTGAAGCCATATGCAGATTCCACCCAGTGCGTTCTCCTCCAATCACAGCAGAGGTGGACAGCCTGCCCCCAGAACCAGGCCCTGGATGTATAGATGATGACACTTGATTCTGCCTTTTCCGCCATTTTGTGTTATGACTGTGTGCTTTGCATGTTCTCGTGTCTTTATGTACACACAAGTACATACATGTGCACATACCACATATGCAAACACACACACAGATGTGCGTCATACCGTATTAATATGCACATTATATATGACATATCCTCAGGGTTGGTTGGGTAGGGAGGCGTTCCATCACAGGTGCCCCCGGTGGCTCATCACATAGAGCGCAGACCATAAGGCTCAATCCTTCCCACCCGGGTTCGAATCCGACCCGCGTCCCTTTGCTGCATGTCCTCCCCTCGCTCTCTCTCCACATGCCTGCCTCTCTCTCTTACATTTGGGCCAATGTAAAATAATAACTGTTCCGTCACATTTTGACCTATTCAAAATTGTACTCAATTTTCGGAGGCATTTCCTATAAACGCAGTAATTTATTCGAGTTACTTGTGCTCAGTTACTTTCAGATTACTTTGCCATATTTGAGGTATGAAGGCACGGGGGAAAAAGTGAAAACTTACAAATGTCAGGCTTGCACACAAACAAACAAAACATCGTATCTGTCACTATTTAAAATTACCTTCTGAGCTTTTTTGCTTTCACTTTAAAACTATTCCCAGAAGTAATTATCA